>NC_057863.1:130683094-130994632 GCF_019393635.1 Dromiciops gliroides
CTACTGAGCATCTTAAAATGTTTAACTTCTAGCCAATGGATTTGCTTTGACAAAGGTTTAGATTTCTTTAACTTTCTGGAATCTACCTCACAAATTATAACTCTAGGTTTATAAGGACTGTCCAAGCTTACTTTTTCCCTCTCCCACCCTCCAAGTAATTCCTTTATACTAACTGGCTTTTGTCTAAATGGGAATTTTGTCTGTGACCCTGCCTTCTTGGAGACTCTTCCCTGTGTGCACACCTCTGGGTTTTAGACTGCCCAGAATGACACTTATCTCATCCATTTTCCTAGAGAAATTGGTAACCTATCCTCCTGAAATGTTATTCTCTTTTAAAATGTTTTTTTTCTGGGGGCAGCTAGGTGGCACAGTGGATAGAGCACTGGCCCTGGAGTCAGGAGTACCTGAGTTCAAAATCCGCCCTCAGACACTTAACACTTACTAGCTGTGTGACCCTGGGCAAGTCACTTAACTCCAATTGCCTCACTAAAAAAAAAAAATTTTTAAGTTTTTTCTATGACCTGGTTGTTCTAAAATGGTTTCCCTAACTATTTAAACTAGTTGCCACCTTTGTTTGTAAAACTGGCCATAGATTAGCATCTGAACTCTCTTCCCCCAGTAAATCCATAATTCCCTCATCTCCGATACACATGCACATTGTCACTATATATTTGGTCCAGTAGTCACCATGATATAAGCCACCATGATCCCCTTCCAGGCTACCAGGGTTGTCCATCCTGCCACAAGTATAGTCTTTTCCTATATTCAGTTCTTTTTCCTTTTTAAAATATCTCTTAATAACTTTATGGTTCTAGGACTCACTCATCCCACTTCATTGGCAGGTCTTCAATAATAAATATGTTTTGGGTCTAATCAACAATAGACACCTTGTCTTGATCCTTCCTTTTGCTTTCATGCCTTCCTCTGTTGTATTAGGATGCTGCATCATGACTCCATCTCCTTTTCCTGTTAGAACAGCTGCCTAGACTCTAGTTTTCATAAGATCTTAAGAACTATTTCCTTGGGTCTATGATCCCATCAGTATGGGTACTTCTAGTACAGATTGCTACTTCTGCTTACCTTTTCAATTTATGCATTTTATTCATATCTTTTCATAAACCATCCATAGAGCATATACCCTATTCACTGGGGTCCTTGCTTCTTCACTCACATTGTCCATCTGTCCATCCTTCAGAACATGACCAGTTTATCTCCTTTTCATGTTATATATCTACCTAATGATGTCATCTCTTCTTGTACATGTCATGCTGTGTAGCTTACTTAAATGCATTATGGATCTTTCCTTTGTCCTTTGAGGCACTTTAAAACTTTATTTTCTAGGGCCACACTGTTCCATGATTTGCAAGGACAAAGTATACTTTGAAACATATTGGTATTTAAAAGCATATTTCTACAGAAGTGAGTTTCTTAGAATCAATGAAATGGGGTTGCATTTCCCAAAAATGATCTTACACACAAGCAGTATTATATTTCTATTCAAGTCTGTTTATTTTGTATTTGCAGTGTCTATTCACTGATTGCATGAGCTTGAGTGTGTATAAATAGGGACTGGAACTGAACCTGTGATTTCATTGGTATAGTGAGTTTCAAGTGAGGAACTCTCTCTACAGATACAGCTTAGCACCTACTCTGAAATTTATAAACAGAGAACTTCCTAGACACTGAGAGGTTAAGTGTCTTGTTTAGTGTCACATAGGCAGTATGTGTCAAAGGCAGGATTTGAACTCAGGTGTTCCAAAGTACAACATCAGCTTTCTACCTACCATGCTATACTGTTTCTTATATGTACATATAGATATATACATTCATTTATTTGTTATATTTATATTGAATTTATACTGATGAACAAACTCAAAGGACTACCCATCCAGGTAAGGTGCATTATTTTTCCATTTTGTTTTTTCCAGAGCAGGTGCTAGGCTCTTTTTAAGGGGACCAAATAGTGTTCCAGGGACCAATGAAATCCATATTCTGTCATTCTCAAACATGAACATTTCAGGAAGTTGAAACATATAGTATATGATTTCAACCATGCATTTCATAATATTAAACATTGTTACCCCCCAAAATGGGGCAAAGTCATCTTATTAATGTCTATATCTGTAGGCTGTACTTCTGGAAATTAGTCCCATGGTACAAAAGAGAAAGAGAAAAGGAAGGACATTTCGACATATCACCTGATCTATTAGCTATGAAAATGAATTCTCACAGCTTGTACTTGAAGGGGTTCAGTTTCCAATTTACAGATAAGTAAACGTGGGTGCACAAGAGATAAGAATGAAATATCTCATATTCTAAATTCTAGGTTTAATTCCCTGAAATTCTGAAGATGATGAGATTTGGTGAACATTCTAAGACTATATTATATGTTGGAGATCAGAGAGCTTTTAGGTAGGAGAACTAATATATTTCAGTTTTTCCCTTTAAGTTTTTAAAAGATATAATACTACTTTGGGATTTAAAAGTACCCAGTGTCACAAAGATTTTCAGTTTTATGCTTGTTTCTAAATTGTATTTTTGTTCATGGCACATGTAATAAATTAGAGGACCAGAGACAGGCAGATTTTTTGGTAGAGATTTTCCTTCCAGAGTGCCAAAAAGTACAAAACTGCCCAACTTTGGGAAGTGAAAGGGAAGAGAAAAGGATCAAAAAGTAAAAACAAAAAACAGAAGATGGTGGGATTGGTGGTTGGGGATTGGAACAACCACTATCACTGAGGTAGAAGAAGGAAGAGAAAACTCAGTAATAATTTACTGAGAGAAGGGAAGAAGTAGGGTTGGCTCAGATCATCTCAGTGAGTCAATAGTGAGGATTTTGAAGGATACAGGGAATGGGTATGCCAATTAGAAGAGCTTCACATGCCATGGTAGGGAACATATTTAGGGGATGCTGATCCTTTCTATGTATTAAATAAAATATATGGATTCACAACCAAGCAAGACTTTTAAAATCCTACCAAAAGAGAGATTACAGTCTGCAAATTATTTGTGCTAGTAGTAGCATAATGTCCCAAGAAAAATACCATAAACCAGTTGGAAAAAGAAAACAGAACATGCATAATACTTCCAGGAATCATGAGGATAGAAGAGAAGATGTAATTTAAATTAAAAAGTAAAATGTCATGTGTTAAAACTAGTTTTTTGATGTTTAAAGCCAAATTTCTCAATTTACTTATCTCTTCTATTTTTGGAATTTTTTTTATCCAAAAGAATTCAAATTCTTTGCCAGCATTTTTATTAAGCCTCATAAAAGCCCTTTGTGGTAGAAAGTGTATATTATTATTATCCCCATTTTAAAGACAGAGGAAAGAATAATTGGAAAGCCATTTCAGGTTGTGTTTGCATGCTCAATGGGAGAATAATTCCAAAAACTTGTAGTACAACTGCGTAACTCTGTCGAACTGCATCTCAGTTCTACATGTTATTGAGATAATAGAAAAGTATACTTTTAGGTTTCTGATAATTATCCTGCCATATAGATAGAATGACTATGTCTGAGGGGTTCAACCAGAAGTCGTGGTCTGAACTGAGCAACATTACCAGCTTTCTGCTGCCCTGCTATAGACATGAGAAAAGGATGCCAAGAGTAATAGACTATGCAGTACCGAAATAAATGAAACCCACACCAAATGTTAAAAGGAATCTACTGGTCCTTTTGTAAATGAAACTTTCCTCAGTTACTGACATCTAATAAACCTGCATTTCCCATGTTCTCTAATTCAATAATTCTTGTGTTTCTAATGCATTTATGATCTCTAGCAGTTGCTCCATTATCAATTCATTCATTCTTTAAATAAGTACTATCAATTATCATTCTCTCACTCATTTTTGTTTCCATTTGGTTTATGTCTGTTAATCATGTTTTTAACCCCAAACCAAAAATAAGCCTGCAAACTCTTCGAGGGCAGGGTGCCCATGTTATACTTGTCTTGTATCTGCAATAGTAGTTATCAAATGGTGCTAGTCACAGAGTAGATAATCAATGTAACAAAGACCACTGTAGTTTAGTACAAATACAGACTGTCTGTATGCATATTTTAAAACCTGCCCATAACAATCACTACTCTATGACCAAGGGAAATTCAATTCACTGATTCAGTTCAGGTTCCCATCAACAAGATGGAAATAATAGTAACTATATTGGCTCCTTCATAGTTATTGTGTATATCAAACAAAATCATGCACATGAAATATTTTATAAAGCTTAAACAATGTGTACATGTCATTTGTGGTTATTATATGTTCATCAGTTAATGTACAGTACCAAATAATTGGTTTGATTCTATTTTAGCCAAACTCACTGAGTTTTTGATCAATTAAAAGAAAAACTCATCCATTTTATGTTTGTTTTGTATTTATTTATTTTGGGGGGGGGGGTGGGCCTTGGTGTTGGGATTGTGTGAACAGAGTCAGAGAAAGAATCCAGCCTGGGTGAGGAAGCAATTTCCAAATCACCAGCCTCTGTGACCTTAAATTATCCAGGAGTTCAGATCAAGTAATATTCTTTACAGGAATGAAAAGAAAGTCCCAAGGACATGGTATATTTTATATTTTTCAGTGTTTATTCAAACATTTTTTTTAAAGTTGAATATTACATGAAAAGTAGAAGAGAAAAAACATGGAAGTGGAGAAGCAGACATAAAGAGTCTTACATTATTTTTTTTTTCTGGAATAATGAGGTTTCAGTAACTTGCCCAGGGTCACACAGCTAGTAATTACATTATTTTAAGGATAAATAAGACCCAATGCTTTTAGGTCCAACCGTCTACTCTTACTGTCCTGTTGTGTCCCACATCAGCTTAACCCCAATTTTTTTCTACTTCTGAAAGGGAGTAGTAAGGGATGTGTGGTAGAATAGACGATGTTAATTGTATTATGTATTCACTGGGGTGCTTGGCCAACATAAAAAGGCATTGAATAATTCTGGAATGTCTGATAGGAAGTCGCGGGAATATAAGAAGCTTGCCAAGGGATTATGGGGAATACTTATCCTATTGAAATATTCCAAACACAGGAGTTTTTAGTAAGTACATTTGTAGATTGGAGAGGAAGGTGAGGAGGCACCAGTGACATGGGAAAGGGATGGAGAATTAAAATGCATTTTTTTTAATTGAGAGCTGTTAAAGGAATGATTCCTACCAGTGAAAAACAGATAAATGAAGTTTGAATATGAAACTCTTTTCACACTGCCAAAGAAAATACGATGACAGGGACACAATGAAAAGCAAGCTGATTGATCTTTGCTATTGCCAGAAATTCAGAACTTGTTTCCAGTCAATGGATTTACAACGTTTTTGTTGCACTCTTAGGGAAGCATAATCTCTTACTAAATATAATCATAAGGCTTTAATTCTATCTATAACAACTTATCTCTATGAATCAGGATTCTCAATCAAATCCAAAGCAAGAAACAAACTAGAGACTGAACATGACATGCAGGAATTTCCTTCAAAAACTATATTAAGAATAAAACTGGGGCTACTACATGGCACAGTGGATAAAGCACCGGCCCTGGATTCAGGAGGACCTGGGTTCAAATCCAGCCTCAGACACTTGACACTTACTAGCTGTGTGACCCTGGGCAAGTCACTTAACCCCCATTGCCCCAGAAAAAAAAAAAGAATAAAACTGTTGGTTGACAAGAAACTGAATCAAGGGTCTCTAATTTATTGGATTATGTTCTGATGAACATTCAACAACTTTCTGATAATTTAGAATATTATGTACGTACCAAATAAAGTTTTCTTTGCAAAAAAAATATCTATTTTATTTATTATGTGCATATATGGTAAACTAATCTTTATTTGCTTTCAAATTGCAAAATTGCATAGAGGGCACAGGGAAGTTTATCAAAAAGTCAAGGGGAGGGGCAGCTAAGTGGCGCAGTGGATAGAGCACCGGCCCTGGATTCAGGAGGACCTGAGTTCAAATCCGGCCTCAGACACTTAACACTTACTAGCTGTGTGACCCTGGGCAAGTCGCTTAACCCCAATTGCCTCACTAAAAACAAAAACAAAAACAAACAAAAAAAAAAAGTCAAGGGGAACAGGGACCAAAAACGGTTGTAGATGTCTATAATAAGTGAAATTTCTCTCTGCTTCTCTTTTTTCTCCCTCCATATTTCTACATAAAAATAAAATATTGCACATATAATTTTACCTCATATACATAGTATCTTTTATTTAGTTTAATTTGTTGCTTTCGCATTTTTTATATTTATTATTTTCTTGATCAAGGAAGTCAAACAGGTGTGATGAAAGGTATTTGAAGTTGCAGAGATATGAATACCAGCCTCCCTATGTCAATGTTTTCTCATCAGATATTCATCCATGTTCTACCTCCTAGCCAAAGATGTCCCTTCTTATATTTCTCTATACCCACACTCAATATCCCAGCAGCTTCCAGTGATAGAATAATCATGTCAATACAGATGACCTCCAGACCTATACATGAAACTCATGTCTTTCTCCTGTTTCAGTTCCACATCACTAACTGCATATCAAGCATTACTAACCAGATATACTAAGGCCAGAGCTGTCAAACTAGGGCCCATGGGTCCCCAAATTCCTAAGTGGTGCCCAAACCAGATTAAAATATAATTGGAAAATGTTTAACAAAACAAATCAAAATACAATACAACATAGATAATGTTAATTTGTGGTTTTCTAAGTCAATGTGTCCTGTATAAATCCATTTCTATTTAAATTTGAAACCAAAGGCATCTCAAACTCAACACATACAAAATATGACTTACTATATTTCCAAAAAAACTTACCCCATTCCTAACATCCTAACATTTTTGGGCCCTCATTATATTTTTTCTGGACTACTGAAATAACTTAATGCATCTCTCTCCCTTGTTTCTTCCCTTGCCAATCCATTCTCTATACAGGTATCAAAATGATATTCTTAATAAGTAAGTATAATAGTATTAATCCCCTGCTCAAATTGCTCTAGGAGCTTCCTATTTCCTGTAGGATAAAATGTAAATTTCTCTAACTGACATTTAAAACTCTACATAGTTTAGCTCCAGCCTACCATTCCATATATATATATATATATTTCTCTTTGATTCTGTGTCCTGGCCTGAGAACTCACCTACTTGACACTTCTCAAACTCAACATTTCATCTTACATTTCTGAGCCATTTCATATATCATCTATGCCTGTAATGTACTCTGGCTTCACTTTTACCTCTTAGAGTTCTTAGCTTCCTTCAAACTCAGTTTAAGTATCACTTCCTACAAGCAGCCTTTCCTGATCTTCCCAGTTATACATGCTGTCCTTGAAATTACCTTGTATTTACATTGTGTTTTCTCTTTTCTTATATTGTTTCCTTCATTAGAATATACACACCTTGAGGGAAGGGACTATTCTGTATTCCCAACACTCAGCTCAAAGGTTAGTATATAGTAGGTGCTAAATAAATGCTTGTTGAATAAATGAATAGATATTCAACCAATTATGAAGGAATCAGGTTACACTATTATCCAGCCTGTATGACTACTCCATCTTGCTCATAAAACTTTTATTAGAATAGAAAAGAAATAGTTTATTTACTATTAAAACAGCCCTCTTTCCCAACCAGAATTATCCTTTATGACTTTTTCTCCCACATGAGGGCAATATCATTCCTCATCCATAGCACATCTTAACTATAATTCACTATAGATATTGGTAGCTGTTCCTTATAACTTCAACTGAACCTGGAAAGTTCCAGCAAATAATTGATTATTTATCATCATTTTCTCAATAATTAAGATAAGAAAGAAACCAGGGCATTTGCATTTACTCAAAAAGAAGACAGCCAAAAATAGAGAATATGTTTTAATCTCTAATTTAATAGTCAATAAAAATGTATTAAGTGCCTACTCAATGCCAGGCTCCGTATTGAACACTGGGCATACAAACAAAAATAAAAAGAAAGGCTTTCCCTTCAAGAAACTTCCAGTCTAATGGGAGAAGACAACACACATGAGGAAGCTAAAAAGTTTGTGGGAGGAAGTGGGGCAGACACAGGTGGAGAAGTTACCTGGCTCAGGGCCATGATTAAGAAGTTCAGAGAAGTTCAAAAGCAGTGTAGCTGGTGGAAAATAGGGAGAAGGGTATTGTATATCCCTTCCTTAAATGAAGGCCCTCAAGACCATGCCAGGCAGATGGTTCAATCAGAGGGGCAGAGAGAACTCTAAGATATAAGTGCCAAAGTTGGACAGGCCCTGAGTTCAAATCTACCCTCAAAAACTTAATAGATGTGTGACCTCGGACAAGCCACTTAACTCCAAATGCCTTAAACATCTGGGGCCATCTCCAGTTGTCCTGATGTATATCTTGCCCCTGTACCCAGATGACTCTGGAGGAAAGAGTGAGGTTGGTGACCTTGCACAGCCTTCCCTCACTTAAAACATCCAATTTAGTACAATTTATGACATCACCCCAATGTCATGGGTGTCGTTGGGAAAAAAGGATCAATAACAACAAGAGCCAAGGCTGATTCAATCTTGCATAATGAGATTTCCCAAAGATAAACTTCCTAAATAAATGTAGTTGCATTTATCCTATGACAAACTAGTATTAATGATAAGAACTAGGATTTATATACTACTTTGGGGTCTACAAAGTGCTTTACACATATCTTTTATTTTCTCACCACAACTTTCAGAGGTAAATGCTATTGTCATACTCACTTAACAAATGAGGAAACTGAGGAAGGCAGAGGTTATATTACTCAGGATGACTTCCCTAGCAATGATCAGAGGCAGGAGTTGAATTCAGATCTTTCTAATTCCAGATACAGTGTTATATCATCTACTAAACCACAAAGCTCCCTTTAGGAAATCTCCTTTTTTCTGTGATAATTTAAAAATATATAAATCCAAATATACTCAGATTAATTTTTGTTAAATCTAAACTAAGAGCCTATAGTCAAACCAGGGGTCCAGAGATTCGATCTCTTCCCAGATATCCATGCTGTTTTTGAAAGAAAAAATATTGGTTTTGCTGAGTCATTCTTAGTCCTTTACCAGGTTATGAAGTAGTCATTATCTGATTTTTCATTTTCCTATTTATATATTCTTTGACTTTCTGCTCCCTAGCAATGACATCTTGGGGTAGCTAGATGTTTTTGTCACTTTTTTAGGATAATTGCAACTTGTTTCCCAGGATGATGGACTGATCTAAACTTTCAACAACATTGAGTTCATTTACCTGCCTTTCCATCCCCCTCCTGTATTTACCATTCCCATTTTTTTTTAATCTTTGGCAATCAACAGCTGGCATTTATTTATAAGGACTGAACTTGCACATGCGATTTGTAGTGATAGAGCACTTCTCTGTAAAACACTAACTCATCCACAGGAAAAAAAACAAAAAACCCTAGGTCTTTGTCTCATTGCTACCATAATAAAAGTCCCAGCCACCAAACCTTAAAACTTCTGGTGTCACAGTTATATTGTAAAGAGGCATTATTTGATACAAAAAAATAATGAGAAAAACACTAAATTT
Source organism: Dromiciops gliroides (assembly GCF_019393635.1). Lineage (NCBI taxonomy): Eukaryota > Metazoa > Chordata > Mammalia > Microbiotheria > Microbiotheriidae > Dromiciops > Dromiciops gliroides. The sequence continues at coordinate 130,692,617 of NC_057863.1, forward strand.
GTTAAAGAAAAGCATTGCGTTAATCTTATAATAGTCTAAATGTTATCAGCATGCTTAATGTTTCACAGACAAGATAACACATTGGTGTGCATCACTACTGTTGTTCAGTCATGTCCAACTCCTCATGACCCCATGGACTATACCACACCAATATTGTCCATGAGCTTTTCTTGGCAAAGATACTGGAGTGGTTTGTCATTTCTTTCTCCAGTGTATTGAAGCAAACAGAGGTTTAGTGACTTTCCCAAGGTCACACAGCTAGTAAGTGTCTGAGGTGAGATTTGAACTCCGGTCTTCCTGACTCCAGGCCCAGAATTCTATCCACTGAGCCATCTAGATGACTAAAGTTTGAATAACAGTGATCTAGGCTATACTTCTAAAGTGAGATATCCTTCAAGATAGGTGGCACATTGGATAAAGCACTGGTCCTGGAATCAGAAGGACATGAGTTCAAGTTTTACCCCAGACACTAGCTATGTGACCCTGGGAAAGTCACTTAACCTCAATTGCCTTAAACATCCAAGGCCTTCTCCAGTCTTCCTGATATATAGCTTGCCACTGGACCCAGATGGCTGTGGAGGAGAGAGTGAGGTTGGTGACCTTGCATAGCCCTCCCTGATTTAAATCCAAGTTAGTGTAAATCATGGTATCACCTCCCTGTTGTCATGGTCATCTTTGAAAATTAAGGACAAACACCAACAACAACATGTTTAAAGAAAACACACATGGGGGAAGCTAGGTGGTGCTGTGGATGAAGCACCGGCCCTGGATTCAGAAGGACCTGAGTTCAAATCCAGCCTCAGACACTTGACACTAGCTGTGTGACCCTGGGCAAGTCATTTAACCCTCACTGCCCTGCAAAAAAAGAGAAAGAAAACAAAATACACATTCACAGATAACCTTGATCATATTTTACCTCACTCCAGTTGTCCATACAAACCATCTAGGGAAAAAGATGCGTTATTGTGAATATATTCAGTCAAAGTTAGTCTTGATCTTTCACCAGTAAACCCTACCACTTTCCTGAACTTGCAATGTTTTTGATAGCACTCTTCATAAGAACAGATAAAACATGCGTGACTGAAAAATAAAAGTATTTCTTATTGGCACAGAAGCAATAAAAGCATATTATTTTTCCAAAATCACTAGCTGGCTGAACTGTTAACAACCAGCGGTCCAGCTGAGGCAGTTATAATTGGTTGAGAGGAAACCTTGGATAGAATGAGATAGAATGGGGCTGTTTGACTGATGGACTTTGAAGAAGGAAGAATCCAGCCTCTGACACTTGCTAGTTATATGACCTTGGGGAAGTCACTCAACCTTTCCAAGTACCAGTTTCCTCATTGATAAGAGGGAATATTAATGCCTCTATAACCTACCTCCCATAATTGTGTGGTGGGGATCAAATAAAAATACATATAAAATGTTTTATAACCGTTAGGAAATTATTCAAATCTCAGGTACTAAATGGTTGCTATATCTTGCTGACCATACTGCTGCAGAAAGCTAGTGACTTTGAAATTCTGGAGTCTACTAGACATTTTTTCTTCCTCTTTCCCTTTATTTTGCTCATTCAACACAAGAAGAAGAATCAGGCACAGCCTGAGGATGCAAAGTGTCTTCAACTACTCCCCAAACAGTGCACACTCTGAGGTTCTTGGGCTTCTAGGCTCCATCCTGGTAGCTTCATCTCCAATGTAAAAGTACCTCTGGGAGGAAGGGAGTGAGGGAGAAGGCTAGAATATTCATCTAGAGCCCAAGCATCCCCAAATGCGACAATGCCCACAAATGCCTCTGTGTGGTCATGTCTCTGTCCAACACCCTCATTTCATGCTTGAGGAAACCGAGAGTCAACAAGATTGGTTTGCTGAAAGCCACTACTTAACTATTATTAACTCCCTCTGACACTTGCTAGTTATATGACCTTGGGGAAGTCACTCAACCTTTCCAAGTACCAGTTTCCTCATTGATAAGAGGGAATATTAATGCCTCTATAACCTACCTCCCATAATTGTGTGGTGGGGATCAAATAAAAATACATATAAAATGTTTTATAACCGTTAGGAAATTATTCAAATCTCAGGTACTAAATGGTTGCTATATCTTGCTGACCATACTGCTGCAGAAAGCTAGTGACTTTGAAATTCTGGAGTCTACTAGACATTTTTTCTTCCTCTTTCCCTTTATTTTGCTCATTCAACACAAGAAGAAGAATCAGGCACAGCCTGAGGATGCAAAGTGTCTTCAACTACTCCCCAAACAGTGCACACTCTGAGGTTCTTGGGCTTCTAGGCTCCATCCTGGTAGCTTCATCTCCAATGTAAAAGTACCTCTGGGAGGAAGGGAGTGAGGGAGAAGGCTAGAATATTCATCTAGAGCCCAAGCATCCCCAAATGCGACAATGCCCACAAATGCCTCTGTGTGGTCATGTCTCTGTCCAACACCCTCATTTCATGCTTGAGGAAACCGAGAGTCAACAAGATTGGTTTGCTGAAAGCCACTACTTAACTATTATTAACTCCCTTGTTAAACCTTCCTTCCTTGACATAAAAATTACAGATTTATAGGGTTTAGAGCTGGACGGGACTTCAGAGATTACCTATTCCAACTATTTCATTTGCATTTGAGGAACTGAGGCTCAGAAAAAATAATGATTTTTTTTAAGGTCACACAGCTAGTAAATAAATAGCAGAGCAAGGATTTGAACGCATCAGCAATGGATAATTAATTATCTTCATTAATAATAATTACTGCTAATCAGCGACAGTGGCTTATCTACCTCAGTCATATGGAAAAATCACATGTGAAGAATGGATAGAACTAAGGTTTATTAGATGGAGACTTTCTTTGTACACATGGACATGGAAAAGCAGTGAGAGAAGTCAAGTATTTCTGGGAAATTAGGGTGGAGCAAGAGAGTAGATGAGGAAATGTATTTCCCTCCTTTCCTTGGAGCTGTGGACAAATATGGTTAGAGAATAATGCATACTTTGTCAGATGTAGTTGCTGCATTGGTTAGTTTTACTTAACTATTTTTCTTTGTTACAAGGAAAGACTTAACTGAGGATGTGGTGAGGATATTATGGGGTTTGGGGAAAGGAAATATATGAAAAGACATCAATGTAACTTGAAAATAATGAAAATAATATAGAGTAGGACAGTAAAGAAACTTTTCCCAAGGTTATATTGCACCTTTTTTGGTCAGTTGCCTTGGAATTCTTTGGGAAATATATGTGTATTTGAGCATATAGAGAAAGAAAATGAGCGAGTCTTCAAACCCAGCCAAGAGACGAGAGAGGGCAAGTCTCCATGAAAGAAATAGTGACCCCACCCATCCTGTCTCCTTTTATGTTCTTTTCCAGACTGCTTTCATAAGGCAAGAATATCCTTATTTCTCTGTGATATTTTGTTCCCTTTTCCTCCTGCCCATCCCCTAACACTGCAAACATTCCCATTCTTCTTTCAATTATGTAGCCTTTTATTCACAATTCATATGCTATTAGCTATTGAATTTCTTAAATTTTGAATTTTTACTTAGGCCTTGAATGATTGATAACTTACTTCCATAGGTATCAGAAAAGATACTAAGGCTTAAAATGGAGGCATAAGAGGAACACTCTACAAACTGATCTTGGCTGGATCCTGTCCGACAAAGCCCAGGCTGACCTTGAATAGTTTTTCTAGGCCCCATGTCTTTTGATCCTTTTTTGGTCCAGTAATTGTGAAATCATGCAATATGCCTTTATCCTTATATAGGCTACCCTCCTACATTTTGTTCCATCCTCAGTTAACAGGGGATAGACAGGCCAATGATTAATCAAATGGGAACAAACTGGTGGAGTTTTAGAAAAGTCCTGCCATGACCTTTACTGCATCCTCTTGGCCTCCTCACTTACTGTTATCTCCATCCCATGTAGTCACTGAATAAATGCTTATCGACTGACTGCTGTCTTGAAATGGTCACCAGATCAATTACCTCAGAGGATAAGCTCCGATGGGACCATTTTTGTGACTTCAATATGTCCTTCACAAGTAATCCCAGCAATCAACAAATTAATAGCTCCCTTATTCTTTTCTCCTCTGCATATATGGATGATTTTAGACTCTTTTCACTGGTTTATTGTCAACTGTTTTTCTGATTAAAAGTATAAATTGCTTCATAAAATTTTCCCTATTAATCATTAAAAAAAAAAGCAATGCAATGTTTGTTACTTCCTGGTTCATGCAATAATTAAAAATTGTACCTAGAGTCCCACAAGGAATTGGCATCAAAGATTAGACAAGAATGAATTATATCAGTTTTAAATGAAGTACAGTATAGGAGAAAGTGTACTGGGTTCAGGGTCAGGAAAAGCTGTTTTCAAATCCTGCTTCTTATACTTATTAGCTATCTGACTCTAGATAAATCACCAGCAAGTGTCTAGAACAGAGATTCTCAAAGTTTTTGGTCTTATGATACCTTTAAACTCTTAAAAATTGTCGAGGACCCCAAAGAACTTTTGTTGGTAGGTTATACATATCTATATTTACCATCTTAGGAATTAAAACAAATTAAGCTTCAAAATATGTATTTATTCATTTAAATAATATCAAACCCACTATAGTGTTAATAGAAATGACATACTTTTAAAATAATTATATCTTCCAAAACAATTGTTTTATATATTTTTTCAAATCTCTTTAATGTCTGGGTTAATAAAAGACAGCCAAATTCCCATATCTGCATTTAATTTATTATGATGTGGTATTATGGTTAAAATATATGAAGACAGTCTGGCCTCACAGAGATATGTATTTGGAAAGGGGAAAAATATTTTAATAGATAAAGAATACCTTAGTGTTATTATGAAAATAGTTTTGACCTTGCAGATGCCCTGAAAAAGTTTCAGGGACCCCTGGGGTTCCTTGGATCACACTTTGAGAACCACTGGTCTAGGGATAATCTACTAAATCACCAGTTGTTCTGCCTATCATCCCTATTTGAGAAAAATATGTCTATTTCTCCAGGGTTAGGTTGCCCTTATTATATTGGTTGGCACTTACCCTCCCTGAGGCAGCATCTGTATTTTACAAATAGGTTTCTAGTTCTTAAAGGGGCCAACTCTGTCCTTTTTTTAATGATTAAAAAGTTAAAAAGGGAACCCTTGAGATTAAAATCCTGGTTTATAACCTTATGGGCCTTTAAAAAGATATATGTATATATGCATATATATGTATATTAGTCCCAGTTGTTTACAAAACTCTTAGTTGCTACAAGTAGGAACTGACCACAGCTCCTGCAGCTTTTGTTAGTTTATATAGTTTAGAATTTGTTAACATTTTGTATTCTGTGGAGTACTTTGGACTTTCTTGAAGATCCATTATACAAGTCCCTCAATGGATATTAATAATCAGTCATTACAGAAGATCTTTCTTTCCTGGATTCTTTGCCTTTCTTATTTCATAGTTCAGACTAAGTAAAAATTAAATTAAATTAAAATTTTAAAACCATGACTAATTAAAATATATCTGAGTATATATAGGCATATATATATAGCACACATTAAAATAACTATTTTAATATCATATAGGTTTTAGAACTAAAAGGGACCTGAGAGATCATATCATTCAACCCATTTATTTTACTTAAAAGAAGAGGTAACGGAGGCCCAGAGAAATGAAATTAATTTTCCAGTATCACACGAGTAGTATGTGGTGGTAAAACCAGGATTAAAGTCAAGGTCTTTTGATCCCAAGTCTACTACTTTCTAGTACCCCAGCTCCCTACCCTTTCTGCTATTGAGGCAGCTCTCTGGCATGGTGAATAGAGTTCTGAGCTTGGAGTTAGGGAAACATAAATTTGAATCCAAGCCTCAGACACTTACTAACTCTGTGACCCTGGGCAAGTCATTTAACTTCTGTTTGCCTCAGTTTCCTCAGTTGTAAAATGGGAATAATAACAGCATACACCTGACAAGGTTGTTGTGAGGATCAAATGTGATACAATTTGTAAAGTGCTAAGCACATTGTCTGGCACATAAGATGCACATAAATGTTTATTCTCTTCCCTCTCCCCTGTGTGATACTGCATAAGTCATTTGATCACTTGAAGACTCAGTTTCTTTAAAATGGGGAATATAATAGTAGGATTGATGTAATTGTCAAATTAAATAATGTCTGAATTTCTTTGCAAAACTTAAAGTGCTATATAAATGTGAGTCATTATTATTAAAGGAAAGAGCACTGGGGTGGAATTCAGAAAACTTGAGTTCTTTCTTATCCCTTTCTGTGGTACCTTGGGCAAACTTTTTAATCTCTAGCTGACACATTCCTTGTTAAAAAAGGAGGGAGTTGGACAACCTTCTCTCTAATTGGATCCCCTCTTCTCTTTTTTTTCTTTTTTTGTGGGGCAATGAGGGTTAAGTAACTTGCCCAGGGTCACACAGCTAGTAAGTGTTAAGTGTCTGAGTCTAGATTTGAACTCAGGTCCTCCTGAATCCAGGGCTAGTGCTTTATCTACTGTACCACCTAGCTGCCCACCCCCCTCTATAATTCTTTAATTTGGATTCAAAATCTGCTTATCTGTCTGGTCAAGGTACCCTTTGCCCTCAAATACTTCTGAGTAATGTAGTCAATGGAGAAAAACTTCCCATAGCACCCCCATTTCCCATTCCTCAGGAACTCATCCTTTACCAATAGCTATTCAAAATATATATATACCATAGAAATCACTTCCTTAAAATGGTAAACTATATAAAAGTTTCACCATTTCTTTTCCTTGCTCATCTGACTTTTCATTTTTATCATTCTTGGGAAATGTTTTCTTTTGGTTAGAATGGTCTGAGGAAAGATCAGGTTTCAGAATATTCCCTGGATGGTTGTTTTACAAGCAACAAACAGTGTGGTGCAAACATTTAAATGTAAAACTAAAATGCCATGCAGTAACTAGGGGAAAGTTTTATGGGGAAAGATAGAGTCTGATGCAAGTCAAATGAGCAGACTCGGGGGGAGTAATCCTTTTGTTTGACATTCCTGTAGCCTAAAAGGTCAATACTAATATGATAATGCAAACTCTACCCTGGACTGATGATGCTTTACTGAATCCAGTAGGCAAAACATGTTCTGTTTATTTTTTTCTTTTATAACTCCAAAAAAATCCAAATCCAGTGTCTCATCGTAGCATGGAAGTGTCTCTGACTTCTCAACGGCTGTGTCAATAAAGTTCAAGTCCTCACAGTTCCTATTGATCTCAAAAGCCTTGCAATATATGCCTTGCAATCTCATATATCTGTAGAACAGAACCAGCTTAGCTACATTCAGAAAGGCTAATCATTGGATTTCTAACATGTTAATGAATTCTTCAGCTCTTAGAAAAGGAAAGAGTACTCATGCTGATAAACTGGTGGTCTGTGCAAGTAGTGAAATACCTAACTTACAACTCTAGACAGGAAGCAGAAATACAATAACACTTTGAAGGCAATTTGGCATAGACTCTTTATGCTAAAATTGGGATTCAGAGGGGTGTAGTGGAAAAACCAATGGAGTGTGAGTCAGGAAACTTGATCTTTAATCCCAGCTTTGCCAGTAACTAGCTGTGTGATCCTGGGCAATTCATTTAACTTCTCTGGGCCTCAGTTTCTTCATCTACAAAATGAGGAGGTTGTACTAGATAGTTGCTGGGATCTTTTCCAGATTAAAAAAAAACCCTCTATTATTCTTATTGACACTGTCTGATGAAGCTAATGCACAGTTCTAGGAAATAATCGTTATTTGGGATAAGAGAGCCTTCTGGCAAACTATCCCAGACTATATTTGGGTTCCTCAAAATGTTTTGCCAAAATCATTTTGCCTTAGACTGTGAACACATGTGTTTTTCAAGGGAAATATACTTCATGTATTTCTAATGTATTTATACTTAACTCATCAAAATGTTGTTTTCTAAGAACTAGTTCATGTCTAGGGAGGCTAAGGAAATTTTCTTTTCCAGTTTTCTTTCAACCTAAGCAATGTCTTGTTCTTAGCATATGGAAAATCATCCCCCAAAACAGTCTACTAAGATGAATTCTTGGCCCACAATCTTATCCTAACTTAATATTCTGGAATATTCTAGGTCCATAGAAATTATTACTGTGCCTATCCTGAATCCATTGCCTGTTGATGAGACTATTCTCAGATTGTTCCTTTCCATTCTCTTTCGGATTTACAGTTGGAGTATTTGAATCTTTGCAGCAAGTTTCTTTGATAAAAGTCTCATTTCCAACATATATGAAGAGCTGATTCCAATTTATGAGAAAAAGAGCCATTATCCAACTGATAAATAGTCTAAAGACATGGATAGTTTTCAAAAGAAAAAACCCAAGTTTCCTATAGCTATGTGGGGAAAAATCTTCCAAATCACTATGAATTAGAAAAATGCACATTAAAGCAATTATGAAATTCCATCTTGCACTATTCAGAATAGCAAAAATGCACAAAAATGGAAAATGATAATGCTGTTAATGGGCCTGAGATTGGGTGCAACCATTCTGAAAAGCAATGTGGAAGTATATATAAAAAAGTTACTAAATAGTGAAGACCCTTTGACCTAGCTAAATCAAATTTAAAAAGGTCTTTTACATATAGAAATATTTTTTGGCAGATCTTGTTTTTTTAAACTGGCAAAAAACCCTGGAAATCAAGGGGATGACCATTATTTGATGAACAGTTGAATAAGTTGTTGTATATTAATGTTATGGAGTACTATTATGCTAAAAGAAATGAGAAAATAGATTATTTCAATGGAGTGGGGCATAGGAGTGTAATGGAATGTATATAAATAAGCTTCCAAAAACAGCTTGGAGAGGGGGTAGGAGTAGCTTTCTTTTTGCTTGCTTGGCGGGACTCCTGACGGCGCGGCACAGACTCTCTCTCCAAAGGTGGCCTTGTCGGTTTGGTGAGTTTTTATAAGGAATATAGACTAAGCTTAGACTTAAGACGATTTGTATTGTGTTTCTACTTTCCTATCCTTCTAATCAACATCACCTTGTGACTATCATAACTATAAATAAAAAGGTCTATCTAGAAAACCAAAAGCTGCTTCCATTTACTAGTTTGGGAGATAAATTAAGGGAAAGGTTAAGTAGGGGAGATTTATGATCTAATATCCAATTTTAAATCTCACAGGAGGGAGAAAAATTTGGTTTGTGTTAATTTTTTTTAAATAGAGAAGTGAAAGAGTTCTATAGATGTGAAATGTGTACATGAACTTTAAGATGAGCTCACTGTATTATTAATTGTTGTACTTTATTACAAGAGACCTCTCATGAATCAGGAGTAATTTGTAAATGTTTGTAATTCAAAAACAAAGCATCAATAAAATTTTTCATAAGGAGGATTTCCCAAGAGCTCAACAGAAATACCCATCATTGATTTCCCATAACTCTGCTGTGAAATAGAGTTGTATTATTATATAATTGTACAGGCAGAGAAACTACCTGCCTGGGGAGGAACAACTATTTCTTTGAACTCCAGTCATTCTTTCTGGCTACCTATAACTATAAGCAATCACTTTGCTCCCACTAGGGAAACCTGTTACCCCCACCCCCAACCTTCTACTTCTAGCTGCACACTGCTGCCTGACACCCCCAGTCTGAATACCTACAGACAATGATAACCTGGTTAAACTCATTTTTCAATGATTAACATGCTCCCACATGTCATTGTTCCAACCAGCTCTTGGTTTCCTACTATTACCTTATTCCCATCCCCCCAACCCAACCCATGTTGGTAAGTAGCACCAACATGTCACTCAACATGTCTCTTCCACCCCACTCCCTGGAATGCCTGCTCCATAGGTAACAAATCATCCTCACACTGGCTCCCTCTTCAATCTTGACTCCAAGATGGAAAATGAATCAGTTCAACTCTTCACTGAACCCTTCTCTTAAATCCCTTCCTCCTTTATTCTATTGAAGATCTTGCCCTTCCAAGTCCCAGCCTTGGATACTCCTATAATCTACTGCCTTCTCTCCTCATTTGCTGCTGAATGAAGATAGGCAAAATTATGAAACTTTCCTGACCATATCTACTATAAATTTATGTTACATAATTTCAACTGGGCCCTCACTGCAGCAAGGAAGTCCTTTTATATCTCCCTAAGTAAAGTGTAAAAGTACATTATCCTACTCACTACAAAGTTTTTCCCAGCTTTGCTCAAACCTCCTCTGCCTCCCATCTTCTGAGCTGAAAACCTTGCTTCATATTTAACTGGAAAACATTGAGGCAATTCACCAAGAACTCCCTTTTCTCCCTTCCTCATTTTACATCACTCAGATGCCTTGTCCTATTATCTGCACATTCACTTATCTTTCACATGAAGAGGTGGCTCTTTTTCTTGAAAAGTGAACCCCTCTACATGCACAAGTGATCCCTTCTAAACTTCTCTAGCATATTGCTCATTATGTGTTTCCTACCTTCTCATTAATTTTCAATTTGTCACTGTCTACTGGCTGCTTCCCTGCTGCCTATAAATATGCCATCTCTTTTCCATCTTCAAAATACACTCACACCATCTATCTATCCAAGCCATTTGCCATCCCTTATCTTTCCTCTTTGAGGCTAAACTCCTTGAGAAGGCCATTTACAATATATGCTTCCTCTTCTTTTCCTCTTACCCTCTTCTTAACTCTTGGCAGTCTGACACTTGACCTCAATATTAAACTAAAACTACTGTTTCAAAAGTTACTAATGATTGGGCAGCTAGGTAATTCGGTGGATAGAGTACTGGCCCTGGAGTCAGGAGGACCTGAGTTCAAATCCAGCCTCAGACACTTAACATTTACTAGCTGTGTGACCCTGGGCAAGTCACTTAACCCCAATTGCCTCACCAAAAATAAAAGTTACTAATGTTTTTAGTTGCCAAATCCAGTGGCCTTTTCTCAATCCTCATCTTCTTTAGCCTTTGACACTGCCAATTACCCTCTTCTCCTTGATGCTGTCTTCTGTGTTTCTGTGACCTTTCTTTCTCTTGGTTCTTCTGCTATCTGTTTGACTACTTCTTGTATTTCTCCTTTGCTGAATCTTCCTCCATCTCTTGCCAATATTTGTGGGAGTCCCCCAGGGTTTTGCCCTGGTCCCTCTTGTCTTCTTCCTCTATACTATCTCATTTGGTGAACTCATTAGCTCCTATGGGTTTAATTACCATGTCTATATGGATGACTCTTAGAAATGCTTATCTAGCCCAAATTTTCTCCCAGGAATTTGCTAGAGCCAGCTTAAACCAGCTCCCAATAATCTAGTGTTAAGTTTTCAGTCTGAAAATTTACACCTTTGAAATCAGCAAATGTTACAAATCAGATTTGTGGATTTTTTAGGCTTAAGAATGCAATGAGGAGGCAGCTAGGTGGTGCAGTGGATAAAGCACCAGCCCTGGATTCAGAAGGACCTGAGTTAAAATTCGGCCTCAGACATTTGACACTAGCTGTGTGACCCTGAGTAAGTCACTTAACTCCAATTGCCTCACTAAAAAAATAAAAAAGAATGCAATGAAGAAAATGTTAATAATTCAGATTAAACTTAAACCTGTATTGTACATACATTTTCCCTTTGGAGAGAAGTTGCTAAAAAATTTATCAATACAGCACTGCTTTCTCCCAACATCCAGCCCCACATTATAAACTATCTATTAAAATCTCCAAATGGAGGTCTCGTAGACATCTTAAATTCAACATTTTCAAAACTTAACTTATATTCTTCCTCCAAACCCTACTCTCTTCGTAACTTCCATAAACATATGGTTATATGTGTTATACATGCTAATGTATATATGCATATACATATATAAACACACCTTTGTATGATTTATATATAATATAAATATGTATACATATACATATACATATGCATTGTGATAAAATAATGGGATTTAGCAGATACTCAAAGGCCCACCAGGAGATTCATCCAAACTGATTGAATTAAGTGTGAGTGATTGACTGCTGATTAGCCTACTTCAAGTTAACTAGATTGTAAGCACACCTGGCTAGCCCTCAAGAAGGTATTGTTCTCAGAAGCTAAAGACTTTGAATTTAACTCGAGACCACCTTCAAGTGCAGTGAACCAATGCATTTGGAGGACAATAACCTATCAGCTTGAAGCAGTATGTAAGGACCTCCTAAGCTCTGGACTAATAAAAAGCTTCCACACTCAGTTTGAAAAGGGTTCATGGTTGAAGCAGGCTCCTGACAGAGGACTTCAGGAAGAACCTGTCCAGGCTGGAACTCTAGGCTAGATAGACCTTCTTAACTTTCTGAACTCCACATGAATACCTGGTATGCTTTAATAAATGCTTAATGCCCAAAGACTGGTGCTAAAGCTTCTAATTTAAGGCAACCACACATTTAGATTTTAAACATCACAGTATATGTCACCCAATTATATGTGTTACACATGTAACATAGACTATACTAGTCCCCTCTGCCTGAATGCTGGGGCAATTTACATTATGTTCTTCTCCCCATTATGTGAGAAGAATAATCTTTCTCCTCTTCCTTGTACCACCTGAGTCTCTGAAGAGGGAAAGGAGACTATAGTCATAGCTTAAACCTATACCTATATGGCATAGTTCTAATTCCAAATGCAAAAGTCCCCCTCTGGCTCAAGTCTAAAGTCTCAGGCACCTTGGTTTTTTAGGGCTTCCATGCTAGGTCCTGCCTGGAATCTGGGCTCCAAGTTCAGTGTACCTCAAACTCCCTCTTGCCCCTAAAGCTAAGGACAAAGAACTGAGAACAGATGCAAAAACTTCCAGGTCCATTCCTAGGAGACAAGGTCAAAAAAAGAGAGCAGGATGGGGATAGTCTTTCTCCTCTCACCAATTCAGTTCATGGCATACATGCTGTGGGTGTACTGGGATCTTCACCTGCTGGTCAGGGCAGCTAAGAGTCTCCCCACAAAAAGAATGTATTAGAAAAAGAATTGGGGGGAGGAAACTAGCAGAAGAAGAGATACCAGAATAAAGAGCACAACCAAAAAGGTGAATGGCTCAGTCTTTCCAGTTTTAAAGATGCAGACAGCTAATCAAAGAAGGTTCTCCTCACCTATATGGTAGGGGATATAGCAGGTTCCATGTTAGGCAAACTGAGCATGCTAAAAAGACCCCTCAGGGGGTTACATCTCTCTCAGTCTCTGTCTCTCTGTCTCTCTCTGTCCCTTTTTCTCTCTCTCTTTGTAATTAGCTATTTGCATATTGTCTCCTTTATTACACAATGAGCTTCTTGAAAACAAAGACTGTTTTTTGCCTTTCTTTGTATACCTTGAACTTAGCACGGTGCCTACCACATAATAAGCATTTCATAATTATTGACTGACTAAAAAGAAGAGAGCTGAAGACAATCGCTAAGGTATAACATGTCCATGACATTTGACCCAAAGATTTCATGGCTAGGCATCCCAGGGGCATCCCAAAGACATCAAAGAAAGAAAGAAAAGTCAAAAATGTTAACAAAATATTTAGAGCAAGTTTTTTTGCAGTAATAAAGAACTGGGGAATGGCTAAACAAATAATGGTACATGAAGGCAATGAACTATTACTACACTTAGGATAAGTATGAATAACACAGGAAGACATGGGAGGACTTATATGAATTAATACAAAGTGTAACAAGCAGAACCAGGAAAACATTATAAAATCAATATATAAGATATATGAAAAGAATAACATCAACTACAAAAATCAAAACTGATTATTGTATAATTATGATGACCAAACTTGGCCCTAATGAAAAGACAGGAGAATGTTCCATTCTCTCTTCCTTGAAGAAATGAACAACTATGTAGTTGGAACACAGAATATATGCTCAGACTTTATTGCATGCTGCTAACTTTCACTAAATGGCTTTTTTTGCCTCTTCCTTTTAAAAATTATAATGAATGGCTTTCTAGGTAAGGGGGTATATTTGGAAATGAAGGTGGTATAAAATCAAAAGGGAGTAATAAAATATTATTAAAAAGATAACAATGCAAAAATATAATTTAAAAAGTCAGACTCTAGAGCAAGTCAAAGAATGAGTTTAGAGTGAGACTCTGTTATCATGATCTCATCATACATGGTTCATTTCAATCATTCCTATGACTTCCAAACAGTTTTGCAGTAAAACTACATTACTTGGTTTGTAAGTAATAAGGAGAAATGGACTGAGTTATTCATGAAAACTTAAACCATTTTCCCTATTGATACTCTTATATTGTTCTGGCACACTCTCCCAACTCAATATTTGGCAGAAGGCTTTGTAAGACCTTGAGAGAGTCATTCAGGAATTACTGTGTGCCAATGACTGTACTCTGAAAGAGCACACCCAAGACAAGGCACAACAGATGATGAATCACTGTGCAGCGTCAGCACTGGGCTATGGACTGACAATCAGCCCCAAGAAGATTGGAGCCGTGTAGAAACCTGTATGAGAAAACTACCTAAGCAGGCAAAGATTTTCATTGGTGATAGAGTTGAAAGCTGACTCTAAATTGTGTGTCTTTGGCAGTCCAATGTCTAGTAGAGGAGGAACAGGCACAGAAAATTAAGAAAGTTACAAGGCTTCTAATGCAGTATGATAACTGTGACAGTATACAATCAAGATCGAGTATATGTATCCATATACATGCATTCACATATGATATATATACACATATCTATATGTAATTTACATCTTATATAAGTATATATACAAAATTATATATATATACATACATATTTATGTGCATGCATCTGCATACAGATGCCCAGGTATATGTATATACATATACATATGCATATGTAAAAACATATACGTCTATGTGCAAGTGTGACATAAGCTATGGAGCACTGTCTTAATCAGAAAGACCTGGGTTTATATATTACTACTGACACATACTGGCTCTGTGATTTTGATTTTATTGGCATAGGGAGCTCTCATGTGAGGAAACTCCTTCTACCAATATAGGTGGGCACCTTCTTCGCAACTTATAGGCTAAGATGGCTCTTGAGCACACAGACAGTTCAGAAGCAGGACTTGAACTCAGGTTTTCCTGATTCCAAGGGCCTGCTCTCTCTCTTTATATTGTAAAACTGTCTCTGATGAAACCAAATTGAATAGAAAAGGGTTAGTCTATCTGTTTTAATGACTGGCTCACCTGATCTAAGCCACACTGAAAATAGGGTAGTCACTCATAGACTCAGTCATCACAGAAGTTTTGACCCATTCCCTTGCCAACCTGGGCCAAATTGTATCCCCTTGGAAGCCTGGGGGGCACTCCACTCTATAGGACTCACCATGGTTGCACAGAGTCCTGATTGTAGCTCAGATCTCCCTCAGTCAAGCAATCCATTTGCTTCAGCTTTCCCTGGTACCAGGCATTAGAGGTGGCAAGTCCTGCTATGCCTCAGGTTTTCCTAAGAAAGATGAATAAAGAAACTGGAGGGGGGCAGGATATTGGTTTCATAGTGTTCCTAAAGGCAACAATAAACATTTTATGGAATAGTTGGTCATCTCACCTTGTAGTACCTACAACAACTATAATTATGACCACCATGAAGAAAAATGCAGCTTATGGGCCAATATTTGTTTCCAAAAATGAGGTAGAAGAATTGTATGAAAAATTTAAGAGCCTACACACTAATGAAGCACCTGGAGCATACCTCCCTCAGACATGGGGCATCTAGAATAGTACATTAGTTTCAAGGTACTCTGTGGTTCTATATCCATTCAAAACCACAGTTCATGAACCTCTACCATGTGTTTGTGTTTTCTTTAGTCAGCCAGAGGACACAATTATTTCAAAGCCAAAGTATTTAATAAAATAGCATAGTAATAAAAGTTTCAATAAAACATTCTTTCCATGAACCTAGGGTACACTTTCCTACAAATACAAACACCACCAATGAAGAGATTGAGTACACATGTGAATCATACATAAGGAAGGGTGGCAGGGCAAACATATCTCCCATACCACAGGATTACTGAGAACATCTGATGATGTTAGTATGATGCTCTCCTTTGGCCTTTTCCTTATGAGTATAGTGTCTCTGATGGGTATGTTGTTCCACTGGTGCATTCTCTTACCACCTTTCATACTGACAACTGAGCATATAAACTCTCCTGTTTTTCTGATTTCTGGGCCCAATAACTTTGCTGGGCACTGTTCTTTCCTATCAGCTAATGGTCTCATCTCTTTAGGACCACCTAAGTCATTTTGGTCTCAATCTTCTAGGCTACTGTGGTTGTATATTTTCTTAAATAAGGGTTGACTGAGAATTTTTCATTCTCAGCCATTTCATTTAGCTAACAAAAGCCAGGAAGAGTTTCCCCAGGTAATATTATCTTTCCATTTATGTCTGTACAACAATCAAAGTCCTTTGTTTAAGGTAACCATGTAACTTGGGGCCAGACATTCTCAATATCCTCTTTAGTTTAGCATGTAAAAAACTTCGAAGCAGGACAAAGAGTCATCTAAGGAGGCATGGTCATCATCGTTTTCTACCTACCTAGTCATATTTTTTTTGTCTTGTATGTGTATCTATCAGCAGAAAAGTCTGGTTGCTTTGCTGCTATATTTTGGCCAATGAAAACTTGAGTCCTCCTAAACCAAGAACACCTATACTTTAATGAATAGGGAAAGACAGTATTGGGAAATAATTAAGGATCAAGGAATGAAAGAGGCATATAGGTTGTTTGGTAATCTGTCACACAGGCATCATGAAATCTTTCTTCAAAATGAATTAGTGAATGTACTACCCATAGTCAGCACCAGATAAAATCACAAAAAATAACTGTATCTTAATAGTTAGAAAACAAACAGTTCCTGATGTGATAGTTATCAGAGAATTAGCTATATAAGTTGTTTACTCACCTTGGGACCATAGATTTAGAGCTGGCAGAGATCTGAGAGATTATCAATTACAACAACTTCATTTAACCAATAAAGAAATTGAGGTACAGATAGGATAAGTGACTTCTCCAATTTCATACAGTTTGTGTCTTTGGCAGGATTCAAACTCAGATCTTCCTGTATCCAAGATCAGGGCTTTAGCTACCTGTAATACTATTCAATTAGTTTAAAAAACAAGATAAAGAAAAGATACTGTAAATGATTATAGCAGTTTCAAGTTGCCCAATATAAAGAGACTGACAATTCCAAAAATGTAAAATAGAGAAAAGTAAAGACATGGGTTCTCTGTACATTCCTTGGACAAGTTTAACTCATGCAAAACAGTTGACACAATAAAAAGGAAAAAAAACACCCAAGAAATCACCTCAGCTAATAAACATTTGACCTCTTTTCCAAGTGGGGTTATGTGGCAGCCAAAAGCAACACCTTTTAGAGGACAAGCTCATTTGCAACACATTATGAAGGAAGATAAGTGAAGAAGCACCAGTATTACCTCACAAGGCAACAAAAAGGCAGCCGAAGGAAAGCAAGGCTACAGACAGCTTAGCCTAAGATCTAGTGAAGACTATCAACTACAGCTTTTGGGGATGAATATGGGAGTTCAAAACAAATGGACATGAAACAGAATATAACTGTTTGTATTTCTATAATGATTGATCCTGGGGTATTTAAGAGGACTAGTATCTCTGGTGTGAGGACTTGCCAGGCCCTTTTCAGGGCTGCTTATTCATCTTTAGTGTCCACCTGTTACCCAACTCTCACCTTTGGCCCCAAGAAGCTGTAGCATGTACAGCAGCCACACCCCAGGAAAACTTCTTGGCAGATGGACTAAACCAGGTTGAAGGTAATTGAAGATAAACCTGTCAGTGAGTTGGGGGATATCTACTCTAGCATGTAAAGACTCCCCCTTCCTTTCTCCTCCTCCTGCCTTGGAATAAGTGGATGAAAACAATTTGTTCCAATGGCCATGAAGACAGTTGAGACAGGTACTGTGGAGCTCTTAGAACTTGGTCAGACACCAAAGATAGCAAGGTCAACTATGGCATCCTGTGTCATTGCTAGCCATCTTGAATTTTGTCTTGTCACTGGACTTCCATGATTCTGGAAGAGAAAATGAGACTGATAACTTTGTGCAATGCTGCCTCACTTAAATCAAATTCAGGTGCAAGTCAAGACGTCATCAGGGATGTCATTGGTCCTCTTTGAAAATGAAGGACAAATAGCAACAATTCTCATAGCAAAACTACATTTGAACTCTACTATATCTGAAAGGTACACAGAATATAAAATACTGATATTATTTCCTTTTTTTCTTAGATCACTTGACTTGGTAAATCAAAACAACCTTAAAGGCTCTCCTTAACTAGAAATATGCTATTCTTGCTTAAAATAAAACAAGATACTACAACACACACAACTGTGTGCATAACTATATTCAACAATTTGCTAAGCATTAATAGTAAATGGGTCAAAAATACATGTTCTCTGTACTTTAATATCCTGGAGGATATCCTACAGAGAATCCACATAGAAAGAGATTCTATAGCCAGGCCGATTCAATTCCCCCAAATTGTTCTAATGGCTAATGTCTTTGAACTAATTATATTGAAATCTATAGTCATTAAAAATTGATCAACCTAATCATGCTCATTAGAAAAACAAAGTTGAAATATATATATATGTGTGTGTGTGTATGTATGTATATATATACATATACATATATATATATATATATGTATATATGTGGGGATAGAGAGAGAGCCCAGATTATAACATGCTACTGTATTGATAAACTACTGTTATTCCATCAGCATCATAATTATGTATGTTGCATACATCAATATCAATACTTATATTCTCTGGGTGATTTATATGGCTGCAGATAAGAAAATGGCACAATTTCAGAAGGACCAAATTGCAGGTGACTGAGATGGCAAAGAAAAAATGCTTGATAAGCAAGAAGTAGTACATCACCTACAGCAACCTCCGGATAAGGAAACGAATACATGATTTAATCAAGTGCATGTATGATCAGAAAAAAGGTGGACTTATCACATAGAAAGAATGAGTTTTAATGGATAGTTCAAGTGCTTTACTAGTAGCCACAAGAAATAAAGAAAGGAGTGCACTATTATGGATGAATCATTCCCCTCTCCTCCCTAGTTTTTGAAGGGAATATTTATGAATAGAGTGCCAGGCTTGAAGTTAGAAATTCTCATCATCTTGAGTTCAAATCTGACCTCAGATACTTATTAGTTGTATGATCCTGGGCAAGTCATTTAACTCTGTTTGCCTCAATTTCCTCATATGCAAAATGAGCTGAAGATGAAAATGTCAAACCACTCCAGCATCTTTGCCAAGAAAACCCTAAATGAGGTCAAGAAGAGTCAGACATAACTGAAATGACTGGACAACAAAAACTTCATTTAGTTCAATACTTAGAAATCACAGTACAAGGAAAGATTTCTATCAAGGCCTTAGAATTCAAGACCAAGACCAAAATTCTAAAGTATCCATTTTTGCTCTCAAAATTTTACCTTAAAAAAACAAAATCCTTAAACATCTGTGCCTCGTGTGTTTAGTCATTTTTCAGTTGTGTCCAACTTTTCATGATCCCTTTTGGGGTTTTCTTGGCAAAAATATTAAAGTGGCTTGCCATTTTCTTCTCCAGCTTGTTTTATAGATGGGGAAACTGAGCCAAACAGGGTTAAGTGAATTGCCCAGAGTTGCACAGCTAGTAAATGTCTGAAGTCAGATTTGAACTCAGGAAGAGGAGTCTTTCTGACTTCAGGCCTGAAAATCTATCCACCATGCCATCTAGCTGACCCAGAAGATAGTAAATGAAATAAACTAAAAATGGATTTTCTATAAAGAAATTATAGGAATACATGGACAAGATTAACACTGATCTACATGGGTAATAATAATACCTATTACTGAAGAGTAATCGATCTAACAAAGTTTACAAGTATTTTTCTTGCTGTTTTGTTGCTATTGTTTTCTTGCCTTTATAGTACTTGAAGTTTTGCAAGAGGGACATAACAAAAATATGTAATAAGTATAATACAAAATGAAATATAGGACCAAAAGAGAGATACAAAGTTATGTACAAGACCCAGGAAAGAAAAAAAATAGCTACAGTTATCTGAACAATAAAGTATGCAAATGCAAGTCTATTTCCTTTTAACTAACACATGGGTGGCATATTTTGAGAAATAAAACTAATATTTCCTTGAGTTCAGTAGTCAAGCAACAGAAAACATGTAAATGTTAACCCACCAGGCAAAAGTCAATGAGATGCCTTTTTGATCTGCACAATAACTCTATTGTAATTAACACAATTGCTGTATATTCTTCCCTCAATTTATGGGCATGAATCCCATAGTGTCAAAGGGACTTTAGTGCATATATCAGTGGATACCACAGCCTGGAAAGTGAAAAATACATCTTGTTGAAAACTTATAAACAAAAAGATTATATAGATCTTTAACTTGGGGATTATAGAACAAAATACAAGCATGAAATAAACATATGAAATATTTCATTTTAAATTAATTTTGAAGTCAATTTACCAATAATTTCAATTGTTTCATACAAAAACCAGGAAAATGAACCAATTACACTTTGCCATGTTGGACTAATTTTTCACATTTTTAATTTTATTGTACATTCCTTGTAATTGCTGAGAGGAAAATTTAGACATTAGAAGCAAATAATCAGGCATCATAAACATTAGTAACAACTGCAAAATCAGATAGTTGGGCAGTTTGGTGTCATGAAATGAGTCCTGCATCTAGAACCAGAACCAGAAGACCTGGGTTCCAGTCTCTTATCTTGGATGTCGCTTAGCCTCCTTGAAGTCTTCTGTAAAGAAGGGATAATAATAATTATACTACATATGCCAGAGTCAACTTCTGAGGATCAAATAAGATTATGTGTGACAAAGTGCTTTGTAACGGTAATAAAATGGAAAACTGTCATGTTCAGTTAATTTGAAATTATCAGCAAAATTTGCCTTGACTTCACCTTCTAAGTCACATGAAAATCCTTGTTCCCCATACCCCACCCCTTTAATCATTTCCATATGTTTAATTGTGTGGGCAATTTTACATTTGAAAAAGAAAGCGTTGTTTGCCCATATGCCAATAATATAGCTTGGATAAAGCCTCTCCTCTACAATTCCATGATATGTTTCAGTGATACTGCTTAGGCATTGATCAGTTCCACGTGTCTTCCCAAGGCCTCCAAAAAGCGGTAATCCTTCTTGCCCAAATGCACAAGCTTGGAAAGACTAAATTGCCTCTTAAAATTCTGGATGGACCCACCCAGTATATTGCCTATTGTTGTTTGAGGGTACTCTTCCAGTACTCAATGGAGCTGTGATCTCATCACTAAGGTTGCTCTCTCCAATGATGTAAATGATGTCCCATCCATATCCACCCAACCAATTTAATTCTCGTCCAGGTCAACCCACACATTCAGTTCATCCAATATTCTGAGGAAGGGGTGTGAATAGAAGATTTCCTTGAGTTCTTGACATCCCCACGATACCAGTGGAGCATAAGGCTGCCCACTACTTTTCCTGAGCTCTCACCGTATAACCAGAACAACTTTTTTTGGTCATATATTTCTTTAATAACATCTTTCTTAATGCTTATCCCAAGTTTCTTCCTAAAACAGATCTCCCTTTTTAGCACCAATATTCTTCTAGTCAAGGAACACTATCATTTCCAAAGAACTGAAACTGAAGATCACCCAAAGGTCTATGGAGAAGTGTATGGTAAATGTTATCATGTTGTCTGTACGATTGTTATTCTTTATTAATAAGAAGTGTGATTCCATCAGAATTTCAGGAGAATGTCTCTAAAAATGAAGAGCAATGAATTTCCTATAACTTAAAAATCTCAGATGGTAGCCTGGGGAACTTTGTAGAGAGAGAATTGTTTAGAGTCACATGTTAGTGTGTGTCAGAGGGCAGCCAGGACTTGATTTCTTGACTCATAGACCTGTTTTCTATTCACACTGTTCCTCTCTACCTCTCTGCTATAGGTACTTTTACCAAAAAAAATGATTAATGTATTGTTTTCTGTAATAATGGGAGTAGGTATATGTGATGATAATCCAAAACAGTTTCCTTAGAAATATATAACTGGCCTTTCTGACTTTTCATCTCTCTCTCTCCGTCAGTCCTTTACCTGCTGGACTAAACTTCTTTTTTCCTTAGATTAATATAAATGTTATAGTAACCATACTGGCCCCCACTTTTTGAAGTCCAGCTATGTTGCTTTTCACTTCTTCAAAGGTTCATTAATACCTTTTAAGGGGGTTGGGAGTACTTAGTCTCTTTACCATTGGCTCAAGTACGTGATGATTGCATTTCCCAATTTTAGGAATCCCCTGAAGCCTAAGTGGGCAGCTAGATGGCATTGTAGATAGAGTGCTGGGCCTGGAGTCAGGCAGACTTCTCTTCATGAGTTCAAATTTGGCTCCAGACACTTAACTAGCTGTGTGACCCTGGGCAAGCCACTTAATCCTGTTTTCCTCAGGTCCTCATCTGTAAAGTGATCTAGAAAAAAAAAAAGGCAGAGCACTCGAGCCAGTATCCTTGCCAAGAAACCCCAAATGGTGTTGGGAAGGATTGGACAACTGAAAAAAAAAAACCTCAGCAACAAAACAGCCTAGTTCCACTTAACCACTTAAGAGCCAGCCAGATTAGCTTTAATAAAGGAATATTTACTTCAAAGGTATCGCAAAAACAAACATATGAGTATTACCCCCAAAACCTAGAGGGAGGGCTTTATCCTGCCTTATACCATCTCAGTCTCTGGGAATGTAAGGAAGATTAGATACCCAACTTAATTCAATTTCTATATAGCATGGTTCCACCAGTACCTTAGGGATTCTCTCTTGGCCTGGCAGCAACATGTGTTCTGGAATCCTGCAGGTAAAGTCACTATGGTTCCAGATTTTGAGTTCAGGGACTCCATCACCTATAATTAGGACTGAAAAAGACAAACAAAAAAGAACAAAACCTCAAACCTCATTCTTGGGGCCATAGTACTTATAAAGGAGGTAAGGGAAGGTAGCCCTTTACCCAAATAAAGCTCTTTGTATGGTGCCAAAAGGTCGGGTGAATATCAGATGGCTCTCTGGGCCTTCATTCCCTGAATGCTGCTAGAAGAGAATGAGAATATCTGAGTCAGATCCTTTAAGAGGCAGGCAACTCCAGTTACAAGGACAATGAAGAGTCTGCTAACACTCACTTGGGAGGAGAAGACAGGATGTCTTCTCCCTGAAGCAGATCTCTGCTTCCTCAAACATGGGTGTCTCCATTTTACAACATTAGGTAATGTACGACAAAGCCCCAGTATTAACGCACCTTTTCTAAGTCATTGTCATTTCCTTATATTTCTTGACCAGCACAGTCTGAGGGAGTTTGTGCATGGTATTGAGAGGATATCACAAGCAAATCACAAGTTTATTGTAGATCAGTCTCAAGCATAAACTGGAATTCCCTAGTGAACCCAACTCACCATTGCACTACTCAACTGACTTCAATTTGAAACCAAAGTTTATAATCTCCCATTATTCACAGTAGACTATTCCATCTGGAGAAGATATAGTAGCCATAGACCTCAGATATTTCTCTTTCCTTCACAAAGAAAACACTCTGCAATTCAACAGTCAAGTCACACTTGTGTGTGAATTGTAGAAACAATGGTTGTGGAGCCACCGCCAACAAACTAGACTGTAGAAGCATGCATGCTACTGGCAATCCCTAAGGATATTGGGGAGAATTGGGCTCTGCATGTATAAATTGTTTTCAGGTGAAAGACTCAGAGAAATTGCCAAGTTATTATGAAAGTTGAGTAAAATAATTTTCTTCTTCATTTAATCTACCAGAAAGAAGGTTCTCATTTGTTGAGTAAATTAGATTCGGGTATTTCTAGAGCTTGGTGTTTCTTTCACAAGGATGTGGAGGCCGCTCCCCTAGAATGCGTTGTCATCCGATTTGGACATGGAAGTGATTTGGTAACTGCAAGGAAGCCTTTGCCTTGCACTTGTCCCACAGCCATTACATTGGAAGGGGTCCTAGACTTGTGGGGTGTGGGATGTGGGATAAATTTGGAGACAGACCACAATATGTAAACAAAACCTGCCAGTTTTCCAAAATATCTAACCGCAAGACTTCACATTCTGGCAGTTTAGAAAGAGTCAAAAGTGCCTTATTCAGAGACCAAATTTTATTCTCAGCAGAAGGAATTGTGAACTCCATTTAAAACAAGAAAATACCAATAACCAGCCCTCAGAGAAGGATATGTGGATAGGGTAGAGAGGGAGATGGAAGGTTATATTCTAAGAAAACAATTACATTAAATTACAAGGAATAAACATGGTCCCCAAGATCCTTCCCTCTACTCCTTAGCAGAGGTATAGGGTCCATGGGTGTGGAATACTGTATATATTATTAGATTTTATATACATACACACATGTATCTAAGTTTTGCTGATTTTTCTACTTCTTTTAAGAAATTCTGTTATAATATTGGATGGCTCCCTAGGAGCGGGCAGGGACATGGGGGAAATTTAGGCAATGTAAAAACAAAAGATATAAATAAAAAATTATTTTTAAAAATTGCATTAATAATACAGCTAATGAAAGTGAAGCTTAAACTAAGATCAAGATTTTTAGAATTGTTTTAAATATAAAGGAATATAATAGCTCAGCCTTATGGGGTCAGAGTAACTTAAAATTTCACATAAATAGCAGATCTGTGACAAAACACCATTTTGATAGAACCATTGACATAAACAGATCTTTTAAAACATCTTTTGTTAGAGGCCCCACAAATTGATACATCCTGCTAAAGGAGTATTACCAAATGCTATACTTTTGAAACAACTGACACTTATATTGATTTTTTAAAAATTTGAATTATCCTTTACTCAGTGTCAGTATTTCTGAATCACACATGATTACAACTTTTGAGATAAAATTGGCCTATGTAGACAGAATCAGATGACCATTCATTGTCCATCTATTTTAAAACTTCCCTAAAAATGGATTCCCATTGCAACATTCTCTACAGATTCAGCCTTTGTTCCAGTTAGAGGGAACTCACTACCTCCTAAGAAAGCCCCACTTTTAAATAGCTCTCATTGTTTAAGTTGTTTGTTCATTTTGTTTTCACAAAGGCCTAACATTTACTTTTTTTCAATTTTTGTGTTTTGCTCTTAATCTTGACATCTGGGGAAAGAGTATGCTGGTAAATTTATAACAATTGGCTTGGGGATATGTGTGTGTGTAAATATCATATGTTTTAAAGTTTAATCTACATTAACATATTCTCCATAACTTTCTAATGTTTAAACAATTTTTTTAAATGATGAATCAAGCCCTGATGTGCAGCTTTTGAAGATTTTTGAGGCATAAATTTTCTCATTGAAAACTTAACTCTTAGGAGGGTAAGATCTGGCTCCAGCATGCTACTACTATGGGACCAAACCATAGAAGTATAATTCTTTTTCTACTTGATAGTTTTTGAAGTACTTGAAGATAGATGTAATGTTCCTTTTCAGTCTTCTCTTCTTCAATTTAAACTTCCCTGTTAGATTGAATTGATCCTCAAATGCTGTGGACTTATAGCCCTCAAACATTCTGGATGCCCTCCTAAGATAGATCTAAATGCAATTCTCTGATGAAAGGGTTAGAGTTTAAATTATTTTTACTTGAATTTAAACCAAATAAGGTCCTTCTATAGAATTGCTGTCTTGCCTTAAAGCCCTTCATAACCTTTCTACCTTTCGTCTTCTTAAACCTTACTGCCCCTCCCTGCACCAGCCACTGACACTGGCCTCCTTCCTGTTCCTCACAAGACACTCTTACTCCAAACTCTGCATTTTCACCCCAAGCTTGGAATTCTCTTTCTACTCTTCTCTGTTTTCTGATCTCCTTTAAATCCCAAAGTTCTTCTTCCTATAAAGAATCTTTCCTGATTACCCCAAATACAAGTTCTACCCTCCATTGATTTTCTACAACTTATCCTGCATATATTCTCTTTGTACACAGTTGATTACATGTTGTCTTCCCCAGTAAATTGTGAGCTCTATAACAGCAAAAACTATTCCCACCACCACCACCCTGTTTTATCTCCAGCATTTAGCACAGTGCCTAGCACATAGCAAGCACTTAAATGCTTATTGACTTGACTGGGACAGAGATGAGACTCAAGACCTTGGTCCATAAAAGAAAAGACTGCTCTTATGCTAACAAATTGGTGGAAAGGATCTAGGCCACAGTTTGCAACAACAACAACAAAAACCTGTCAAGTGATTCGCTAAAACAGTCAGAAAGGGCCAGAGATAAAAGAGTAGCTCTGACTAATAAAGCAGAGCAACAAGGGTATAGGGAAACAGAGACTAAAATCAATCAGGACCAAGGCAGTAATTGAAAAGACTGGACCTGAGGTTGGTCAGGATCAGAGATTCAGAGCATGGCAAAGAATTGGCAGAAATCTTTTGTGCTCAGTTTATTTGGGAATCCCTGCAGGCTTTTAAACTAGAACACCCAGAGCTGACCTGCCTTCTCTCATCTACCATTGGGAATACCATTGCAGATGGTAGCTGGCTCTCCTCCAGAGAAATCTCTGGAACAGCCTCAGATGTATTATGACTGACTGTGAACAGTTTCTTATGTACAAACAAACTGGAGCATGTTCACAGAAGAGTGGACAGATAGGAAAGGGACTTGAAATAATTTCATTATGAATATGAGTTGAAGGAACTGGAAATATTTCATATGGAAAAGAGCAAACCTAGGTAAAATGACAGTTATCTTCAAAAATTTGAATGAGTAAGAGACAGATTGGACGTAACCTGGGACCAGTGGAAGGAAGTTACAGCAAGACAGATTTTAACTCAAGTTTTTTCTTGATGTCCAAAAGTAGACATGGGAGAAAGTAGTGAGTTCCCTTTGTCTGGAAGAGTTCAGTCCTAGCTGATCACGTGTCAAGAATGCTTTAGAGAAAAGTCCTCTGTAGGATTCATGTTTGGATTTAATGAATTCAAAGTTTTTTTGCAACCTTAAGATTCTGTGATTATATGATTTTGAACAATGCCTAGCATACAGTTGATGCTTTTAAAAAAAGCTTATTTTTAATGTTGCAAAAAGTCTAATAAAGCCATAATTATAATTAGGACTAGCCCTCAAGAAAATTGTGAAATTCGTGGATGTTTTATATTTTTTTAAGTGTTTCATTTCCCCTGCTCTGTGCTCTGTCTTCCTCTTTAAGCATCCTGTACCTGCTAGACCCCAATCAGGCTGCCTAGTTCTTTCCCATCACCCACATGATAAGTTCATTCAAATTAAGGCATTAGGAATTTCCTTTCTTTTCTTTCCATTCTCCCCCCACCCTCACCCCCAATATTTGCATGTAAAAGAGAACAGCAGAGAGATGGCAATGTTTAACCTAAAGTAGAGAATTTCTGATGATAAAATTCTAGGCATTAATAGAGGCAGTGGGATTTTCTGTTGTTGTTGGTTTGGGGTGGGGTTTGGGAGGAGCTTTTCTTGGGTCCTTTCAAATCATTTTATATAGGTAAGTCCACCCTCATAAAGCCAGCCCTTATTACAGCATACCTTTGGCAAAGAGACACTCTCCTCCACAGAGCACATTTAACAGATTCTGATGATGGCAAACCACTAGGAAAGCATACCCTGGGGTGACAGGTCCCTGTTGTTACCAGGCCACCAGGCATGTACCTCATTGTACCAGGGGTGGAGGGGGAAGGGATTAATCTAGCTCTGGGCCGAATTTCCTGAAAGATCTTATAGGCAATATTTCATTTCACTAGGCCTCCAAAGCCCCTGGCTAACATTATATTTTCTAATGATCAAATAAAGCTTGCAGGTGGAGCCTGGTGACAAGGGGGCCCAATAGAAGTGAATCCCTACTCATTGGCCCACATTTTGCTTTCTCCAAGACTGGTCTGGATTGTAGATGATACTTCTTTGGCATGACAAGAAATACAACAAGTCATGGAGCCAAGGGAGGAAAAAAAAGGCCAGAAAGTTGGCAGAGAAGCTGGCTGGGCCTTAAAGTCGGCAAATGGGCCTGAAGAGTGAGTCACTGTTAGCAGAAATTGTGGTGTATGAAAACAATTACTGGGCTAGCCTGAATTTTTAATAGAAATTTCAGGAAACTCAGAGACTTCTGGACAGCATTTGAATTGGAAGGGGAATGAAAATCCATCTTTTAGAAAAGAAGGCTGACATTGTCAGGGACTGAAAAGAGGTGATTATAGGCAGCATGTCTGGGGGCCTGCATATAACATAGCAATAAGGTAGGAGGAAGAGGGAGATTACCAAAACAGGAAGAAGAGAAGAGAATGTTGGGAATAACAGGAGAAATTCCCTTAGGAATGACAGAAGGAATAGGAAGGATAAATTTAGTATAGAGGGTGAGCATAAATTTGCCTACAAAAGGCAGAAACACACTCACAAAATTATTTTCTGACATAGCAAAGGAAGAAGATTAATATGACCCCTATGAATGAAGACACATTAAGAGACAGGCACCAAAAGAAAGTTAGTGCACCAAGGATCAGTCAAGGACTGCAAGTACCTCTTGTTAATTACTTCTCAGGGGTTCTCACTATGTACAGGACAATTTAAATCAGCATCAGACCTGGGTTTTAAATTGGTCATTAATATACTTGTCCATTTAGTTTTAGAGAAGAAAATGTAATCAGAAAGAGCTTCAGCAATGGTTTTATAGCTGAGGAGAGTGGGCCATGGATCCAGGAGAACTGCTACACTGTAATACATCTTCCAGTTCCGTTTTCCTAAATACGTGGGATTTATTTCCATAGGGTTAAAAGCCCTAGGAATTTGTCTTTTGTGATAGCCTAGAAGATAGTAGGTGATATCCATTGTTTGAAGCAGTCTCTTTACAATCATGTATTAGCTGAGATTACAAAACCAACCTCTGCGGAACTATGGGAGATTGAGTTCAGAGAAACCTCCCTCCTTCTTTAAGAACTTTTTGAAGATCTCTCACCTTTCTGATGTGCTCTGTTTCCCCTTATTTCCAACAGGCTGTCAGTACTACCTGTCTGTTGGCTGTGGGCTGTGTGTCCTTTGGGTGCTATGATAACACAAAGTATCCAAACCATATTTTAGACCATTCAGTGATACTAAGCACGTACCTAGAAAATGCTTAATAAATGAACAAATAAAATGTGGGTTGAATGAATAAATGACCAAGACAATACCTCTCAGGGCTTAAAAAAGATGCTTCCTTATTTCACTATAGGGTAGAATACAAAGTGCCCTGGATGTGAAGTCAAAGAATTTGGGATCAGATCCTGATTCTATCACTTATTACCTGGATGAGCACAGGCAAGTCTCTCAAACTGTCTAGGTCTTGGTTTCCTGATCTATAAAAGGAGGGGTTTGAACTAAATGGCCCCTGAGGTTTCTTCCAGTTATAAATTTGTGTTCTTAAGTTCTCAGAATTTTACTGTTCTGTCTCAAATTCTACTAGTTTTTTTTTCTATAAATAGCTATCTAGCATTTACATAATGCTTCAAGGTTTGCGATTTTTTAACATAGAATATTTAATAACCTAATAAAGCAGGATTCCTATAGCTACCATAGTAATGTTCTATTTACTGTTTCCCCAAATTCAATCTACTTCTAAACTCTTTTTGAAAAAATAGGAGGTTTTTTTATTGTGGGTAGCTAGCTGTTATCTGCAACTATAGGCTAGATCAAAAGTGGATATAGGATGTTCCAAAGAAAACTACTAAATATTGACTGACCCTTTACACTAGTCACCAATCCAAAAATACTCAGGCACATTCTCTCTATTATTTTTCCAATAGATTTTGTCTTCGTTAGTTACCTGCCAAAAGTTTGGAAAAGGAACAGGTTCATTCATGGAATTAATTTTGTACATATGAAACTTTAGTTATGCAGTGGAAAGAATAGTGCTTTGAATTGCATGATAGCTTGGGGTCCTGAGTGAAACCTGTGAAGAGTGAAGTCATTATCTTTATAGTAGAAAAGATAGAATGCTTGACTACTTAGAGATGTGTGTATGTGTATGTGTGTATAGGATATATATCACATATAAATATATTATACATGTATATTTATACATACCATACATATTTTATATATAAAAACATATTATATATACATACATATAAGGATAAATACACACATGTATTTGTATTTAACTGCTAAGGGAAAAAAAGAGTAAGTCAACAGGCATTTATTAGGTACTTGCTATTTATCAGGCACTTTGATAAACACTGAAGATAGAAGGTAAGGCAGAAATCAGTCTCTGCCTTCAAGAAGTGGATATTCTAGTGGGACAGGCAACATGAAAAAAATATGCACTAAAAAATATATAGAGTAAATGGAAAGTAATCTCAGAAAGAAGGAACTGGAATGGGGTAGCTGTAGAAAGCCTGGGAAAAGTCTTCTTGAGCTGCTATTAGAAGCAAACCAGGGAGGAAGCCAGGGGGCAGAAGTTGAAAACAGAGAATATTCCAGATATTTGAGGGTAGCAAATAAAAAGTCTCATCAGGAGATGGAGTATTGTGTGTAAGGAACAGCAAGAAGGCCAGTGTCTCTCCATCACAGAATATATAGAAGGAAGTAAATTATAAGAAGACTGGAAAGGTTGAAAGGGGTCAGGCTGTGAAGGGCTTTCAAATACAAGCTGAAGATCTTATATTTGATTCTGGAGGTAATAAGGAACCAATGGAGCTTATTCAGTAGCAGAAGGGTGATAGAGTGAAGGCTGTTGTCCTCTCTTTGGCAGCTGAGTGAAGGATAAATTGGAACGGGGAAGAGAATTGAGGCAGAGAGATCAACCAGAGAACAAACCTTAGTTTATTGAGACTGCAGAAAAGCACTCAAAATCAGGAAGAATAAAGTGTCTTGAACAAGAGATTCCAAAAGACATTAAAACCAGGGATAATTGAAGGAAAGTTCCAGAGAAGATGACACATGTAATCATTTAGCTCATTGACCAGACAAATGGAACATTGCTGTAAGGGGGAAATGGAGAAGATCTGATTAAAATTAGGTATGTTTTCTTTTGTGTATTTTTTTTAAAAATTGATACCATTTCCTCTCTTTTCTCGTGTTTGTTGTGGTGAGCTTTAGTCTCCCTCATTTGTTTTCTCTTATTTTTATGGGGGTTTTTTTGTTTGTTTGTTTGGCAGGGAGGAAGCTTTCTCACTTTTCATTTTCCTTCCTTCCCTGTTAACTATTCTTTAATCTTTTGTAGTTAATTCAGATTATCAGCCCCTAGCTAAAGGCTCATGGACCCTTAGGTAAATTATCCAAGCCTCTCTGATTTTTCCTTTCTCCCAAGGAGCTAATTGCTCATTGGTATATTTATCATTTTGGAGTGATTGGTGCATACATTTTATAGTAAAAAAAATGTCTTATTTTTGCAGAGTATTTTATAGTTTTTAAATGGGATTTCCTATCATTTCATCTTCACAGCAGCTTTACTCTTTAAAACAGGAAGATTAGTTTTTTCTTTGTTTCCCAGATTTAACAAAAAAATAGGGGCAGCTAGGTGGTGCAGTGGATAGAGCACCAGCCCTGGACTCAGGAGGACCTGAGTTCAAATCCGGCCTCAGACACTTGACACTTACTAGCTGTGTGACCCTGGGCAAGTCACTTAGCCCCCATTGCCTCACTAAAAATAAATAAATAAACCTGGAAAAGGTTAAATAACTACATCAAGACTGCCAAACTAACATGTGATTTATTGGTTATAAATAAAAGTGGAGTTAGAACTAGAATGCAGGCCCTTTAAATCCAAATCTAGAATTCTCTTCTACCATCACACAGCCCCATGTTCAATCCACTTCCAGATCTTCTTGATTCTACCTTCACTACAATTCATATACATGTTTATTCATATATATTATTTACACACATGTGTGTATCTTCACTCACATGGAAATAACAATAGCTCCTACCCTCATCACTTCTAGCATAGATTCTTTTTGTGTATATGTGTGTGTGTGTGTGTGAGAGGCAATTGGGGTTAAGTGACTTGCCCAGGGTCACACAGCTAGTATGTGTTAAGTTTCTGAGGCTGGATTTGAACTCAGGTCCTCCTGACTCCAGGGTCAGTGTTCTATGCACTGCACCCCCTAGCTGCCCCTTCTAGCATAGATTCTTACAAGAGCCCTCTAACACTCAGTGCTGCAAGGCTCTCTTTACTCCAGTCCATCTTCATTAGATGCCAAGGTAATTTTTGGTTTGTTTGTTTCTTGTTTTTTTTTTTTAATTTTATTATTTTCCAGTTACATATTACATATAAGGATAGTTTTCAACATTTGTTTACACTGGATTTTTAGTTCCAAATTTTTCTTTTCTCTTCCCCCTCCCTTCCCTCCCTCCTCCCCAAGACAGAAAGCAGTCTGATATAGGTTGTATATGTACAGTCACATCCAACATATTTCTACATGTCATCTTGTGAAAGAAGAATCAGAGCACAAAGGAAAAACCTCAAACAATAAGGAAAAAAAGTCCAAAAATACAAACAGTATGATTTAATCTGCATTCATAATTCACAGTTCTTTTTTCTGGATGTTGAGAATATTTTCTATCACAAGTTCTTTGAAACCATTTTGGATTGTTGCACTGCTGAGAAGAGCCAAGTCTATCCCCATTGTTCATCACACAAAGTTACTGTGTACAATGTTCTCCTGGTTGTGCTCCTCTTGGTCAGCATCAGTTCATGTAAGTCCTTCCAGGTTTCTCTGAACTCCTCCTGCTCATCATTTCTTATAGCACAATAGTATTCCATTACATTCATATACCATAATTTGTTTAGCCATTCCCCTACTGGTGGGCATTCCATTGATTTCCAATTCTTTGCCACCACAAAGAGTGCTGCTATAAATATTTTTGTACATGTGGCTCCTTTTCCCTTTTCTATGGTCTCTTTGAGATACAGATCTAGCAGTGGTACCACTGGGTCAAAGGGTATGAACAGTCCCATAGCCTATTGGATATAGTTCCAAATTACTCTCCTGAATGGTTGGATCACTTCATAACTCCACCAACAATGCATTATCGTTCCAATTTTTCCACAGTTACTCCAACATTTGTTATTTTCCTTTTTTGTCATATTAGCCAATCTGATAGGTGTGAGGTGGTATGTCACAGTTGTTTTAATTTGCATTTCTCTGATAAATAGTGAGTTAGAGCATTTTTTCATATGGTAACAGATAGCTTTGACTTATTCATCAGAAAACAGTGTGTTCATATCCTTTGACCATTTCTCATTTGGGGAATGACTTAGATTCTTATAAATTTGATTTAGTTCCCAATATATTTTAGAAATGATGCCTTTAACAGAAATGCTGGCTGTAAAAATTGTTTCCCAGTTTTCTGCCTCCCTTCTAATTTTGGCTGCATTGCTTCTGTTTGTACAAAGGCTTTTTAATTTAATGTAATCAAAGTCTTCCATCTTGCTTTTCATAATATTCTCTATCTCTTGTTTGGACATAAAATGTTTTCCTCTCCATAGATCTGTGTGCTGTTTAAAATCTAAATTGTGGGCCCTAATCTGCCCCCCCCCGCCCCAGTCTTAAGGGGGAAACTGGCTAAAATCATTGATAAATTCAGGAAGAGTTTAGACTTTTAAAGATTTATTAAAATATATGTTATAAGTTAGTGAAGAGAGATTGAGAATAGATTCCTTATAGCATGGAAATCCTAGCTTAGATCTAATTCAGTATAGCCAGAGAGAAAGAACTCAATTTCCTTTCCTAGCATCCCATGTGAAATCTCTTACCACCAAACCAATGTCCCAAACAACAAGGGGGACTCCTGTTCTCCCTCTCTCACATTTGAGCCTCTTCCTTAACAAACAAACAAACAAAACATAGTTCTTCTTTGAGCAAGCGTTCACTTACTCATTCTTCTCTCCCTCCCCCAAAGGGGAGGCCTTTCAAGCTGATTGGTTGAGAGTGGTCTCTTGCTGATGACAGTAGTACACCAACACATCACTCAGGGCCAGACAGGTGTAGTCCCCATCCAATCATCTTTAAGTAGGTACTGAGTTAGTTTCTCATTCTCACCCAATTCAAACAATACTAAATCAATCAGGTGGGACCCGTGGGCATCTGCCAAGTCCCATTATTTTATCACATCACTATTCCTTCCTCTCCTAATTTCTCTATGGTACCACCCTTTATGTCTCAATCTTGAACCCATTTGACATTATTTTTGTATAAGGTGTGAGATGTTGGTCTATTCCTAGTTTCTGCCATACTATCTTCCAGTTTTCCCAGCAGTTTCTGTCAAATACTGAGTTCCTATCCCAGAAGCTGGAGTCTTTGGGTTTATAAAACAGTAGAATACAATAGTCATTTACAACTGTGTCTTCTGTGCCTAACCTATTCCATTGATCCTGCACTCTATTTCTTAGCCAGTACCAAAGTTTTGATGACTGATGCTTTATAGTATAGCTTTAAATTTGGTATGGCTAGCCCACCTTCCCTGTGCATTTTTTTCATTAATTCCCTTGATATTCTTGACTTTTTGTTTTTCCGTATGAATTTTATTATTTTTTCTAGCTCTATAAAATACTTTTTTGGTAGTCTGATTGGTATGGCACTGAATAGGTAAATTAATTTAGGTAGAATTGTCATTTTTATTATATTAGCTTGGCCTATCCATGAGCAATTTATATTTTTCCAATTACATAGATTTGATTTTATTTGTGTGAAAAGTGTTTTGTAATTGTGCTCATCAAATTCCTGGGTTTGTCTGGGCAGGTAGACTCCCAAGTATTTTATATTATCTACAATTACTTTAAATGTAATTTCTCTTTCTATATCTTGCTGCTGAACTTTGTTGGTCATGTATAGAAATGCTGATGATTTATGTGGGTTTATTTTATATCCTGCAACTTTGCTAAAGTTGTTAATTGTTTCAATCAGTTTTTTAGTTGATTCTTTAGGATTCTCTAAGTATACCATCATATTATCTGCAAAGAGTGAAAGTTTTGTTTTCTCCTTGCCTATTCTAATTCCTTTTTCTTCTCTTATTGCTATAGCTAACGTTTCTAATACAATATTAAATAATAGAGGTGATAATGGACATCCCTGTTTCACCCGTCATCTTATTGGGAATGCCTGTAACTTATCCCCATTACATATAATGTTTACTGATGGGTTTAGGTAGATACTGCTTATTATTTTAAGGAAAGCACCACCTATTCCTATGCTCTCTAGTGTTTTTAATAGGAATGAGTGTTATATTTTGTCAAATGCTTTCTCTGCATCTATTGAGATAATCATATGATTTGGTTAGTTTTATTATTGATGTGGTTGATTATATTAATAGTTTTTCTAATGTTGAACCAGTCTAGCATTCCTGGTATAAATCCCACCCGGTCATAGTGCATTATCCTGGTGATCACTTGTTGCAATCTCCTTGCTAATATTTTATCTAAGATTTTTGCATTGATATTCATTAGGGAAATTGGTCTGCATTTTCTTTATCTGTTTTGGCTCTGCTTGGTTTAGGTATCAACACCATATTTGTGAAATAAAAATAGCTTGGTAGAACTCCTTCTTCACCTATTTTTCCAAATAGTTTGTATAGTATTGGAATTAATTGTTCTTTAAATGTTTGGTAGAATTCACTTGTAAACCCATCTGGCCCTGGAGATTTTTTCCCAGGGAGTTTATTGATGACTTGTTCAATTTCTTTTTCTGAAATGGGCCTATTTAAGGATTTTATTTCCTCTTCAGTTAACTTGGACAATTTGTATTTTTGTAAATATTCATCCATTTCATTTAGATTGTCAAATTTATTGGCATACAGTTTGGCAAAATAGCTCCTAATTATTGCTTTAATTTTCACTTCATTAGTGATGAAATCACCCCTTTCATTTTTGATACCAGTAATTTGGTTTGCTTCTTTCTTTTTTTAAATCAAATTAACCAAAGGCTTATCTATTTTATTGGGGTTTTTTTATAGAAACAGTGCTTAGTTTTATTGATTAATTCTATAGTTTTCTTGCTTTCAATTTTATTCATTTCTCCTTTGATTTTCAGGATTTCTAATTTAATATTTAGTTGGAAATTTTTAATTTGTTATTTTCTAGCTTTTTTAGTGGCATGCCCAATTCATTGATCTCCTCTTTCTCTTTTTTATTAATGTAAGCTAAATGCTTACATTAATACAAAATTTCCCCTAAGCACTGCTTTGGCTGCATCCCATACATTTTGGTATGTTGTCTCATTATTGTCATTCTTGGATGAAGTTATTGATTGTTTCTATGATTTGTTGTTTGACCCACTCATTCTTTAGGATGAGATAGTTTATTTTCCAATTAATTTTCAGTCTACCTTTCCATGGCTCTTTATTACATGCAATTTTTATTGCATCATGATTTGAGGATGAACTTACTATTTCTGCCTTTCTACATTTGAGTATTAGGTTTTTGTGCCCTAATACCTGGACAATTTTTGAGTTTGTGCTATGTACTGCTGAGAAAAAGGTATATTCCTTTTTATCCCCATTCAGTTTTCTCCAGATATATATCATATCTAACTTTTCTAATATTCTATTCTCCTCTTTAACTTCTTTCTTATTTATTTTGCAGTTAGATTTATCTAATTCTGAGAGGGGAAAATTCAGATCCCCCCACTAGTATAGTTTTGCTGTCCATTTCCTCTCATAACTCATTTAACTTCTCCCCTAAGGATTTGGATGCTATACCATTTGGTGCGTACATGTTTAGTATTGATATTACTTCATTACCTATACTACTTTTTAGAAAGATGTAGTTTCCTTCCATTTCTCATTTAATTAGATCTATTTTTGATTTTGCTTTGTCTGAGGTAAGAATTGCTACCCCTGCTTTTTTGATGTCAGCTGAAGCATAATATATTTTGATCCAGCCTTTTGCCTTTATTCTGTGTGTATCTCTCTGCCTCAAATGTGTTTCTTGTAAATAGCATATTGTAGAATTCTGATTTTTAATCCACTCTGCTATTTGCTTCTGTTTTATGGGAGAGTTCATAGAATTCACATTCACAGTTAAAATTATTAACTGTTTATTTCCCTCCATCTTTGTTTCCCCTTTGTACTCTTTTTTCCCTTCTTTCACCTTATTCTAAATTGACCAGTGTTTTGCTTCTGACCACTGCCTCCCTCAATCTTTCCTCCCTTTTACCTTGCCCTTCCTTGTTTTGCCCCTTCCCCTCCATCCCTTAGGTCTTGCCTTCTATCTATATCACCCATTTCCCCTTCCCCTTTTGTTTCCTTAGAGAGTAAGCTAAGTTCCTTTATACAAATGGGAGTGTATTTTATTCCCTACTTAAGCCAAATCTGATGAGAGTAAGGTTAAACAATGTTTACACCTTCCTTCTTTCTCTCTATTGTAATGGGTTCTTTTTGTGCCTCTTCATATGATGTAATTAACTCCATTCCACCTCCCCTTTCTCTCCTCCCCCAGTCTTCTTTTATTCTGTCCTTTAAGTTTCTTTATATCATCACATCAAAGTTTATTTAATAACAATACCTTGGGGCAGCTAGGTGGCACAGTGGATAGAGCACCGGCCCTGGATTCAGGAGTGCCTGAGTTCAAATCCGGCCTCAGACACTTAATACTTACTAGCTGTGTGACCCTGGGCAAGTCACTTAACCCCAATTGCCTCACTAAAAAAAAAACAAAAAAACAAAAAAAACAAAAATAACAATACCTTAACAGAGATACAGATCCCAAGAGTTAAAAGTATTATCCTCCCTCATAGGGATCCAAGCAGTTTAAAGACATTGAACAACCTCCCCCCCCCGCCCCGCCACCCCGTTTACCTCTTTATATTTCTGTAGAGATCATCAAATTTTCTGTTCAGTTCTAGTCTTTTTCTGAGGAAGCCTTGGAAGTCCCCTATTTCATTGAATGTCCACCTTTTCCTCTGAAAGAAAATGTCAATTTTCCTGGGTAGTTGATCATGGGTTGTAATCCAATCTCCTTTACCTTCTTGAATATCATATTCCAAGCCCTGTGATCCTTTAATGTTGAAGCTGCCAGGTTCTGTGCAATCCTGACTATGACTCCATGATATTTAGATGGTTTCTTTCTGGCTGCTTGGGGTATTTTCTCCTTTGGTTACAATATTCCTTGAAGTGTTCCTTTTGGGGTCTCTTTCAGGAGGTGTTCGGTGGATTCTTTCAATGATGATTTTATCCTCTGATTCTACAATTTCAGGGCAGTTCTTAATAATTTCCTGGAATATGGTGTCTAGACTCTTTTCTTGATCATGGCTTTTAGATAATCCAATCATTCTCATATTATCTCTCCTGGATCTATTTTCCAGGTCGGTTGTTTTTCCAATGAGGTATTTCACATTTTCTTCTATTTTTTCAGTTTTTTTTTTTTATTCTGCTTGACAGATTCTTGTTGTCTCATGGAGTTATCAGCTTCCATCTGTTTGATTTTAATTTTTAAGACCTTATTTTCCTCAGTAAACCTTTTTTTCTTTTTTTTAATGAGGCAATTGGGGTTAAGTGACTTGCCCAGGGTCACATAGCTAGTAAGTTTAATGTGTCTGAGGCTAGATTTGAACTCAGTTCCTCCTGAATCCAGGGCCGGTGCTCTATCCACTGTGCCACCTAGCTGCCCCACCCTCAGTAAGCATTTGCACTTCTTTTTCATTTGACCAATTGTATTTTTTAAGGAATTGTTTTCCTCAGTCAATTTTTGTGCTTCTTTTTGCAGTGTAACTCTCATTTCTCTCATTTCTTTTTTTTTCTTTTTCTTATATCCACTGCTCCACATAGCTTCCCCTCTCTCATTTCTTTTTCTATTTTTTTCTACCTCTCTTATTTGGTTTTTAAAAGCCTTTTTTACAGTCTTCAAAGAAGGCTTTTCAGTCTTGAGACAAGATCATCTTCCCACTTGAGTCTTCACTTGTAGGTGTTTTGACACCTACAACTCATCTGAGTTTGAGTTTTGGTCTTCCCTTTCACCATAGAAGTTGTCAATAGTAAGGGTTCTTTTTTTGTTTCTTGCTCATGTTGTAGCCTATTTTTGAACTTATAAAGTTGAAGTCTGCTCCTGTGGCATAGGGTTCTCTGTTGCAAGCTTTTTACTGCTCTCAGCTGTGTCAAGTTGCAGCAGTGTTGAGCTGCCCACTGAGCCAAGCTTTACTGAGGTGAGATGCTACCTGAGATGAGTAGTG
This sequence comes from Dromiciops gliroides, assembly GCF_019393635.1. Taxonomy (NCBI): domain Eukaryota; kingdom Metazoa; phylum Chordata; class Mammalia; order Microbiotheria; family Microbiotheriidae; genus Dromiciops; species Dromiciops gliroides. The sequence goes on from NC_057863.1 coordinate 130,731,734, forward strand.
TTGAGCCACCCTCCCCTTTCACCCAGGTGAGACAGACCTTTCCTGAAGTCATTTGAATTATCTCAAGTAGCAGGATTGTGTCTCTCTTTTTGTAGGTTCTGTAGTTCCAGAATCTGTTTAGAAGTTTGATTTAATGTTGTTTTTGAGGGAAATACGGGAAAGCTCAGGCAAGTTCCTAGCTTCTATCCCCTATCTTGGCTCCAGCCAAGAGCTGGGAGAGCAGTGAGGGTTAAGTGACTTGCCCAGGGTCACACAGCTAGTAAGAAGTGTCTGAGGCTGGATTTGATCTCAGGTCCTCCTGTATCCAGGGCTGGTGCTTTATCCACTGCGCCACCTAGCTATCCTGCCAAGGTAATTTTTTAAAGCAAAAGTCTTACGATGTTTCCACTGCCTCCACCACCTTAGTGATCTCCATTGGGCTTCTTATTGCCTCCAGGTTCAAAGATAAAAAAGTTGCCTGTTGAATAGTTAAAGTTTTCCAAAGTCTAGTACCTTCCTTTCCAATGGTCGTCCATTTTACTTCTTTCAATTCACTCTACAATCTCGCCTCACTATCCTATTTTCTATTCCTTGAACAAAGCACTGTATCTCTTAGCCCCATGCCTTTACACTGACTGTCCCCTATGTCTTGAATACTCTGACTTTCTTACCACCATCTGTTGGTTTTCTTGACTTCCATCAAGGCTTAGCTCAATCCCACCTTTCTCCAAGAATCTTTTCTCCATCACCCCAGCTGCTAATGCTTCCCCCTCTAAGATTACTCCCATTTACTCCAAGTAGCCACTTATTTACATTGTTTCCCTCATTTACATGTGAGTGGCATATAGGAAATGATTATTAAATAAAAACATCAACAACAAAAAATTAAGAGAAATAGAAGGAAGAAAACAGAATAATACATGTTAGAAGAAGTTTTACACTGGAAATCCTACCACTGAGATCAGACTATTTCTTTTCTACTCTTTAATGGTTTAAATTCTTTAAATACTTTTGCTTAAATTGTCCTTGGAATCAATGCATGTGAATGTAGTCCCCTACTGCATCTCCAAACCACACATCAGGCAGTTCAGTAATATTCTACATATTTCATTTAAAAAGAAACAAATTTTTTCATTTCCATAAATCAGTACAATGTACTCAGTGTACAATTGTTAGAATACTGAATGCTCTCTTAAATGAATGTCTAGCCAGGCATACAGTGAACTTTTGATGAGCTTTTCTAATGGTGGGGGCATGTGGGCAACAGGAACCCAAAGGAGAAAAGCAAAGCCTGTCTACAAAGTCAATCAAGGTCACAGCTCAGATGACCAGAGTGACCCTATTGTAGTGAATCATTCATTCATTCGCAGTGCCTAGCGCAGGACTGGGGACACAGCAGGCACTGTGTATTTGACCTCTATTTCCCTAGAGTCACCATCCCACTCATTTATGTGCCATTCTACCCTCAAGAAGGTAGTGTGGAGATAAGGGGATTAAAAACCACTGCACTAGGAGATAGGAAATAGAATTCTAGTTCCCCTTTCACTTTAATGTGGCCTTAGGAAAATCACTTAACTTCTGTAGGTTCTAGCTGACTAAGCTATAAAATTAAGTTTCATTTGATACCTCCCTTCCTTCAGATTCAGGATCTGCAAGAAATATTGAGGTCCCTTTCAGCCCTAAAACCTTACATTTTATGATTCCTTTAGCAGTGTTTTATGCATTAAGTAGCTTCTATGTCAGCACAGAAGGGATAGAAATAAAAGTTTCAGAAATTGTGCATACAAGTATCTACCTAAAACCATCAGCAAACATTATATGTAATGGAGATGTTAGAGGCCTTCCCATTAAGATCAGGGGTGAAACAGGGATGTCCATTTTCACCTCTATTATTTAATATTGTACTAGAAATGTTAGCTCTACAAATAAGAGAAGAAAAAGGAATTAAAGGAATTAGAATAGGCAAGGAGGAAACAAAACTATCACTTTTTGCAGATGATATGATAGTTTACTTAGAAAATCTTAAGGAATCAACTAAAAACTGCTTGAAAAAATTAACAACTTTAGCAAAGTTGTAGGATATAAAATAAACCCACATAAATCATCAGCATTTCTATATATGACCAACAAAGCTCAGCAGTAAGATATAGAAAGAGAAATTCCATTTAATGTAAGGGTAGAGAATATAAAATACTTGGGAGTCTACCTGCCAAGACAAACCCAGGAACTCTATGAACACAAGAAATTGCAGATACAAAAAATTTGGAAAGATTTGAGAACTCTAACCAACCCACAACCACAAATCCAGAGGAACCATCATGAAGCATGCTACCAACCTTCTCACAAAGACATAAAGGACTGAAGAGTAAGGGGACAGAGAGAGACAGAGACAGAGACAGGACAGAGACAGAGACAGAGACAGAGACTGAGATTAGAACATTGCCAAGGTAGCAATTAGTTTTGCTTCACTACACATATTTGTTGCAAGGGTTTTGTTTTTTGAAAGAAAAGTGTAAAAGAGAGAAAATAGATTTTTTTAATTTGGAAAAAATAAAATACATATTAATTTTTTAAGATCTATAGAAAGGGACACAAAAAGAGAAATTTGTTATTAACTTATTAGTTTTAAGTATGATTCTAGTAACAGAATATTTCTGCCCTTGGAAGACAAGTTAAGTTCAGAGATACATATCATCAAGGGTTGCCACTGAGTAAGGAATTATTTTCAGCTTATCAGATCTTAAAGACTATCTTTTAATTGTTATAGAGGTTGATATTTGGGGTGGTAATTATCCTTATCATGCCAAATATTGAACTATTATATAGTATATGAAGTTGTAAAAGAATATATTCGTTATTCCCTGAATCCATGGTACCATCTTAGAGCATTTGATCCCTACCACTGTGTAATGCAAAGCTAGTTGAAAACTGTAGAAGTTGGCAGTTTCCCTAACATGCTATAGAGGTTATTTCATTATTCCTTCTTTTTTGTTTCTTTGTTTGGTTAAATGAATACTATAACTTTGCTGAGGTGGCTCCCTCCTCCCCCATTCTCTTCCCTCTTCAATGTGAAGTAGCTGAAGTTGGAGAATGCCTACTATGCTATGAGGTCAGACAACACTAAAAATCCTTTCTTTGCCAAAACCCTAAAATTCAGTCTCTTGGAAATTTTAATGGTAGAAGGGTAATATACGTACAATGCAATAAGATCTCCGATTTTAAAATACCCTATCCTAGAATCCAAACCTCAATAGATGTCTCTAAAAATAAAATCTTTTAAAGACATAAGATAATGAAGATTAATCTTTATCAATTCATAAATTAGATAGGCAGCATGGAATAGTAGTTAGAAAACTGACCACAAAACCAGCCAGATCTGTATTAATTCCCTGCCTCTCCCTTATATTAGTTGTCTCTGGACAAATCATTTAACCTCTCTGCTTTAGGCAATATTCTAAGACTACAAGTTGCAGAGAAGGAGTCTCCTTAGCTAGAAGTTCCCTATACCAGTGAAATCACAGGTCCAGTCACTATCACTAGTTGATAAATGGTCATTTATTTAATCTATCAAAATAGAATTTGGACCACATTGCCTTTTCTTCCCCTTCTGTTTTCAGCTTTACCTCATAATCAAAACAGTGGCTCTAATTATGGCTACTTTTGAATTAGCAAGTGCAAATATGCTCCCTCCCCAATTTATCAATAGTAAATACTGAAGATTAAGTATATGCAGAAAGTAAATATCCTGTCAAATGAAAAAAGGGATTGTTCTTTCAGTTATTTAATTAGTCAAATGTGTCCAGTGGGCCCTGATACTACTCATCAGATAAGCGTATCTTCATGTTGACTTCTAAAAATAAAAACATTCTTTGTTTTATTTCCAGTAACATAAGCAATTAATTTTCTTTAAAACAGTATATCAGTGCAGCTACATGGTGCACTGGCTCTGGATTCAGGAAGACCTGAGTTCAAATGCGGCCTCAATCACTTGACACTTACTAGCCGTGTGACCCTGGGCAAGTCACTTAATGTTCATTGCCCTGTAAAAAAGAAACAAACAAAAACAGTATATCAAAGTATATGAAAATTAAGATGCCACATATAATAGATGTCTATTAATTTATTCAACAAATAATTATTGTATTAATTATATAACAAGTCCTCTGCTAGGTTTTGTGGGGATATCAAGACATAACCTGAGCCTTCATGGAGGTTGTAATAACATTTTGCCAACTACATCATTATCCTGATCATAAACATATTGAATTTTCAGTCAAATAATCCCCTATGATCTTTTCTTAGTTGCTACTGAGGTAGGTCACTTTAATCTAATAATTGTGCAGCAAATAGAGAATTTACATTTATTGCATTTAATTTAAGAATAAGCACAATAATGATAATAATGGTAATGTTGGTTTCAAAGCACTGTATCCACCTCTAAAGAGCTTTTTTGGGGCACTGACTTTGTGAAGTATAACCATCATCTCCCAAGGTTATGTAATCTGCCAATGGCTTAAAGAAGAGGATGATGGCACAGTTCTAGAGAGGTATGTGGCATTGGCCATACTACTGAGCTTCTCTAGGTTTATTTAATACTTTTGCTTTTTGTTTTTTGCATGTTTAAGGGGTAAGGGTACTATATTTGGGACTTAATCAGGTTAGTTAATTTTCAGGGGAGTAAAGTCCCTTCATCAATGTAGATTGACAACTGTTTGAAATTTATGGTCTTTTAAAAAAATTGGGGTTACTGGAATAGTAGATAAGGAAGAGTTGTCTGGGGGCACTGAAAGATTCAGTGTGACTTGCCTTCATATGGATACTCTGTGAGGGACTTGAATCCAGGTTTTCCTTTTTTCAAAGCCAGTTCTCTATTCATCATGACACCATCATATCCACCTATTCAGTAAATGCTTATTAGAATCTAACAAGCAAACATTGTACTCAGCACTAGAGATATAGCATTAGATATAATCCAAAGACCCCTTTCATTGGTAATGGCTAGCCTTACCAATAAATTGAATGTGCTCAGAACTTTGTACTTCAGTTTACCTTAATTTCAATCTTGACAATCCAGATGCAGCTCTTAAGGAGTCTCAAGGTCTAAACAGGGGAAAATAAAACAACCCAGATAACCCTAATATGAGGGGAAGTGTACAAAGAATATCCCAAAGAAAATTGTAATGAGAACTTTGAATTGAAAGAGATATTTTCATCCAGTACCAGGAGGGCAAAGGTAAGGCTTCATCCAAAAAGGAGACGCTTGTCCTTGCCCAAGCCCATGTTGTTAACAATTCAATAGCAATGCTCAACTCAAGGAAAGTTGTGACTATGATACTACTGAATAAATGAGCTCTGATATCAAGATGTTCACTTAGATGAAACATAGTTTTGCCAAGATCTATTTTTCCTTTCATAGCATGTTTCTCTGATCTACTTTGTGTCAACTACATCTCTGACATATTGTTAGGAAGAACTTTTTGATCCTACTTAAAACTTAGATTTGCTTCCACTGAGAACAATAGCCATAACTAAAAATTTGGAGCTCTGGGTAAAAAAAAATTAAATTGAGAGGAAAGTAGGAAAAAGACTTGAGAAGATGATATTAGGCTCTATGAGAGAAAGACCCCAGGATATCATTGACCTCTAGTAAAAGGAATGAGATCACAGGATAGCCCTCCTGGATGGAGAGCCTAGGATACCATTGCTGTCAAAACCACCGTAGGAAGAAGTTGGGAAAGGCCAAGTTGGGGAAAGGTCCCCTGAGGCCTGCAAAGGCCCAGAAGCAGAATCAAAATGTTTCATAAAGGGCATCCTTTTTTAAAGGCATGGGATAAGTCCATAGAACTAATATAAAGTAGGTTGCAGAGGTTAGTGGATAACCATGGGAACATATAGTACAGTACTATATAGACAGCTTAACCAAATATACGTCTGCAAAACTGGCTATGCAAATCAGAGTGTTTGAATTTTCACAGGAAGCAAATGAGTAGCTCTGAAAGTGAGTAAAGTTAGTCATTTACCAATAATAGCACAGTGAATATACTCAATTCTTTCATTATAACATGGTATCTGATGTAATGTAAACCATTTATGGGTATCTCAGTGGGTAGAGCACTGGGTTTATTGTCAGGAAGACCTAAGTTCACATCAAGCCTCAGACACTCACTAGCTGTGTGAGATTTAACCTGTGTGTCATTTAACCCTGCTTGCCTCAGTTTCCTCATTGTAAAATGAGCTGGAGAAGTAAATAGCAAACCACTCCAATATCTTTGCCAAGAAAATCCCAAGTAGGGTCACAAAGAGTTGTAGAGGATGGAAACGACTGAATAACAGGAGCCACAACAACAAACCATTTATATAACAGGTGGATGACTTGCCATGAGGCAAAGTAGTCTACAACATATCTTACTTAGGGATTCAGAATGGCAAATGAGGAGGCAGCATTGTATAGTGAAAAGAGCACTGGATCTGTATTCAGAACACCTGAGTTCAAATCCTGACTCTGCCATGTGACCCCAGGCAAGTCAGTTAACATCTGGGAGCCTCTGGTTCCTCACTTGTTAAATGGAGCGGTTGAATTGGATGACCTCTGAGGTCCTTTCCAACTTTAAATCTATGTTCCTATCATCTGATACCACAAGCCCCAAAGTCCCTTATTGGATAGTACAAAAGGATTTCTTAGGGAACTCAAGGAAACTTTTGAGGCTCCCCTTCAATCAGAAATTACTAACAAGTGGATTCTCCAGATAAATAAAAGAAAATGAGAAATGATCCTTCCCCTGACTAATCGATCGTTGAAAGACTTTTACCCACCCATTTCATGACCAATTAGTCTAGAGATAGATCACCACTATCTTTCTTGTATTCACACAGCAACATGCAGATATTAGGAAGCAGCTAGGTGATATAATGGATAGAGCTCTGGGCTGGAAGCTAGGAATACCTGAGTTCAAGTGCAGCCTCAGATCTTTTCTAGCTGTGTTATCCTTGTCCAGTCACTTAACTTGTGTTTGTCTCAGTTTTTGCAAACACAGCACCTACCTCACAGGATTGTTGTGAGGATCAAAGGAGATATTTGTAAAGTGGTTAGCATAGTGCGTGATACATAGGAAGTACTTACTATATACATGCTTATTCCCTTTCATTCTCCCTTTATAGCTAGCCCTGACTTTGGTTGTGAGTATCCCATCCAAATTCTTTTGGCCTAACTAACAGTAATTCAACGCATAACGAAGATGGGTCTATGAGGCTCAGGGAATTCTAGGTTCAGCCCATCCATGTTGTCCTAGGCTTAATAATCTTCAACAGATTAGTCTGTTCATTGCTGGGAGGAGATTATCATTGCATCCTTTTCCACCTGTCTCCTGACTAACCCTGGAGACAAAATATGATATACAATCCTGCCCCATGATACAGTTACCCATTCCTAACCCTTAATACTGAAATTCTAAACCACTCTTCACAGTGGATTTTGGGAGTTTCAAGAGTCTCTACACACTTTATAGATTTGATCTTCACCTAGTAAAAAAGAGAGTCCCTGCCTCCTGGGTATTAAGGGGGAAAAGAGGAGAAAAGATATAAAGTTCAGGATGCTTTTTAGCACTGTCTCAACAGAGTAGTTGCCTCTACAGATGCCATATAGTTATACAATTAACCTAATTCTGAAAAAACTAACCTCAGCAAATCTATGAATTGAGTAGGGCAGAGACTTCAGTTCTGTTGGAGTGTCTGAAAACAACTTGGCAGAAGAGATTCATCCGGACCTGTGTTTATCTCTCCAAAGCTCAAGAGGAATAAGAAGGTAGGGGCAGCTAGGTGGCACAGTGGATAAAGCACTGGCCCTGGATTCAGGAGTACCTGAGTTCAAATACAGCCTCAGACACTTGACACTTACTAGCTGTGTGACCCTGGGCAAGTCACTTAACCCCCATTGCCCCGCAGAAAAAACAAAGACAAAAACAAAAACAAAAAAAAACAAAGAAGGTAGGAAACAAGTGGAAGCTATAAGTAGAGACTGCATTTTTAGAATGTAGGCAGAAAAGGATAGGAGGGAGATAGAATAAGACATTCCTGTTTAAGTATAGGTTGAATTAGATAGTCTATGAAGTCCCTATCAGGACTTCTCAGATTCTATGTTTCTATAATGAGAGCTTGGAAGCAATAATGGATTCAAAAGCAGCTTTTATATTGTTTTATTTTAGGATAAAGGAAGCATAACTGTGTTTGTAGGCTAAAGAAAGAATTAATGATTGGGAGGAGAGAGAGAGGTGGGGGGGGGGAGAGAGAGAGAGAGAATTGAAAATGCATAAGAGATTGTTGTCAGAGCAAGGCCACATAGAAGATCAGAGGGGATTGTCTCCAGGGTACAGGCTGAGGGGTTATCTTTGGCAACAAGATGTACTACTTCTTCAGAGACTAGAAGTAAGGATAAGAGCGTAGATGAGGAAACTAAGATTAAGAGGACTAGGCAAAGGTAGTAGAAGGAGTTCACTTCATATGAATTTAATCTTATCAGTAAAGCAAAGAGGCGATGTCATCTGATGAGACTGAGGGGCCAGAGTTGAATTGGATATTAGAGGAAAGGAGAGATGACTTGGAAAAGCCATTCTGGAGAATGTGATAGAGTCAATAAGAAGCTGAACAAAAGCTTTTCCAGGCATTGGGAGCCCAAATAAGGTGAGAAGGAACAATTTTATAGTAAACAAAGTCAATATAATTTTTGTTTTTCCTAGTAGCATTCAAGAGCAAAGCAATGGGAGTAGAAGAGGAAGATCACTGGAGTTGTAAGATTGGAAATGTGGGATGGTCTGAGTGGAATGGGATTCAAGGGAATTAAACCTTTGCTAGTTTACAGTGTTAACCCAAGGAGATCAAAGACAAAAAAAAGAAAGGTGCCATATATACCAACTGATTCATAGCAACACTTGTTGTGTTAGCAAAGAACTACAAACAAAATCAATACTAATTTATTGAGGAAAGGCTGAATAAATGTGGCACATGAATATAATGGAATATCTTTGGGCCATAAAAAAACAATGAAGATAAAGATTTCAGAGAAACATGGAGAGTTTATATGAACTGGTGCAGAATGAAGTTAGAAGCAAGAATACAAAATGACTAGTGTGACATAAATGAAAAAACCAACATAGTAAGATAACAGTAACAAATTTTGTGCCAAGAATAAAGTACAGTCTATGTATGCAAAGGTGTGGAGATGAGATAGAACACCATATGCGAAGACTAGCAAGGTGGCCATTTTGACTGGACAATTGAGAGAGCATGAAGGAGAGTAATGCATAATAAGCCTAGCTAAAAGGTGGCATAGGTATTTTTTGTAATCCGATCTAGCTTTATAACAAAGTCTTAGTATACATAGGAAAAATAAAAGCATTTCTGTTTTTGTTGAATATCTATCCTCCTCTGTTTGTTCCTGTGCATTAGTCACAAAACATTCTGGCAGGAACAAACCTGATAAGAGTAACAGGCTTACTTATAGATTCACTGGATATTTTTTTGGCTGCAAAACAATTGCTTTTTTGTAATATTGAGCATGAATTCCATTATGTGTGATTACATTGTTATTATAGAAGAATAATCTATTGTTATTCAACATATTTTCTTATGTACTGTATCTCTCAAACTAGGATATTACAGTTGGGTTGGATACAGTATCCTATTAAAGTACAACCAGTAGATAAATTTCTGTGTATCAATTAAAATTTTGGAAAATGTATCAAAAATTATAGCTCTTAGTCATTTGTATTCTCAGAACAAAGCCATTCATCGTTTATTTTTCTTCCTGCATTCAGGATGCTGTTGAACATCCTGTACTTTTTTTTTTAATCTGTGGCAGTTTCCACAATTGGCTCACAGTTGAAAATGTAGTCATTACCTTTTTAAATTAGGAATCCATTCATGACAGACAATTATTTTTAATAGCAAGCGGATATTGAAGTTGTTCCTACAGCATTATTAATGCATTATTGATGCATGACTTGCAAGAAACTATACAAGACTGTTGACAACTTCAAATGTCCATTTCCAAATTCATGTTGTGTAGACCATGACAAATATTCTTATACTAATGATACTTGTGTGAACCATTAAGTCTTTTAAAGAACGTACCTTTGGTGAAAATCTCTGGCATTTTTTCTTTGTTTTATCAGAGAGTTTCAAAATGGTAATGCCACTTCTGAGGACTGAAAATAGCTGCCAGCAAAATTTTTAAGTGGATTTTTTTATAGTTGATGTCCCTTTTCCCCTTCTTTACAGCCACTTCTTTTCAGTAGCCCAGACAAGAGTTTAGTAACCTTTTGTTGCTTCCAGTATAGCTCTTTTAAGAAATTTCCATTCCCTGTAACTATCATTACTTCTTTTTTTCCCTAACAACTTATCATTTTATGTCATCTCATCTCTTTCATGTTAGGTTGGATTCTCCTACCAGAATCTTCTATCTCACCACCCCTACCTCCATCCATACACACTTGATTTCAGTCAGGTGACCTCACAAACTGTTGCCACCTGCAGTGCTCAGCAGAGCCATTATGAGGCTGACTCATGCCAAAAGAGAAACAATATACAATTTTTTTTTGCCTTGGAAACATATACTTCTGGATAGGGATAGCTCACGTATATGTGCTCTTTTTCTTCTTAATTTCCTAGGTATCTACCAGTTCATGAGCTTTGCTTAAATTCTACTCTATTTCCTTGTTTTCTCTTTTGGGTAGATCCATAAAGTTCACCCATCAATTTGTTGAACTTCTAGGACATTTCAAGAAGGCCAAAGACAACTCAATTACATTTTTGCAATGAGGACTAGTGCTGGTACCCTAAGGAAAGTTGGTTGGTTTGGAGTTGTGCCTTATGCCTCTAAGGACAGGGCTTCTTAAACTTTTTTCCAATCATTACCCCTTTTTGCCCAAGAAAGTTTTATGTGACCCTAGGTATAAAGATATACAAAATAGGTATACATAAGCTTTTACTGTGGCCAAATTTTTCATAACTCCCACAGTTTAAGAAGCTCTGTCCTAGGAGATGGGTTTCAATTACTGAGTTATCATTCTAAATAGATTCAGCCTGGGAGCATTGTCTTTAACGGTTCAAGCCCAAGGTTTTAGGCAAAGCTGTGTAGCTGGAAATTGTGTAGGGAAGTGGAATTAGAGGGAAGAAGCAATGAAACTGCTGCAGAGTTGTAGGTAGCTGGAGAGAGTACCTGGAGCTTAATCTAATGGCTGTTCTCAAAGTCTGGAGAGCCCTGTCAGGCAGTCAAAGACAAGCTAACTGTTGCAGAGTTTAGTTTAGGTGGCTGGAGAGAGTATATGGATCCTAACTGAATTGCTGCCCAAGTAGGCCAGGGGACAATGTAATAAGAACATCCTAGTGGCATCAATGTAAAAAGAATGCAAAAGTGGGTTGAATGCAGATTGTGGAGAGCTTTGGAAGGTGTGCTGATAATAGTAACTGACATTTATATAATGCTTGGAGAACATTCCCCCACTCTGAGACTACAGACCCAGGTTTACTCTTAGCTATGCTATTCTATCAGCTTCTTAAAGATAAGGAAAAACAGAGCTCAAAGGATAATCATGTCTGTCTGCTAAATTGTGTAAGTCCGTACAGAAAGTTTGGTTGGTTTCCCCAATTGGGAGTCTATCCTCCCAACAGTAGAAGCCATCTCTCAACTCCAGGTGTCTTCACTGGCTATTCTCTATGAAACTCTCCCCTTCCTCATTCTCTGCCTCCTGACTTTCTTGACTTCATTCAAGTCTTGGCTAAAGTGGGGTTGGGGAGGAGTCCAAGATACAGAATGACACAAATTTGGGATGCCTGCATAAGACTCAATTGGAGATGGATTCACACAGAATGTAGGGGTGTTGCATCACTGGCAACCCCAAATTCAATTTCCTTCCAAGGAGTATCCAAACTACATAAAGGTGCCGAGTTGCGAGAACTTTGGGACCCTGATGAAAATTCAGGACTCATTAAAGAGGGAGATGCAGTGAGACATCTAGATAGCACAGTCCACAGATTCTGGGGCCTGGAGTCCAGAAGAAATTCAATTTCAGTCGCTTGCCAGTTATGTGACATTGACCACTTAACTTCTATTTGCCTCAGTTTCCTTATCTGTAAAATGTGGATGAAAATAGCACCTACTTCCCAAGCTTATCCTGATGATCAAATGAACTTATATTTGTAAAGTACTTAGCATAGTGCCTGACACATAGTAGTTGCTATACAAATGCTATTCTTGTTGTCTGTTGTTATTAAGTACTAATGAATGGCTGCATTTTGTATTTCTGCATTTGCTTTTGGGTTCCTGTGAGTCCTTTCTGTCTTTTGCATTTTCTGTGAGATAAAACAGAAGTAGTCCTATACTTAATAGACATTTGTCATGTTGAGTAATTACATGGGAATCCTGTTAGCCACATTTGTGGAAACCTGGACACAAGCTGTAATAAGTTATATTTGGATATTTTCCCAGAGTAAACTTCACTTAGGGGCAATAAGCCAAAAAGAATATAACCTTTTGGGGTCAGGCACCCAAATTGGAACTGATCCATGTGAACTCAAGGAATGGGGGAAGGGGGAGCCTTGGACCACATGCAGCACTATTTTATGTTTGATACCATAATGCCTTTTAGCTCAGCAAAATAAAGGACTAGGGGAAAATGTATGTGATGTACTTATTTCCAAAGTAGATTTATATGAGGGATATAAGGCCAGGTTTCAATGATCTTCTTGAGGAACCAGAAAAATCCCTTTTTTAAGTTATTATTACTCCTCTGCTCAAGAATTTTCAGTGGCTCACTTGTGACCTTATAATAAAAAACAAACTCCTCAGTTTTGCATTTACTCAGATTTGGTTCCAGACTACCAATCAGTTTTATTGCATATTAATCCCCTTTACATGCTACATTCCATGTAAAATGGTCTGAACTCAGCATTCAACATTCCTCCTCCTTTGCTGCCTTTGCACAAGCTGTCTCCTGTGGCAGAAATATCCACCACCCCAGCACCCAGCAATCCCTCGAATCTGTCAAGGTTTAGATAATGTGTCACCTTCTAAGAGAAGTCTCTCTTGCCTTCCCACTCTGATTGTAAGCATACTTTCCATCCTCAAATTATCATGTATACACTGCTTACATATTAGATTCCTCACATATTGAATTGAGTAAAGGTCAGATACTTTACATTTTGGTTTTGTGTCCTAACTGCCAGCACAATGCTTTGCACATAGTTGGATCTGGTTAATTCTTATTGGATTGGATTGGATGTAATTTCAGGGGGAGCAGAATTGCTTTTTGTTCTCTCCCAGCCCAAATTCTTCCCCACCATTCCTGCTCTTAGAAACTGGAAATATACATACATACATATATATATATATAATGTGTGTGTATGTATGTATGTATGTATAAGTATGTATATTGGTGAGGCAATTGGGGTTAAGTGACTTGCCCAGGGTCACACAGCTAGTAAGTGTCAAGTGTCTGAGCTGGATTTGAACTCAGGTGCTCCTGAATCCAGGGCTGGTGCTCTATCCACTGTGCCACCTAGCTGCCCCTGGAAATATTTTTTAAGAGAGAAAAAAGGCCTTCCATTTCACAATTAGAAATCTTGCTTTAAATGCAAATGGTTCCTCTGGAAGACGCAACACATTCATAAATTTGTTTTAAAATATAAATAACTGAAAAATATAAAAATAACTGGTAGCTGAAAGTAAGAAGTAGAAAGTCAACGTCAGAGATATTATGCAGAAAATGGAGGAGACATCTCCAATTTATCCTGTATATAGCTTGTTTATACATAGTTATTTCCATGTTGTTCTCTCTTCCCAGCCTCTGCATTAGACTATGAGCTTTTTTGATAGCAGAGACTATATTTTGCCCTTCTTTATATCTCAAGCACTTAACACAATGCCTGGCACATGGTAAGTGCATAATAATTACTTATTGACTTACTGAGCAAGGCAGCAAATTTGATCTACTTCACAGTTTTGCTCAGGGTTGGTCATACCTTTATCTAATCTTTATGAAAATTGGTAGAGATGAGCCCTTGCTAAATAAGATTTTCTAAATTTTGTGTAAAAGAAATGATTAATAAAGATATGAGACATCCATTTATATTAAAAGCTGTGGAATAGTAATAACTAAAATTATATTTACTTTAATACCTCTGGGATTTGAACATCCAAGGTGATCTCCATTCTACAATGAGATACCAGAGGAAAATTTTAGTAAAACTAAAATTGTAACCTGTACAAATAGAATAGTTGCTAATATTGATAGGATTTTAATAAATATGATTAAAATAAAAGCTAATACTTTTTATCACTCCCTCTGGGCTATTCTACAATTCATGCTCATAGAGAAATGTTTGCCTCAAATTCCAGGTACTCTATGGATTCATGATCCTAAGACTAGAGCTCACAAGTATATTTAGCTTATCTCTAGTCATTCAGAAGATATAATTATCTTTGAGGAAAAGCATTTACTGATCTAGCCTAGAAAGAACAGTTGAAATATAATGACCTCCCCATAGACCTGGAGTGTACTCTCACAGAAAAAACCCCAGTCTCAGTTTAAGAAGTAGATGAATACACAAAGACTTCTTAAGTGGTGAGGCACATGTATAGAAACACAGGTAGTTGGGAGCAGAGCCAAGATGGCAGGTGAAAGGCCGTAAGTGCTCAGAGTTCCCAACAAAATTACTCCAAAAAACTCCAAACGAAGCTATAAGACAATTCCTGGAGCAGCAGAACCCACAAAAGGACTGGCTGATATCATTTTCCAGCCAAAGATGGCTTAGAAATTTGGCAGGAGGGGGCTGTTGTGCCAGTGTGGGAGTAGAGTCCAACCCTCTGTTGTGCTGACACAGACCCAGGCCCAGGCAGGCCATGCCAAATAAATTTACTCCCGAGCCTCTGAATCAGCTGCAGTGCTGGCACCTTTTGGAACTAAGCTCGTGATCTAGTGAGAGGGCTTTCAGGTATTTGTGATGAAAAGACCTGAACTGAATAGAAAATTTGACTTTCAAATTCCGGACCCTAGAGAAGTATAAAAACAGGAAGTAAACAGGAAAAAGAAATCATGAAGGATATTAAAAGGTTAAACTGTTTACATTCCTACATGGGAAGATGATACATATAACTCATAAGAGCTCTCTCAGCATTAGGGCAGATGATAGGGATAAATTTAGACAGAGGGCACAGGTGGGAATTGATTATGAAGGGATGATATCTGTAAAGCATTTATTTTCTGTTTATTGTTATTTTTGTGGGATGGTCAGGGTTGAGTGGCATGCCTGGGGTTGTGGGGTTGGTGAATTTCTTATATCTGAGTCTGGATTTGGGCTCAGGTCCTCCTAGATCCATGGTGGGTGCTTTGTCCACTGTGTCACCTAGCTGCCCCATGATGACATCTTTAGGGTAAAATTGAGGGGGGAGAGGATTGCACTGGGGTACAGGGGAGGGAAGAAGTAGAATGGGGTGAAATCTCACATGAAAGAAGCAGGAAAGGGGCAGCTAGGTGGTACAGTGGATAAAGGACCGGCCCTGGATTCAGGACTCCCTGAGTTCAAATCCAGCCTCAGACACTTGACACTTACTAGCTGTGTTACCCTGGGCAAGTCACTTAACCCTATTTCCCCACCAAAAAAAAAAATTAAAAAAAAGAAAGAAGCAGGAAAAGGGCTTATGGAGTGGGAGGGAAAGCTGGGAGGAGTGGGCCAGTGAATGAGCCTTACACTCATGAGAATTAGCTCAAAGACCTTAATTTCATCAGAGTTGGCTCAAGGAGGGAATAACACTCAATTAGGTGGAGTAATCTAACCCTGCAGGAAAGTAGGAAGGGGAAAGGATAAGAAGGGAAGGGTGAAAGAAGGGAGAACAGAGTGGGGGAGGGGACAGTCAGAAGCAAAACACTTTTGAGGAGGGATAGGGTAAAAGAAGATAGAAAATAGAATAAATATCATGGGAAGGGAATAGGATGGAGGGAAACAGTTAACAATAGTAATTGTGGAAAAATATTGAAGCAGAGAAAAGAGTAATGTAAGATGATGATGGTTGTTGATGATGATGGTGGATTGATTGATGGATTGATGATGAATGGAGGAAGCTGAGGATTGATTGATTATGAGGACTGATTTGTGCTGATGAGGATTGAATGAAGAAGATGAGGATTGACAATGATGAGGATTGGATGAGGATTGATGGATGATGATTGATTGGTGATGGTGATGGTGATGGCAAAATGTGTGGTACTTCCTTTGATGGGCTATTGTGAAGAAAATTCTTTGTCAAGTAAAAGGTACTATGTAAATGTTATCTATTACTGTTGTTGAAATAATCAACCTCATGGGTTTATTGTAAGGAAATCTCTCTTTAAAGTATGATATAAATGTAGTTTACTATGAAAAAATGATGAGCAGGATGCTATCAGAAAGACTTGGAAGGACCTGCATGAGCCGATGCAAAGTGAAATGTACTGTATACAATATATCAGTATTATTGTGAGATGATCTGCTGTAAATGACTCAGTTATTTTCAGCAATACAATGACCCAAGACAGCTCTGCAGGTCTTAAGAAAAATGCAGTCCGTCTACAGAGAGAGAACTGATGGTATTTGAATACAGATTGAAACATAATTTTTTTGGTAGTTCCTTTATCTGAAGTTTTGTTTTTGTCGGTTTTCTTTCACAACCTGGCTAATGTGGAAATGTTTTGTATGACTGCTCATGTATTGCTTATATTGAATTGCTTGAGTTCTGGGGGTGTAGGGGGGTTGGGATGGAGGGGGGAAGAGAATTTGGAACGCAAAGTTTTTTAAAAAATTGATGTCAAAATGTGTATTTTACTTGTAATTTAGAAAATAAAATTCTAAATATTAAATATTAAAAAGTCACAGGAGGTAAAGGCACATGTGAAGGGAGTCTACTTATCCCTCTTACTTTTCTAGGTCATGGAGGTCATCTCACTGCTTCTGCTGATCTTGGTCCTGTAGTCTCTTCCATTGTTTCTTGCCAGATGCTACTCTACTAGACACTGCTATATGCTACTCCAAAGTATATGGCTTCATTTCTTAGTCGTAGTCATCACAGCCTTCTACTCTGGGCTCAGCTGATATCTTGGATTAGGGTATTGATACATTGACACACCTTGGCCTAGAATGCTTTAGGAAAGAAACTAGGCATCATATCCTATAACTAGCCTGTGTCTTGGTTCTGGGGCCTGCCATCTAAATTCTTCTTGACTTATTCCTTTTCACTAAATGCTGCTACTTGCATTTGTTGCAAGACTCAACTGACAATGGGGGTCAGAGTGGGAGGAGGGAAGGACAGACATCAATAAATCAGGCCCTCTGACTTCAAATCTAGGATCCTTTTCTTTGGACCATACCACCTCATCCAAAATTTTCTTTTAAGAAACAATCTAGGGGCAGCTAGGTGGCACAGTGGGTAGAGAACCGGCCCTGGAGTCAGGAGTACTTGAGTTCAAATCTGGCCTCAGACACTTAACACTTACTAGCTGTGTTACCCTGGGCAAGTCACTTAACCCCAATTGCCTCACTTAAAAACAAACAAAAAAGAAACAATCTATTCAAATTTTTTTCATAATAACAATCATAGGCATGAAAATGATAAATTATATTCAGCATATTTTGTTTAAAAAGACAGGGAAATACATAATAACTTTTAGAAAGATTTCTATCACAAAGGATGAAAGCTTTAAGAAAATATTTAATGCTTCAGGGTCATTTTGTGGCAGAGTACAGGATGTGGAATTTTGAAGAATTGAGTTCAAATTCTACCTCAAACATTTACAACCTGATTGTCTTTGGGAAAGCAATTATCATTTCTTTGTCTCAGTTTCCTCATGTCTAAATAGGGGATAATAATAACATCCTACCTCACAGAGTTATAAAGATCAAATGGGTTAGCATATGTCAAGCACTTTGTAAACCTTAAAGCACTGGTTAAATGCCAGACATTATTATTATTATTGATGATGATGATGGTGGTGGTGGTGGTGATGAACAAGAAGAACCACCTCAGGAATCTAGAAAACCCTATTCCTATTGATTATGGATAGTCATATTCAGAGCAAACTGGTTCAACAAACTTAACATAGTCTAGATGTATTGCTGGGTAAAGGAAGCAAAGGTGATAGGACATGATTATTATTTACCAAAATGAGTATGGGAAACAGTAGCCTTTAGAATTATATGAATCAATATGAGGCAAGCAATTTAGATCATCTATATCGGTTACCCAGACAACCCTTATAGTAGCTCTATTGGAAGATGAGTAATCATGATGGATCCTGACCCACTTTTTTTTTCTGGTTTCCACTACTCTGATTTGTCCAACTTAGGAAAGATACTTGCATGATACACATTTCTGGCCCTTTTCATTTGTCAAAACCTATGTCAGTTCATTCTTATATTCTACCTAACAAGGATGTTAACAAGAATGCAGAATGCTTCAGAAATAAAAGAGCCTAAATTCCAGGTCATTTTTACCCTAATTGGCATGAATTGAGTTTCCTCTGGGAGGCAGCATGGCACAGTGGCAAGCCTATTGGTTTTGGAGTCAGAGGATTTGAGTTCAAATCTTGACTCTGCTACTTACTATTTGTGTGAGACTGGGCAAATCACTTACTCTCTGTACCTCAGTTTCCACGTCTATAAAATGAGAAAATCTACACTAGATGACCTGTAAGTTCTCTTCTAGACCTAAAACTATGATCCTATATTTCCTTTGAGAAAGAAAGACATCATGGAACACTGAAGAGAGTGTTGGATTCAGAGTCAGAGGTTGGTTTTCTTGTTCAGTTCTTCATGACCCCATTTGTGGTTTTCTTGGTAAAGATACTGGAGTGGTTTGCCATTTCCTTCTCCAGCTCATTTTACAGATAAGGAACTGAGGCAAACAGAGTTAAGTGGCTTGCCCAGGGTCACACATATAGTTAGTGTCTGAGGCTGGATTTGAACTTAGGTCTTTCTGACTCTAGGCCTCATGCTCTATTCACTGAGCCACATAGCTGTGCATGGAGTCAGAGAACCTCAGTTCAAATCCTAAATTTCCCATTTAGTACCTGTAGCAACTTGAGCAAGTCACTTAACT
The DNA here is from genome assembly GCF_019393635.1 of Dromiciops gliroides. Classification (NCBI taxonomy): domain Eukaryota; kingdom Metazoa; phylum Chordata; class Mammalia; order Microbiotheria; family Microbiotheriidae; genus Dromiciops; species Dromiciops gliroides. The sequence continues at coordinate 130,750,833 of NC_057863.1, forward strand.
TGGACCTCTCTGGGCCTTAGTTTCTTTAATGGTGAAATGAGGAGGTTACACTAGATGACCCCTAAGAACAATCACTCCCATCTGTAAATGCAGGTATTTTGTTGATATGGAAATAATCAAACAGACATTGATGAAACCAAATCAAGTCTATCGTATTGCCGTGTCTGTTCTGAGCAGGGAGAGGATATCTGTTTGTGAATACTTTCATTCTGATGCTGACTTTGGGACAAGTTCTTGGGGTGGGGTGGGGAAGAAAGAAAGGACCGGATGATGATTCAACAGGTGCAACTCCTATTAAAGGCTTGTCTACACTGGGTTACTTATTACAGGATAAGAGGCAAGTCCTGGCTTAATTTCAGTTGCTGCTATAGGTTAACTTGTTTACAGACAGCTCTCTGCCTCTCTGACCTGCTGCCTAAATGTGAGAAAGTGTCTCCTACCACACCCTCTGAATCAGTGGTGCATTCTGGACTGAGTTAATTTACCTGAAACATATGGAGTTTATTGCTTTGCCTGAGAATCTACAAGTCCAGATCCTCTCGTTTAAAGGGTCAATCTCACTTAGTATGTGTGAGTGGAGGTGGGGTATCCATGTCTTCTTTAATTTAATTTTTTTTTCTTCTTTCATTTTAAACCACAGTACTCTCATACAAAAAAATCATTTAATCTTTGTATACAAAAATCACCCTGTAAAATGAGGAGTTTGGATCAAATGACCTCTAAGATCCCTATGAACTCTAAGCATATGGCATCAGAAAATATCTCAATCAAGGAGATCAGACATATTCTTAGCACATAGCAAATACCCCAGAGAGTCATAAAGGAAACTTGCTATTCTAAGGTATGAAGGTATGTTGTCTTTCTGATGGGATAGGCAGAAAACAGAAGTCCTGACCCACTTCAAGTAATTAAAGGGTCCATGACACATCTAGTAAGTGGAGAAGTATAAATTTCAGTGTCCTGGCTAAATTCCAAACCACATAATTACACCTTGAGTCTACTACCTAAAAGTTTTCTTCAGTTTCAACTGAAAAAGGGATTCTTCACTTCCCATCATAAATGATATTGCTGTGACCTGTTCAAGACATATGCTCTGCTTCTTAGAAGGCTTATGTATTTCCACACTGAATAACATATCTCATGGGAAACAACATGGAATAACAAAATGTTTTATTTTGAATATAAGTCCATATTTTGCTGGCTAGAATATGCGAAGTATTGTGAACCTTATACTAAGAGAAGGAAACAGCATAACAAAAGGGAGTCTGTGACAAGATATTGGAGAATAACAATTTTTAGAAAGTCTTTTGAATTCCTTTTTGAATGCTTTATTTAAACTACAGATCATTTCTTGCACAACTGAAGGCTGCGTCTGAGGAATGTGTGCCAACATGATGAGATAAAAGGAATTATTATATCCTTAACTGAGGGAAATAAAGATCAAAGGTCACTTGCAGGAGTCTTCCTGAATTGGATTATACTTTGGCTTTCAAGTGTGGTTGAAATTTGCCTCAATTAATTATACTGGAAGTGTTGTAACAAACAATAATTAAGGTGGATGCCTTTTTATTGGAACTGATACCATCCTTTTTTTTAACAACAATATAAACCAAGCTAGAAATCCCTCATGAATGTTCTTGTTGTCCTAATACAGAATTGGGGAAAAACTAAATAGTACATTTTTCCTTTCTTGAAATGATTTCAAATTAATCACTAACCAAATATATTTTAAAGATTATTGACATAGAGCTGGAAGGGATGTTAGAAGTCATCTTTCCCTTCTTTGTTCTGACATTTACAAGCCATATATCCTAGGACGATTCAATCGCTGGAAGTCAATTTCCTCATCTATAAAATGGAAAGTTTGGACTAGACAATCTTTGAAGTTCCTTCCAGCACTAAATCTATGACCATATTGTGTCTTCTAAACCCTTTATTGTACAAATGAGACAACTGAGGCTAAGAGTGGTAATTAGATTTGCCTGAAGTCATACAGGTAGAACTAAGATTTGAACCCAACTCTTCTAACTCCAAGCCTAGCATTTATTTCATTGTGCCATATTACTTAAATTAAAGGTTTTTAAAAGTCTTCTTAGTTTTGTAAGCTTTTTTCTCAGAAGAGGGAATTATCCATTAAAATTAATCATATTTTTTCATATTCTTCATTGCATATATTACTGGATATATTATTATTTTGATATCCCAAGAGTTTCCTATAGGAAAGCCTCAGTTATAATGTGAATGTGTGAATAGGGTTAGGGTTAGAAAACAAAAGAAAATTAAATCCACAGGTGATGATTATTATCGACATTAATATAGAAATTCATATCCAATTCCTCATTTGATTCCCACCGCAACCCTGAGAAGTAGGTAGTACAAGTATTTTTATCCCCATTTTGTGGATGAGGAAAATAAGTTTTCATTGACTTGCCCAAGGCCACACAACTAGTAAGCAGCAGAGTTGGGGGTTAAATCAATTACTTCTGAGCTAAGTTCACTGAGTTTTCTATTACACCTTAACTCAATCCCAGCAACCTCCTTTGAGGCAATATTTTTAGCTTTCTATTACCCAATATTTTATTAGATGTCTAGCAAGGACTTATGTTTTGAGTTAAACAGTATATACTTTTTCTTAATTTCTGATGAAATTTCAATGAGTGGCAAAACACTCAAAAGACCTGTAATAAAGAGGAGAAAAGCTATCCCCATAGGCCATACATCAAGGAAGCCAAGGACAAAAGGGCAGGCCCCATATGTCTAAAATTGTATATAGCAGCACTTTTTGCTCTAGGAAAAAGGAAGAGAATGGAAACTAAAGTGTGGAACTAAAGTGCTCACTAATTCAGCAATAGGTGATCAAATTGTAGTATGTAAATGTAATGAAATATTTTACTGTAAGAAGTGACAAATATGAATGATTCTGAGAATTCTTGTTCACTCTGGCTAAATGAAAGCAGAATATCTATTTTCAAAAGGCACAGTCAAATCAATAACACTAGCAGTATGGTTCTTGTAGTCAAGAATCACTGAGCCTGGTCAAAGAAAGTACCTCATCCTGATATATAAATTGTGACAGCACTGCCAGTATTTGGTCTGAGAAAGATGACTAATGACTATCCTTGTATTAATAACCTTTTGGCTTATTAATAAGATGATTAAATTCTTCAACAGCCCACCCCCCACAAGTGCCTCCTCCAAATTGGAAACAGTCAAATTAACCCATACAGTGGTGGTTTCTAGCACTCTTGTGACCTTCACTAGTCTATTTAAGATGGAACCATTCTGTTGGACAATAGCTGCACTCAGATGAGGACTGCAGCTGCTATAGAAATAGGGGAATGTTTCATTTGGTGACCCAAACTTTGGACAATGCTTGTCTCCTGCACCCATTCAAGGAGACAGTCTTATTGGCCCTATGAATAAAATGTCATTTTGTAAACTATGTTAAGGATCCTTCTGTTATAAAAAGGTGGAAGGCCACAGCCATGTAGCTAATATACCTTACCCTGATATGGGAATATAGTGGATTGTTATTTCATTCTAGGAAGTGACAAATATGAGAAATTCAGAGAAACTTGGGAAGACATATATGAACTAATGCGGCATGAAGAATCAAAAACCAAAGAACAAAATATAGAATAATGTAAAGGAAAATAATGATGAAAGATATTAGAACTCAACTCAGGGGCAGCTAGATGGCGCAGTGGTTAAAGCACCGGCCCTGGATTCAGGAGTACCTGAGTTCAAATCCGGCCTCAGACACTTGACACTAGCTGTATGACCCTGGGCAAGTCACTTAACCCCCATTGCCTAAAAAAAAAAAAAAAAAAAAGAACTCAACTCAACTCAATGACTTATACTGACTTCAGAGGACTGTCAGAGAAACAGTTTCCTCCTCTAAGTAGAGAGGTGGTGAACTACAGAGGCAGAATCTGATCTACTGGCATTGTAGCCAAAACAAGAGAACTAGGCCAAACTCCTATAAAGCTGCGGAGTAGGTGCCAGCTATATGCCATGCACATTCTCCCTGGCACAAAAATAGACCTCTTGTTTTGCTAAAGAGGCAAAGATAAATTTTGAGAACTTTCAATTTGTAAGCTAGAATTTAGGAAGTGCAGAGTTTTAAGATTTCATCATTTCGTTCCATAGCCTTCAGTTTATAATTATATTTATATGGTATACCTTGTTAATTGTTGTTTTCTTCCTAAGGTAAATTACTGCTTTGTCAATTGCTAGATACCCAATTCAGTGCTGCTCACAAAACCCTGTCAGACTGTGAATTACAGAAGCCTTTGAAGGAGCTAATAAAGCCTTTGCTTATATTTTCAGATGGGAGGGTCTCTATTTTGCTGTCCTTCTTTTCCAGGTCTAGTTTCAATCAATACCATTACTCTTCCACATGTATTTTTCTTAATTGTCCAAGAGAAAAGTCTCCATTCCCTAGCTACCTTTATTGGATAACTGCTTTACAACATTTTTAAAGTAACGAATCCATTTAATATCTTTCTTACCCTACTTCCCAGCCCCTTCCCCCCCCCCCAAAAAAAAGATGATCTGTCTTCCTGATTTTTTTTTTTTAGTGAGGCAATTGGAGTTAAGTGACTTGCCCAGGGTCACACATCTAGTACATGTTAAGTGTCTGAGGTTGGATTTGAACTCAGGTACTCCTGACTCCAGGGCCGGTGCTCTATCCACTGTGCCACCTAGCTGCCCCCTGTCTTCCTGATTAAGATTAATAGATTATTAAAAGGAAAGGTTGTATAGTAGCATTAGAACTATAAAATTAAATCCAAACCTCTAGTTAATGAGTTGTTGCCCACTTCTCCCACCCAGTTTGTGAGGCACAAAATAACAAAATGATAATCACAATAATAATGATGATAGGTCATATTTATGTAGAGTTTAAAGGCCTCTAAAGTGTTTTATGTACATAATCTTATTTGTTCCATACAACATCCTTATGATGTATGTGCTGATATTTCCCCCATTTTACTGAGGAGAAAAAGAGAACTCAGAGACTTCATGTAACTTGCTCAGGGTCACATGGCTAGTGTATTTCTAAGGTAATATTTGAGCTGAGGTCTTAATGATTCGGTCTGCCATTCAGTCCACTATGCCAAATGACAAATAAATTATTTTTACAACTCTGTGAATAGCAAGAGGAGGCAAAAGCATAAGACAGGCAATGTTTGTCTTTATTGGTCAGGCTGCCACTTCTACCTTTTTCCTTCAGGTATGAAGGAGTGCTCACCAATCTATAAGCACTACATCTCTCTAACTACACATTTACAAAGCAGTTTTTCGGTACCTTTTATTTCAACTACTCAGTTTCTCATTCTCCCTTAGCCCTCATGCTCTTGTCTTACTTTCCCATTTGTATTCCCAGTGCTAGCAAGCCCTTAATAAATGCTTTATTTATTCATGTCAAATCAGTTGCCAAATCATGTTCTTTCTATTTCTACAACATCTCTCACATGTGTCATCAATCCATATTTTTATATATACCTCTAGTTTTTCCCTTTAGAATGTAAGCTAATTGTCGGTAGGAATTTGTTTCATTATTTTGGTCCTTGTATTTTCAATTCCTGGAAAAAAGTAGATGCCTAATAAATACTTGTTGATTGACTGTTGGTTGATACAGGAAGGGCCTATAGGGAGATAGAGAAGGAAATATGGATAAGAAAGCGTGAAACATTTCCTCCTGACTCTACAAATGTGAAGAGGTACAGCAAAATGAGAAAAGGTGAAAATTAATGTATATTTAGTTCCTATAATTCAGTAGCATGAGAAGGTGTTTCTTTTGATGTTAAAACCATGTTTCAGGGGGCAGCTAGGTGGCACAGTAGATAAAACACTGGCCCTGGATTCAGGAGGACCCGAGTTCAAATCTGGTCTCAGACCCTGAAAAAAAAAACCTGGAAAAGCATTTCTGAGGATACAAAACCACTTTATGGTGACTTAAGGATGTTTCTCATTTAATCATCCAAGGGTGGTATAAGAAGGCTTTACCAGAATTCACTTCCTATAACTACAATTCAACAAACATTTATTGAAGTGTACAGAGAGAGGATATTCACCAAGAGCTTCTTCTTTTCAACCAACATCACTCAAATATCTTCCCCCAATATGTTTTCCCCTGTATAATACATGAAGATGCAATCCTTCTCCTTGCCTAGGTGAACCCTCCCAAATATAACCTCCACCTTATTCTATCTCATCTTCTCCAACAGATTACCCCTTCTATTATCTCCCCACTCCCCACCTCCTACACAATGTTCAAGGGAAGAGTAAATGACACTTGTCAGGAATATTGTAGAAGCTGTTCATATTTCTGGGGTCGAATTTGTACTAGATGATGATTATAATCTCTTAGAACTGTAAGATTCTATGATACTATATTCCATCCTGGGGATAAAGACTCATTGTGACTCAGTTTAAAATAGATATAAACTTTGAATTTTTAGCAACTTAACACAATTGTCCTTTTCTATTTTGCCCTTCCTGAAGTTAGAATATGGCAATCACAGTTTTGGCTTATATTCTTGAAGCAGCATGACTGGCCTAAGAGTTATGAAATCTGGGTTCCAATCCTAGCTTCTTCGACTAATAACTTTGGACAAGTTACAACCTCTTTGTTCCTCTGTTTCCTCATCTATAAATTCAGAAGGTTGTATTTTTTTTTTTGCGGGTAAATGAGGGTTAAGTGACTTGCCCAGGGTCACACAGCTAGTAAGTGTCAAGTGTCTGAGACCGGATTTGAACTCAGGTCCTCTTGAATCCAGGACTGGAGCTTTATTCACAGCACCACCTAGCTTCTCCCAGAAGGTTGTATTCTAATGAAGATTTCTAAAGTTCCAGCATTATGACACTTTAATTGGTGTTCTCTGTTACCAAATTAAACATCTATGAATTCTTTCTTTAAACATTTAATTTGTTGCCTTTCTCCCATTCACTACACACACACACACACACACACACACACACACACACACACACACACAACTTGGCAATTATTAACTGTGGCATCCTTAAAGCAAATTGCAAATCACAAAGGATTTGACCTCTGACCTCAGCATCACTGATGCTGTAGCCCAACCGAGGGAACTAAGCCAAAGTCCTTTAAAGCTGTGACTGCTTCTGACTGCCCGCATGTTTCAGTTTATTCTCTGATGCTCATAAGCATTAAATCTCTTATTAGCATATTTTTGATTGATTCTATTCACCAAATATGTTCAATGAGCTCTCAGGTTCTCCTAGCATGTCATCTTAGTACACAGCTTTTCTGCCTGCTTTCATATGTCTCTAAAGGTTCTAAGCCTTGGTGTTTACTCTCAGCAATTTGTTGAGTGATTATGTACTGCTTTAAATGAGAGTTCATTATACTTTGTCTACCCCCAGATATTTCTAATTACATCTCCCAAGATTTGTTCCCTTCTCCTAGAACATTCTGCATATATATAACATAATATAATATATGTACATATGTAAATACAAATATTTTAATTATATACTTGTACTACAATAATCACTATAAAATTATGACACAAAAATTATTACACAAAAAGAAAAATTAAAAAGAACAAGCTAAATTGAAATATTCTTCAAAGTCATTTATTAATGGTATAAAAGAATTTTCTCTCAGTAAAATATTATTAACCATAATATTTTAGTGAAATAATGTAATTGAACATTCATCATTTTTAAAAAAATCTATTTCAGATTTTGTGATATAGTGATTCAAAAGTCTAGTTCCAAGCTCAGTTTATTTCAAATGGATAAAAAAGATGATGATGTACTCAAGCTACACAATTGGCTATCATGGTGAGAGTGTGCTGTAATATATGTAACTACTGGTTATATCTTTGTGGTACAGTATGACTCCCTTTAGGTATATAACCATCTCTTCAGAGAGCACTTCTCTAGAGGATCCTATAGTCAAGCTAGCTTCTGAAAGGCTTTAGACCTCTATTCCTCAAGAATAATGTGAAGCAAAACCCACCAAGTGATTAAATAGTTCAGAAAACACACACAATGCCCCACCTCTTTCTCGCTATTTCTCTGTTTTTCTCTGTGTGTGTGCATATGTGTGTATGTATACATACACACATATATGTATATATACACATATATCATACATTATGCGTATAAATATGCTACATGTAACATAAACTATGTAATATGTGCATATGCTTGTGTGCTCCAAAACCAACTAAAACTAAAACTTTTGATTTGGTAAATGTAGGTAGTCACAATCTGATGCTCCCTATAAACAGTCTTGGATATGTAAGTTGTTCCTTATTCGAGGTCTTCCTTGGACAATAAATAATATGTCTTCACACTGCAACCATCTCTCTTGTGTTATATAGTTTGGTTACGGATCCATGACTTACTCTGGGATGTCACAGTTTCCTAAAGCCTCAGTTTTCTCATCTGTAAAATGAGAGAATTGAATTTAATGACCTGTAAGGTCCCCTCGAAATCCCAGTCTATGATCCTATGATCCCATTACATCTAATCATCAGTTTGTTGCTCAGCTTGATAATATAATAGAATGAAGATTTGTATACTTCTGTTTTAATGGAGAGTCACATTCATAAAAAGAAGGCAACTAATTTAAAGGAAATATGAATGGATGTGCTTATGAACCTTTGGGTTGTGGAAATTTATTTTGATTTAGGGACTCTACCTTTGGGCTGAGATTAGAAAGCCTTAGGCCCCTCAGGGTCTCTCCCTCTCCTCCTCAGCTTCAGCTGAACGAAAAAGCCCCGTGGGCTATACAAGATGCCAGGTCAGACAGCTGGGGGGAAAAAAAAGCCCCCAGCTCCCTCCGACCTGAGCGGAGCTATCTGAAGGATCCTGGATGGCCTGTGCTGAGGCATGAGAGCACCCTCCACCCCCCCCCCCCCAGCCACCAGCTGCAGCTCTGGCTGGTGGATTAGCTTGGTCTGTGGGGGCGAAGGAAGCCCTGAGATTTGAGTGGAGAGAAGAAAAGGTATATATAGACCTGGGAGTGAGACAGAAGGGGGGACAGACTAGAGGACAGACTGGAAGAAGGAGCGAGGATGGACTAGATAGAGGGACTAGAGAAGAGGAGCTGAGTAGAGAAAGACAGACTAGGAGAGAGGCTGACTAGAGGGGAGCCCGGACAAGGACAGAGGAGAGTTCCGTTCGGAAAAGGAGAGATGGGTCTGACAAGGTTACAGGCCTTAATACAAACCAGGGAAAGTGTAATGTGCCCTGAGGCCGGAGACAGCTAAGGCCCTTATTGTATTCAAGAAGTTCGAAGTGCTGAAGGTGCAAAAGAGACGCAGTGGAAAGAGACCACAGGAAAGCAGTCAGGTTGTACACTTTATTTCCCTGTATTCCTAATTTTAAATAGTATCTCATAAATAAATTCTGCTTTGATTATTTGGTTAAGAGGCTTCTTAATCTTTAGTCTATCAGTTTGGGAGCAGTGTGGTGGAACTTTATAAACGGCCCATATTAAATTAAATGCAGTCGGATAGCCAAATAGTCAAAAGTCCCAGAATTAGTACCCCAGTCAGCTCAGCCCCCAAATTAGCACTAGTCATCAAAAATATCTAGCATTTTAATGGCAACCACGAAGGGATTTACGGCCCAATTATAATTTTTCTAAATTTATCATTTTTCATATCATAATTTTCATAAATCCAATTATATATAATTTTCCAGGTTAGTTATGATTATTAATAATTAATTTTTGTACAGGGTGCAATTGTTTACTTTTTTGTCTATCCTGATTAATTCATAAGCAGAAAAAAAGAAATATTGACCTGTTTCCTTTGCCATCACTTAAATACTATAAAATATCTTTCCTTTCCAAAAAAAAAAACAACTTTCCTTGGATAAATTACCAGTTTCTAGTTTTCAAGAAGAAACCTTATTACAAGAGGAACCTGAGTCTTCAACATTAGATAAAAATGGGGATTTATGTTACCATGGATTAGCCACTGGGCTGCTGACAGATTGGGAACTGGGTTTTTTCACCAAGTTTAAATTTTAAACACCCCCCAAAAAACCCAGCTAAGCACAGGTAGCTAAGGGATTCACATGACATACCACCCATAATTATTTTTTGCCATTCATCTTGATAACTAGATGTATTCCAAATCAATGATGAAAACAAAATAGATGTTCTAAAGAGATAAAAAATAGCTTTAACATTGTTATCTGCCTGTTGACTTTTCATCTGAAAGACCCCAAATTTAGCCTTGTAAGCAGGAGTTCATTCTCCCTGGGAACTTTAAAAATTATTAGGATCATAAGACTAATAATTTTCTCAAAATTATACTGACTTTGCTGTGTAAAAGTCTTTTTCAATTAAAGATGCATTTTTGTTTCCTAATACTATTTGTATATGTTTCTCATCTGTCTTCCCTGACCCATTCCCGCCATCACTGTCATAGCTGGACCCTTGTCACCTGTCACCCAATCTACCTAGTCACTACATTGCTGCAGCACTGTGTAATTTATTAGATCTTATATTGTGTGTAAAATTGAAATTACTAATTTAATAAATCTGATTATCTGGTTTATCCTGTTAACCTGTAGGTTAGATCCAATGATAGGGTTCAGAGCTCATTTTGGAAGCAAACATACTAAAAATAGCCAACTACAATAGCTGTTAGTGAAAGGAGAAAAAAGGGAATTACAAAAAAAGGATGGATGATTTTTTAAATGTGCAGTAGTCTGGGCTCCTCTGTATAGGGTCAAACAAAAGAGTGAGAGAGACCAATAATACTTCATCATCATCACCACCACCACCACCACCACCACCACCACTAACATTTATATAGGACTTCGAGTTTTTCAAAGTACTTTACATACAGTCTCGTATTTGTTTCTTATAATAACCCTGCTGGTTAGGTGCCATTTTTATTCTTTACAGATTGGAAAACTGAAGCTTAGAAAAATTAAGTAACTTGATCAGTCATACATAAAATAAGTGTCTAAGGCAGGTCTTGAAACAAGCTCTTGCTGACCTTGAATGCGGCCTAGTTGAAAAAAAGAATAGGTCTTTATCATGAAGGAACTAAACTCTCAAAAGGAAAAGCACAAATCCTTAAAATGATACCCCAGAAGCAGGGATATAGAGGAATAGGGGAAAGAGAATAGAAGTTCAGGCCAAAGAATACAGCCAAACTTCATTTGCTGGGAGTAATGAAATTTACAAGTCTTAAGATCTTGGTGGGAGGAGTAAATGGGGTCAACAATTGCCTTTAAATTCCATCTTTGGTTACTAGCTGTGTGATGATAGGCAAGTCACTTGACCCTCATTGCCCAGAAAAAAAGAAACAAAGAAAGATATTCCATCCTTGGGCATGACACATATCAGTTCAACTGAACTTCTATCATGTATGATGTGTAGAATGCCTGGCTCCTTTACCTCTATGCCACGGTAGCTCAGTGCCTCAGATAAAGAAAGAGAGATGTTCTCAATTCCACATGTAAGCTTGTCTTCTCATATATGATATCCCAGACAAGGAGATCTTAAAGTTCAGTTTGTGAGGTCTCAGCTATACAAGCATGAAACATGTACATTTCTAGGATAAGAAATGGAAATTTTCAGAAAGACTAGATTGAGCAAGAGTGTTTGGTAGTGAGTCTTTTTTGCAAGTCATTCAGGTCATTGCAAGTCAATCCTCCACAACAATAATTCACATTTATATACTATTGACAGAGTGGTTTCATAGACCTTATCAGGTAGGTGGTGAAGACATTATCCCCATTTTACAAAAGTGAATATAACAAAAGCCTGGACAATTAGAGTCCCACCCTTCTGGGAAGTGCAGTGTTTTGCCTAATGTGAGTTGGGTAAGCTGAATTCCAGGAAACATGATGGTGGGTCCTGCTTTCCAGTTCAGGGCATGCTGAGATGCTTTATGACCTCTTTTCTGTACACTTTCTGTGACAAAAAGGAGCCATTAGGTTTGCTAAGGAGCCAGAATCAAGTGAGTCCCAAAGACACAAACAGTCAAATCAGTGGCCTTCTCTAACCTGGTTGCCAGGAAGCCATGAGAGTAAAGGCACTGTTTTCCCTCACTGTTGTGTCCATTCTTTCTTGCTCTCAGGAAAAGGAGTATTAAAGAGGTTGGCAACCTTATGCACTTCAAAAAAAAGTCAGAAGTGTGAGCCACCAGAAGCACAATCACTAGAGTCTACAGCTAAATTGGCCGACAGTCTAGTGCCATGCACCCTCAAATCTCTCAGGAGTGACCTTCTTAATCTAGTCCAGCAGAGGATGAACTTAAATAGCTGAGGTGCAGCAAAGGAATAACTCATACTTAAGTTGTGCTACATTTAGAAGTGAACTTCATGGGATAAATCCTTTATAATAAACTGTTCTCTATATGTATATCTTTCTAGCATAATACTTCAGTTTTCCCAGGAACCAAAGTGTTAGAAGAAACAGTGTGCCCCTGCTGTTGAGAGAAAATTACCTTCTTGGTAAATATTTCTTTGAACTGGTTAAATAATAGTGCAGCACTAATCATAGGGTCAGTTAATGACACTGTTTAGAGAATAACACTGTTTAGAGAATAATAGATTACCTGTGATTGATCCTGGGAAGAGAACAGCTGGATGATGGCTCTAGTGGATAGCATTAGAGCTACTTCATTCCCCTTCAGAAGAACCCTTAAAATTATGATGGGAAGTTGTAGCCAGCCAAGCTGACAATATGAATGGGAGTTGGGATAAGGATCTCCAGAGGATATATGGACTATGTGAAGTCCATTCAGAGAGGTTGTCAGTCTTCCACCACCATCACACAGTTAGTTAGCGTCAGAACCAGAACTTAAATCCGAGTCTCTGATGATACCCAATTCAGTCCTGAAGGACTCCACAATGTTGTCCCAGAGGAATTCTGATTAGACAGGATTTTAAGATGTTTTTATTTTACTTATAGTTATGCATCCAGGTTAGTGTTTTTGTTTGTTTTATATTGTTTTATTTTTGATCGTAGACTTCTAAAAGGTAGGGAATGTGTTTACATGGTGTTCATGACAGGGCCCCTCACAAATACACTCTTAATATGTAAATATTTTTGATAATGGTGATACTAAGGATGATAATGATTTGTATGGCATTGAGGTTGTATATATTATATTGAGTTTAACTGAGCACTTGTCATTAAAATCCCCAGTGAATAAACTGTAGGTGAGGAAGGAAGGAAGGAAGGAAGGAAGGAAGGAAGGAAGGAAGGAAGGAAGGAAGGAAGGAAGGAAGGAAGGAAGGAAGGAAGGGAGGGAGGGAGGGAGGGAGGGAGGGAGGGAGGGAGGGAGGAAGGGAGGGAGGGAGGAAGGGAGGGAAGGAGGGAAGGAGGGAAGGAGGAAAGATTTATGCAAAGGCCATAAATTATTAGCATGTAGCAGGACATTTAGCATTTTTCCAGAAAAGGATGGAAAGAGACCTGAAAGGCTGCAACAAATACAATTGATATTCCACTCTTGTGATCAGGGATTTAATTCAACAGACATTTATTAAATGCCTTCTTTGTTCAAGGCACTATGCTAGGTGCTGGAACTTCACAAATAAAATTATACAGTTCCTGCCCTTAAAAAGCTTACATTCTACTAATTAGGGAAACAAGTTAAAAGTAAACCAATGGAGTAAGGGAATAGGAGGCTACAATACCTGACAAAAATGGGAGCAGCTGAAGTCTGGGAAGTATCACAATGGCAACCCCTAAGACCAGAGGCATTACTTGGGATCTGGTGTTCATTATACCCACACCCCAATGCCCATTTTGCCAGAATCCATCTGGCTCTAGACAGTGGGGGAGCACTTTTCATTTCATTCCTGAATGAAGGATTTACAGTTGTGATTGTATTATCTGCAAAGGAGTCAGCCTATTCATAATTTTGATCTATATGCTCCCTGAATTCATTGATAGTCTCTTTGTAATACCATCTGTATGTCTGCAGGAACCTTATATATGTTGGCCACAAGCTGTTTCTAGCACAATGATTCTCTATGTGATTCATTAATGATGTATCAACTTGGTGTTTGAGGTCTCTTTAAAAAAAAAAAAGTAACAAACTATTCTTAAACCATTCATAGGCCTCCTCCCATGCTCCCCACCTCTTTTTTTCCACTCTGGGAAAGATTACAGTTTCACTTGGAACTTCATCTGGCATTTCTCAAATTACTGAATTGCCTCTGAGGCTGGACTGTTTCCACTTTGCTTAGTGAATCTGAAGCTTTCATGCACTAAAATTTTATGGATACATCATACCTTTTTTTCCCTTTTAGGCACTGAATTGAAGCTAAGGCAACTATGCTGTTGCCACTCTACAATCATAGATAAAACAGCCTCAGAATAATGAATGAATGATTTGTAAAGGCAAGCATGAATGAATGAATGAAAATAATTGTAAATATATCTTCCAAGTTACCCTGGAAAGTGGGGGTCTATGATAGAATCTACCTACAGCCAGAAAAAAAATCAAACTTGGAAGCTTGTGCCTCCAAAAATCAGTTGTCTTCCTTATTTATCTACTCTTTGTGTTCCCCTCAAATAGCCTCCTCTTCCTCCTTTGACTCTCTAATTGAGCCACTAGACAGAAGGCTTCCCATATGGGTCCATCCTGCTGTTGTATGTTCACATAAATTTCCTTTATCCTCCCCCCAAACCCCCACCAAAGGATGACTGTGGAATTTATCTTCCAAAGACCAAGGTTCTAGGATTCCCAGTCTTGCCCCCTTTCCTGTGGTGATCACTACAGTGCAGGAAACTGGCTGCCTCCTTACAGAGCGCAATGACTTCAATTCTTAGTACTCCAGAGATAGAAACCTTAGTTATCATTTAGCATAACCTCCCATCCAATAGGTGAATCTCCTCTATAACCTACCCAGCTAGTGAACATCTATACTCCACTTGAGCAATTCCAATGAAGTGAAAATAACTACCTTAGCAGATAGCCCATTGCAGCTTGGGAAAAGTTTGACTATTAGAATGTTTTTTCTTATAGTGAGATAAAATCTGTCCAGTGGCCCCTAGTCCTTCCTTCTAATATCAAGTGAACAATTTTAAACTTTCTATACATGATGGCCCTTATATTTGAATAAGGCAAACTTGTCCTTCCAAATTCCTCCTTCTGCAAGCTAAACACTTCCAATTTCTTCAAGTAATCATGCTACATAGCAAAGAATAGGAAACACAGTGCATGCCTATTGATTGGGGAAATGGCTAAACAAACTAGGGTAGATTAAGGTGATGGAATATTACTATACCTTAAGAAGTAATGACTATTGCAAATACAGAGAAGCACAGGAAGACTTACATGAACTTATGAAGAGTTAAGTAAATAGAATCAGGAAAACAATATACATGATAAAAACAATGTAAATGGAAATAATAATAATAAATTAAAATTGAACCTTACATAATTATAATGACTAAGCCTCACCCTTCTTTGCACAGGTTAAGTACTATGGGTGAGGAACCAGATAATTATAATGTCAGATTTGGTTGATATATTAGTTAGTTTTGCTATCTGTCAACAAGAATTGGTTACATACTTACTGTGTAGGCATTTTGCTAAGTGCTAGAATACAAAAATAAGTAAAAGACAAATCCGCCCCAAGGAGCTTACATTCTAAGGAGGAAGGGGTTGGAGACACACGCAAAAAGCAGTGAGAAACAAGGGAGTGGGAGTGGGGGGTCAAGGGTATTCGGTGGAGAGCATGGTAGAGGAGTCTGAGTGAAGCCTGGAGAGGAAAGAGATATGGATGGCCTGATTAGCATCCTTAAATGGAAGTTCTAAAAGGAGCCATTCAATCAGAGGGAAAGTTTACAGGAGTGGAGGGGACTTCTAATGTCTGAATTCCAAAGCTAGAATGAGACTTCAGGATTAAGAAATGAGGCGTGGTAGAGGAGGAAGTTTTTTCTCCTTTTTTATTCTTTATTATAAGGGATAATAAAAAACAACACTTTTTAAGTGGGAGAGAGAGGGCATTTATTAGAAAAAAAGAAAGTGATGCAAAAATAAAACATAATAATGTTAATTTTTGAACACCTATTCCTACTTTTGAGGCAATCTCATGATACAGTATGTATATAAAGCTGAAAAGTTTCATGTATACAAGCTCATATTAGTTGAGCTTAAAGCACTGAACTTTTCGGGATACTTATTTTTCATTTTCATCCCTTTCAAGTAGTCTAAGTTTTCCTTTTATGTTTAGCCTTTGGGTTCACTTTATCTTTTAAGCTGATACAATTTTCATTTCCACCCCCAATTCAGGTATAAACTAAAAGTCCTATTTGTCACTAAGAACCAGTTAGTCAATAAACAGTTATGAAACACCTACTATGTGCCAGGCACAGTGCCAAGCTCTGGGGATACAAAAAGAGTCAAAAGACAGTCCCTGCCCTCAAGGAGTTTATGATTTAATGTTGGAGAAAACAAGCAAAAAAGTGTATAATCAAGCTATATGCAATAGAAGTAGAAAATGAATAAGAGAGGGAAAGTACTAGAATTAAGAGGGGCTGGGAAAGGCTTCTTGTAGAAGTTGGAATTTTTGTTGGGACTTAGAGGAAACCAACAAAACCAATAGGTAGAAATGATGAAGGAGAGCATTCTAGGAATGGTTTCAGGCAAGAGAACATGCTCAAAGCTGAGAGATGGAACAGCAAGGAGGCCAGTGTCACTGTGGCAGGGAGTAAGGTATAAGAAGAATGCGAAGGTAAATTGGGGAGGGGGAGGGTATGAAGGGCTTTGGATGACAGAGGATTGTATGTTTGATCCTGGAAACAATACAAAACCATTGCACTTTGTTGAGTAGGGGGGTGGCAAAGTTGGACCTGCACTTTAGGAAAATCACTTTGGTGGAGGATGGATTGAAGAAGGGAGAGACTTGAGGCAGGTAGATCCACCAGCAGGCTACTGGTATGAGGTGATGGAGGCCAGCACCATTGTAGAAGAGGAGAGGAGGCATATTGTAGAGGTATTATAAAGGTGAAATCAACAGGTTTAGCAATAGATTGGATATAGAAGATGAGAGATAGTGAAGTCAAGGATTACACCTAGATTGGGAGCTTGAGGGAGTGGGAGGGATAGTGTAGCCCTTTGTAGTGATAGGAGATACAAAAGAATACAAGGAGAGGGAAAGAATTTGATGGGAAACATAATGTCTATGTTCATCCAGTTCTAGATGTCTGAAAGGCAATTGAAAATGCAAGATTGGAGGTCTGTTGAGAGTTTGGAGCAGGATAGGTTGATTTGAGAATCATCAGCATAGAGATGTTAATTAAATCTATGAAAGCTGATGAGATCACCAAGTGAAATAGTAGAGAGGGAGAAGAGAAGAGTGCCCAGACTTTTCCCACAGCCAGCAAACTCTTACTTGGCATTTATCCCTAAACTTTGCCCATATATGTTTCCTCAACTCCAGTTCAAGAAAATGGACAATACTTGTCTCTGTTTGATATATCTGCAATCATGAAGAATTTTTTTCCCCTTAATTCTTCAGTACTTCAAGGATCTGTTATTTCATTTGCATGAGTATTCCTCTACCAATGCAAATAACAATCTCTCAAAGTAGTCAGATTTGGAGATGTCCCTTGGCTGAACTAAGCATTACTCTGGTCTGAGCTTCTTTAAGTTATTCTCTGATTGAGAAACCTGTAAGCCATAATGAAGCCCAAACTCAAAAAGCTTGTGTTCTGCTAGCCTTCAAGAAACCAGGATCTTTATACTGAGCTTAGATCTGCCTCTCTCTGAAAACTTTTACCCATTCTTCCTACTTTCACCTTTGAGGCTAAGCTCATAAGTCTTATTCCCCAGCAAAACTTCAAATACGTGGATAAACTTAACAAATACAACCTGGCCCAAGGGACCACTGAAGCACTACCTACTCCTTACGTACTTCTTAAGGGGCCCCTTTGCTCTGGATCTATGCAATTGGTTAGACTAGATTCAGCCTTGGAGGAGCCCTGTCTCCAATGAGATAGAACTCCCTGGTTTCACTCTTCAGCTCACCAACCCCGGTACCCTAGGGATAAATTATTTAAAGCTTAGTTTTAGACTCATGCCTAGGGTTCCCCTGAAGGAAAGAGTAAAAAGTTATTCAATGTACAATATGAATCCGGTAAGGGACATGTGTTTATTTCCTACAAACAAAAGAAATTCTAAACGTAAAAGACTCACAGGACTCATTGAGAAAATGACACAACAGGCTGTTGTAAATTAACATTATGATAGTCTGCTGGGAGGAGGATACTTGAACTTCTTCAGAAGCCAGTTTGTAGGATTGCTGAGGAAGTATTTTATGTTTCTCTTCTGTTCTGCATTGTCTTCTTTAAAATTTTTATCCTCTGGCAATCTGGGCCTGGGGCTAGGTTTCCTTTTTTTTTGTGTGTGGTGGTGGTGGTGGTGGTTGCCTTTCTGATGAAGAACTCCCATTACAATCATTGTCTTTACTCAATTGACCCAGATACTCCAAACCTTTTAAACTCATAAGATTGCCTCCAAGACTGGACACATCCACCTCAATGTTTATCCTCAGTCACCAACATAAAAAAAGAAATATAAAACATAAAAGTAGCCAGGGGCCAGGTTGGAGTTTCTCTACTTTGACTACTATGTAAGAGACAATGGCCAGGATGTAGCTAAGGGTCAGACTATCAGTAAACCCTCACAGAAAGTCTTCAAATTACATGATGTCATCTGAAGACTTCAAAGAAGAAAGAAACTATATCTACTTTTAATTGATGAAGCAACCTGCCTCAATACCCCAGGGGGTGAAGGAGTAGTGTAGAAAGGGACCAAAAGTTTGTCTTACCAAAACACCAAGTTCTTTTGGTATCATCACATGGTCAGAGCATTATAGAAATTTCTCATCTTCAGCATATCCAAGTTCTGAGCAAGCATACCAGGTTGACTGGAACTAGAAAGATAATTTTGAATTTCCTCCATGGGATGGTCCTTATTGTATTTGAAAAGAGCAGTTATGAATCTCATTAATTTTCTCTTCTCCAAACTAAAAGTTGCCAATTCCTTCCACTGATACTCAAAGGATATATTTCTTTTTCCCTTCCCCCTTTTCCTGCCCAACTGTTTGGCTACTTTTATGTGTGTCTTTCACCTATTAAAATATAAATTTCAAAAAAAAATTTTAAAAATATAAATTTCTTGGGATCAGGAACTCCTTTTTTTATTATTTGTATTCCCAATCCTTAGCACAGTGGCACATAGCAATCTCTTAACAAATGCTTGTGTTGACTTGATGTGACATGGTTGTGAGGTTCCCCCATCATCTTGGTCACCTTCTGAATAATATTCAGCATTTTAATGACCCTCCTATAATGTGGTTAACAGAACTGAGAATATTTTAGATAGGTTACAATCAAGGCAAAGTATAGTAGGACTATGACTTCCTGTGTTTTCAACATTAAACTTCTCTCAATCCTAGCTAAGGTTGAATTGGCTTTTGTTCTATTAGCACATATTGATCATCATCTATTCTTGCTTTTGATATGTTTCCAGGAGCTGGTTACTGGAACCTTTCTAATCTTAACCAATTCAGGCTGGGCTCTCTCCTCTCTTCTGAGGCCCTCTATAACTTTGTTCCTATACCTTTGATCATATATCTGATATAGAGTCATTTTCAAGAACTCCTAAACTAGCACCCCCGATCAACAATAATTTTCAGGAAAGCATCTGACAACACTTCCTTCTGAGTACAAAATCTCTTTCATAGTTGAGTTAGAATAGCCCAGGAATCAATTCTACTTCAGTTTCTAATATACAACAAAAACTGTGGACACTCCAAAATTTATATATGTGAATTTTGAGAAACTTCCTTTTTTATGTCATGACTCTGATTCCTGTTTCCAAGCAACTTTCCCACCTTCCTGGTTTCCTCTTTCTTTATTTTAAATTGTGGTCTTAAAAGAATAGCAAAATAATTAGAATCAGAACTAGTGATCTGAGATGGGAATTTAGAAGCTGGAAACATATTTCTGTCTTGTAAGGAGCAAGGTGGGATTCCACAGGAACAGAATGTTGCATATGCTGCTGGGCAGGCTCCTTTTATCAGTTGGTTTCATTTAAGTATTTTTCTATTACAAGGAAGAATTCAATGCAGGTGAGTAAGGAAGCACTATATCCAGAATAACTAAAGTATAAAAAGCAAAAAATGAAAACAAAACAAAACATGCTTTTTTGACTCTCTTTGGTGGATGTAGGAAGATGGGGGATGAGAATGAAACAAGCAAGGGACCTAGAGTCTTTTTTAGTCTGTGACATTGGAATAATAGATAAGATGAGGTTGTGGGTTTGTTTTTTTTAAAAACAACACGATTCTCTTTTGAATTATATTGCTGTTCACTTGTAATTTCAAAAGGAAGCAGCAAGGGTAGGTTAATCGCAACAACAATATTGTTAATTTTTCTTTAAACTATATCAAGGATTCTTTTTTTAATTGAGGAAGTACAAAAAGAACCCTCAAAAGAACCAACACTTATATTAAGGTCTAGACAAAAGAATTTAGATCTATAATTGCATTACCTATGAAGGGTTATCTAACCATATTCTATTCCACCAGAATTTATATAAACTATGCCTTTCTGAAATTGGTTTTATACTTAACTGTAAACTACTCTATCACCTGGTATATGTTGATAACAAGAGTTTAGTCTAGGCAGGCAGTATGTCCTAATAAAGAGTTAATCTCAGAGTCAGAAAGATGAAAATTTAATTAGCTGTGAAAACACAGAGAAGTCACTTAATTTCTTATAGCCTCAGTTTCTTCATCTATGAAATGGAAATAATATCCAAAGTAACTACATCACAGCTTTTTTTTTTTTATGAAGGTTAAATCAGCTAGTGTCGTGGTACTATATAAATGTCAACTGGTAGTGCTATCATTATATCTCTAACACCCCTTCTGAGAGCCAAAAGAGCTTCCAGGACTTTGCTGGTACTTAATTCCTAACTCAGTTCTGCTCTTTCATAGCCTGAACTGTGTTTACATGACCACAATTTGTTAAGATTGAAAGGGCCGGGGGCAGCTAGGTGGCGCAGTGGATAGAGCACTGGCCCTGGATTCAGAAGGACCTGAGTTCAAATCCAACCTCAGACACTTAACACTTACTAGCTGTGTGACCCTGGGCAAGTCACTTAATCCCAATTGCCTCTCAAAAAAAAAAAGAAACAACAACAACAAAAAAAGATTGAAAGAGCAATAGTTTCTAGAAAAAAGAGCAAAAATAGAATTTTAGGCCCTCTGTTGTATGCCTGAGTTAAAGGAATTGGTGAAGCTTTACATTGTTGTAAAGTATATCATCAGTCCAATCTGTCCTGATACATCTCAACTGCCTTGTGTCAATCCTACCTTCAATTCTGCAGTTCAACAAATATTTTTAAAATAGTATTTAAAAGGCATTGTGCTAAGTAATGGGAGGCAAAAATAAAAATAAAATAATCCCTCCCCTCAAGGAAAAGGAAAGGAAAGGAAGGAAGGGAGGGAGTGGGGGGGGGGAAGGAAGGAGGGAAAAGAGGGCAGTGGGGGTTAAGTCCCAGGGTCACACAGCTAGTAAGTGTGAAGGTAAGTAAGGTGAGAAGCTGAAGCTCAGTCTGCCCAGATTTGTACCTCCTTGGCAGAAAGATAGGAACCAGGGAAGATCTTGCAACTCAGTTACACTTGCTTAAACCCCAAACAAAAGCAGAGGAGCAGTGAATTGAATTTAAGTAAGGGAGGACTATGCAAAGTGACCAGCCTCACTCTCTTCTCCAGAGCCCATCTGGGTCCAGTGGCAAGATATATATCAGGATGACTGTAGATGGTACAGGATATTTGAGGCAGTGGGGGTTAAGTCCCAGGGTCACACAGCTAGTAAGTGTGAAGTGTCTGAGGCTGGATTTGAACTCAGGTCCTCCTGACAACAGGGCCAGTGCTCTGTACACTGTGCCACCTAGTTGCTCAGCTGGACAAGATAAAAAGTTTAGATGAGCCATTCTCAGCTTTCATACCTTATATATAGAGAGACTTTATGATTATTTCGAGTGCTAAGAGTATATGTTTCTTAGGACATATTGAAGGGGTCACCTAATAATTAATAACTCCTATTTTCATAACATTTTAAAATATGCAAACTTTTCTTACCACTTTGAAGTGGGAAATGGAAGTGTTATTACTCCTCTTTTTACCAATGAAGAAATTGAAATTCAGGGAAAGGAAGTAACATGCCCAGAGTTGCATAACAGAGTAAAGCTTTGAGCCCATATCTTGTAACTCCACATTCAGCACTATTTCCGCTACATGAAACAGGAATTTACATAAACCATTTCCTGAAGATGATAGTTTATTCTCTTTCCAATATAATATATTGTGATTTTTTTCACAAGCATGCTTATAGGTTCATATATATATATATTATATATATATAATTTATTTTTTAAATTTAGAATTTTATTTTATTTTCCCCCATTGCATGTAAAAACAATTTTCAACATCCATTTTTAAAATTTTGTGTTCCAAATTCTCTTCCTCCCTTCCTCCCCACCACCACCCTTATGAATGCAAGCAATTCAATATAATTTATACATTTATAGTCATGCAAGACATTTCCATATTAGTCAGGTTGTGAGAGAAAACAGTCAAAAAAACTTAAGAAAAAGAAACTAAAAAAAATCTGCTTCAATCTGTATTCAGACACCATCAGTTCTTTCTCTGGAGATGAATCTCATTTTTTATAAGTCCTTCAGCGTTGTATTGGATCATTGTATTGCTGAGAATAGCTAAGTCCTTCACAGCTGATCATCTTACAATGTTGCTGTTACTTTGTATACAGTACATTTCACTTTGTATCATCTCATGTAAGTCTTTCCAGGTTTTACTGAGAGCATACTGCTCATCATTTCTTATAGCACATTAGTGTTTCATTATAATCTCATCCCACAATTTGTTTAGCCATTCCCTAATTGATGGGCATCTCCTCAATTTCAAATTCTTTGCACCAGAAAAGGGCTTCCATAAATATTTTTTATATTTTATATCAATTTATATTGGATGGACTTAGAATTATGGCATATTTACTTATTATTTTCATTATTGGATGTACTTATCACTTACTACTCTCCATTGACATATATAATTGAAGAGAAAATAGGCATTGCCATCATTAAGCTTTATAGTTGTGGTGGCAATATTTTCTTAACCCATTACCAGGATGCATGTTTTAAGAAAGGATATTACTTTTAAAAATAGTAAAGGGAGGGGTGGAGCCAAGAAGGCAGAGGAAAGACATTAAATGCACAGGGCTCCTGATATAATCGCCGCCAAAATAGCAATAAAATAACTCTCAGGGCAGAAAAACACACAAAAATACTGGCTGAGAGTTTTCTCCAGCTACAGATAGATTTCAGGGGGCCATGCTGGGCCACGAATAAAGCCTAACCCTGCAGTCCGGCCAACACATCAGACACCCGCCAGAGAATTTGCCCCAGTGCCTCTGAATCGGCTGCAGCATAGGCATCTTCTGGAAGCAAGTGCGCAGTCAGGCTGAACGGCTGGCCTGGGGGTTAAGTGCAGGGGTACCAGTGGACTGGAGGGAAGGATTTGACTGTCCCACCCCAGTGGGCAACCAGGAAGAAATCCTGAGTGGCTGAAGGCCCAGGTGGGGGAGGGGAGCAGGGGAGCAGGGGAGCAGGGGAGCAGGGGAACAGGGGAGCAGGGGAGCAGGGGAGCAGGGGAGCAGTCTCATTGGAAGCTGAGAACCACACCACAGAAAGCTTTGCTGATTGGTTGCTTAGTAAATAGGCCTGAGGTTATCTCCGGACCTGAGAACAGGCCAGGTGAGATTAAAACCTGTCCTGCCTCAACCCCAAACACCTGGGACCCTCTGAAGCTGAGAATAGGAATGGAACCAAGAAGCAGCCCCACCCCTCCCCCACCCCCCAGTGGAGAGTTTAAAATCAAATGAAAGCGAGGCCAGGCAGGCTGAGAAGAAGCCCAACCATCACCTGGGCCACACTGTAGCTTGAACAGTGTGTCCTGGAAGCAGAGCCATACTTTAAGAAGGAATTAAAAGCCAAGAAATAGTAAGCCAGGATGAGTAGGCAGAGAAAGCAGAAGATCATCGAAAACTTCTTTGGGGGTAAGGTAGACTACAATACAACCTCAGAAGAAGAAGATAATAACAGGGTCAAAGTTCCAACATCCAAAGCTTCCAAGAAAAATATGAACTGGTCTCAGGCCATGGAAGCTCTCAAAAGGGACTTTGAAGAGAAAGTAGGAGAAATAGAAAGAAGATGTAGAGAAAAGGAGGAAAGAATGGAAGGGGAAATGAGAGCAAAACAGGAGAGTCATGAGAAAAAAGTCAACAGTTTGAAAAGCCAAATGGAAAAGGAGATTAAAAAACTGTCTGATGAAAATAACTGCCTAAGAATTAGGATTGAACAAATGGAAGCTAGTGACCTTATGAGAAACCAAGACACAGTAAAGCAAATCCAATTGAATGAAAAAATAGAGGGCAATGTGAAATATCTCCTGGGAAAAACAGCTGACCTAGAAAATAAATCTAGGAGAGATCATTTGAAAATCATTGGACTACCTGAAAACCATGACCAAAACAAAAGCTTAGACACCGTCCTCCAAGAGATTGTGAGGGAAAATTTCCCTGATATTCTAGGAGAAGAAGCTAAAATAGAAATGGAAAGAATCCACCTCTTGAAAGAGATCCCAAAAGGAAAACCTCCAGGAATATTATAGCCAAATTCCAGAAATCCCAGGTGAAAGGGAAAATACTGCAAGCAGCTAGAAAAAAGGAATTCAAATACTGTGGCACTCCAACAAGGATAAAGCAAGATCTAGCAGCCTCTACATTAAAGGATTGAAGGGCATAGAATATGATATTTCAGAGGGCAAAGGAACTGGGACTTCAGCCAAAAATCACATACCCAGCAAAACTGAGTATAATCTTTCAGAGGCAAAAATGGGATTTCAATGAGAAAGAGGTCTTTCAAGCATTTGTGATGAAAGACCTGAACTGAATAGAAAATTTGACTTTCAAATATAAAACCCAGGAGAAGCATAAAAAGGTAAACGTGAAAAAGACTTCATGAGGGATATTAAAAGATCAAACTGTTAACATTCCTATATGGGAAGATAATACTTTGAAATCATAAGAACTATCTCAGTAACGTGGTAAAAAAATATGAAAGTTTTTTTTTAACAGTCAGTTAGGATAACTGAAAGATGCCAGTTTTTGAAGGACCACCCTTTTGGGGAGGAGACCAACGGCATGACCTACGCACGCCAGTCCGCCTGCTGCACATGTCAGACTGCCTGCTACGCACTTGACTTCCAGGGTGCGAGCTTAAAAGGCAAGGAAAGAACGGAAGTGGAACTTTTTTCCTGCTCTGCTGGTCTCCTGACTGTGCTGCACAGGCTGATGCTGATGAGAGTTTCGAGTGGGCCCGGCTCGTGGTTAGCAGCAGCACTGCACAGACGGTCTCTCTCTCCCCAAAGGTGGCCTTCTCTTTTGGTGAGTTTTATACGGAATTTAGACTTAAGATAATTTGTATTGTGTTTCTACTTTCCTATCCTTCTAATCAACAACACCTTGTGACTACCATACAATAAAAGCTCTAACTAGAAAACCAGAAGCTTCTTCCACTTACTAGTCTGGGAGATAAATTAAGAGAAAGGTTAAAGAGGGGAGATTTATGATCTAATATCCAACTTTAAATCTCACAGTTAGCAATTCGCAGAAGACAGAGATGAACTGAATACGAAGGGATGATATCTGTAAAGCATTTATGTTTTGTTCTTTGTAGGGCAGACAGGGTGGGGTATCTTATGTCTGGGGCTGGATTTGGGCTTGGGGCCTCCCGGGTCCAGGGCTGGTGCTTTGTCCACTGTGCCACCTAACTAATCCATGATGACATCATTAAAATAGGGTTGAGGTGTAGGAGGAATAAACTGGGGGAGGGAGAAGGCGAGAGATGGTCTGGGGAGAGGTAGTTCACATGAAGGAAACAAGAAAAAGCTTATGGAGGAGAGTAGAAGAGGGGGAAGGAGTTGGGGAGTGAATGAACCTTAATATCATCAGAACTGGCTCAAAGAAGGACTAACACACATACTCAAGTAGGTATAGTAATATATTTTTGCCCTGAGGGGAAGGGGGAGGGAGAAAAGGGGAGAGGAAAAGAGGGGAAGGAGGAAAAGGCAGATTGGGAGAGAGCAGTAAAAAGCAAAACACTTTCAAGGAAGACGAAGATGTTCTGCATTATTGCACCAGTAGGACATATTGAATTCCTTGATCTCATAGGGAGGGTTAAGGAGGGAGGGAGGAAGAACAATTTAGAACAAAGAATTAGCTCAGGGACCCTGCTCTCATTTGAGTGGGCTCATGGAGGGGATAGCTTTCATACTCAATTGGGAGGAACAATCTATTTAACCCTGCAGGAAAATAGGAGGGGAAGAAGATAAGGAAGGAAGGGTGAAAAAAGGGAGTACAGAGTGAGGGAGAAGGATAGTCAGAAGTTAAACACTTCTGAGGAGGAATAGGTAAAAAGAAGAGAGAGTAAGTGTCATGGGAAGGGAGTGGGATGGAGGGAAATAGTTATGATGATTGATTATAATCACGAAACTTATGGTACCTACTTTGCTGGGCTTTTATGAAGAAAATTCTCTGTCAAGCTTAAGGTACTATATACAGGTTATGATGAACAGGATACTATCAGAAAAACCTGGAAAGACCTACATGAATTGAAACAGAGTGAAATGTACTGTATACAAAATAACAGCAATAGTGGGGGATGATCTGCTGGGAAGCATGTAGTTATTTTCAGCAAGGCAATGATCCGATATAACCCTGAAGGACTTGTGAAAATTGCAGCCCATCTGCAGAGAAAGAACTGATCGTATCTGAAAACAGATGGAAACACATTAAATTTTTTTCTTTTCCTCTTTGACAATTTCTTAATCTGAAACTTGGGTTGTTTTTTTTTTTTTTTACTGTTTTCTCTCACAACTAGCTAATATGGGAATTTTTCCATGACTACTCATGTATAACTTATTTTGAATTGCTTGAGTTCTTGTGGGTAGGGGGTGCAAATGGAGGGGTGTGAAGAGAAGTTGGAACACAAAGTTTTTTTAAAAATTGATGTTGGGGGTAGCTGGGTGGCGCAGTGGATAAAGCACTGGCCTTGGATTCAGGAGGACCTGAGTTCAAATTCAGCCTCAGACACTTGACACTTAACTAGCTGTGTGACCCTGGGCAAGTCACTTAACCCTCATTGCCCTGGAAAAAGAAGAAAAAGAAGAAAAAAAGAAACAAAACAAAACAAACAAAAATTGATGTTAAAATTTTGTTTTTACATATATTTTGGAAAATAAAATTCTATTAAAAAATAGGAAAGGATAAGATTATGGACAAGACTTATAATTTCACTGGTATGGGAACTCCCTGGTGAGGAAATTGCCTCTACCAAGACATATCCTCCACCTTCATTTAAATTTATGGTCTTGGAGAGGGTTCTAGGAAGAAGGTGGAAGAAGACAAGAAATACCAGACTCTTTAAAATTCTCCCACAAACAAGGTGAAATATCACCTCAAAATGAACTTTGAGTGACAGAAATAATTAAAAATTGGGGTAAAGCAATTGTCAATATAATACAACCTCCCTGACAGAGTTTTGACTCAAATGAACTGCAAACACCTCCAGAACACTCTGATTTTTTTTATCTTTTTTTTTAAATTTTAGACTTTTATTTTCTAAATTACATGTAAAAGCAAATTTTGGCATCAATTTTTTTTAAACTTTGTGTTCCAACTTCTCTTCCTCCCTGCCCTCTCACCCTCACCCCAAGGATGCAAAAAATCCAACATAAATTCTACATGACTAGTCATGGCAAACAATTTTACCTAATCTAGGTTGTAAGTGAAAACAGATAAAAACAAAACTTCAGATTAAGAAATTGTCAAGAAAAATGTGTTTCAGTCTGTTTTAAGATACCATCAGTTCTTTCTCTATAGATGTACTGCAATTTTCCTAGGCTCTTCAAAGTTATACCGGATCATTGCCTTGCTGAAAATAACCATGTGCTTCCCAGCAGATCATCTTACACTAATGCTGTTATTTTGTATACAGTACATTTCTCTCTGCTTCAATTCATGTGGGTCTTTCAAGATTTTTCTGATAACATCCAGTTCATCACAATTTCTATATAGTACCTTGAACTTGACAGAGAATTTTCTTCACAATAGCCCAGCAGAGTAGGTACCATACATTTTGACCTTGTAGTCAATCAACATAAATATTTCCCTCCATCCCATTCCCTTCCAATGATATTCATTCCATTGTCTACCTTATTTTGCCCTAATCCTCCTCGTAAGTGTTTTTCTACTGACTGCCCCTTCCCCCATTCTACCCGCTGTTCATTCATACTTCCCTCCTTATCCTCTTCCCTTCCTACTTTCCTGAAGGGTTAAATAGATTACTCTTCCCTATTGGATGTGTGTGTTTGTTATTCCCTCCTTGAGCCTGCTCTGATGAGGTTATGGCATTTGAGCTAATTCTGTTTTCTAAATTTTTCTTCCTCTCTCCCTCCTCAACTCTCACTATGAAATCAAGCAATTCAATATATGTCATACATGTGGTGTTATGCAGAACATCTTCACCTTCCTCTAAAGTGTTTTGCTTTTTACAACTCCCTCCCCCAAACTTCCCTTCCCTTCTTCCCCTCTTCTCTGTAGCCCCCCCATCTCCTTCTCCTCCCACTTTTCCTCAGGGCAAAAATATATCACTATATCCGCTTGAGTATGTATGTTATTCCCTCTTTGAACCAATTCTAATGAGAGTGAAGTTCACTCTCCCCTCCATAGGATTTTTTCTTGTTTCCTTCCTATGATCTACTTCTCCCCATTCTACCTCTCTTCTCCCCCCTTCCCCTGTCTATTCCTCCTACCTCTCCCCCTTATTTTAAAGATATCATGGGTTAGCTAGATGGCACAGTGGACAAAGCACCAGCCCTGGGCCCAGGAGGCCCAGAGTCCAAATCTTGCCACAGACACCAGACAACCCACCTTGTTTGCTCCACAAAGAACAAGAATATGCAAAAAAAAATAAATGCTTTACAAATACCATCACTTCATATTCATTTCAGACCTGTGTCCTCTGTGTATTCCTTCCTGAAAATGTTCTTATGAGTTGGAAGGATTATTTTCTCATGTATGGCTGTAAGCAGTTTAATCTTTTAATGTCCCTCATGATTTCCTTTTCCTCTTTACCTTTTTATTATTCTCCAGGGTCTTGGATTTGAAAGTCAAATTTTCTATACAGTTCAGGTCTTTTCATCACAAATGCCTGAAAGTTCTCTTTTCATTGAAATTCCATTTTTCCCCTGAAAAATTATGTTCAGTTTTGCTGGGTGGTTGATCTTTGGCTGTAGTCCCAGTTCCTTTACCCTCTGGAATATCATATTCCATTCCCTCCGATCCTTTAATGTAGAAACTGCTAGATCTTGCTTTATTCTTATTGGAGCTCCACAGTATTTGCTTTACTGTGTCTTGGTTTCTCATAAGGTCACTAGATTCCATTTGTTCAATCCTAATTCTTAGGCAATTATTTTGATCAGACAGTTTTTTTAATCTCCTTTTTCATTTGATTTTTCAAGCGGTTGATGTTTTTCTCACGACTCTGCTGCATCACTCTCATTTCTCCTTCCATTCTTTCTTCCGTCTCTCTATATCTTCCTTCTATCTCTTCTATTTTTTCTTCAAAGTCCCTTTTAAGAGCTTCTATGGCCTGAGACCAGCTCATATTTTTCTTGGAAACTTTGGATGTAGGGGCCCTATGTTTGATTTCCTCATCTGAGGCTGCACCTTAATCTTCATTGTCACTGAAATACCTTTCTGTAGTTTTGAATTTTCTTTGTTTGCTCATCTTTTAATTGATTTTAAATCCCCCACTGGGGTGGGGGCTGCTTCTCAACTCCACTCCTGTTCCCAGCTCCAGAGGGTCCCAGGTGTTTTAGTTTGACTTGACTCATGGTCCAGCACAGTCCCCTAAAATCTATCTATAGCTAGAAAATAATCTCAGCCTGTATTTTTGTGTGTTTTTCTGCTCCAGGGGTTCTTTTATTACTGTTTTTGGGGTGATTATATCAGGAGCTCTGTGCATTTAATGGCTTTCCTCTACCATCTTGGCTCCCTCCTACTATAATTTATGACCTTTTTCCAGGATTGTAGGGGAGTACAATGGGGGAAAACTGCACAAAACACTGGACTCTGAATCATGAGATGATTTCTAGTCCCAACTGGGCAGCTTACTAGCTGTGATTTTGGACAACTTACCAAATTTGTAGCCATCAGATCCAGTGGTCTTAGATGTAGATCTGGAAGGGTCATCTTACCCTAAATGAAGCTGGAGCCTCAGCAGGATGTATTTCATCCCTCTTTTCTTTGTAATAACTTAATATGTAAAACTAAAATATGTGACTAGATCACTAAAATTCCACCCAGCTCTACTATTTTAGGACTATACCTCCTGCCTGTCAATTCATATAATTTTATGGTGTTTTCAAATCTCTTGGTCAGAAGGGGGCATAGACAAGGAGGATGATGTTGGAATTATTGACTTAAATTTAAGATATGCTTTTTAAAAGCCTAACTTTTATGTATGAGAGATCTACAGTGTTATATACAAGTAGTGTCAAACTCAAATAGAAATGCTTCTCTGCAGGCCTCATATTGACTTAGAAATCCACAAATTAATATTATCTAGTTTTGTTACATTTTTAAAATTTACTTTGTTAAACATTTCCCAATTTCATTTTAATTAGGTTAAGGCTACAGTATAGACTTTTGCAGACCACTTTTGATCCAATGCAGGGTCTCATATTTCTATCATATACAATCCTTTTTTTCTTTTTTCCACAAGTAAATATCAATGTTTACACATTCATAATTTTAAAAATAATAAAAATTGAAAGAAAATAAAAATAAAGTCCTCTATTGGTCTTTTCTTCTGTAGGCTACCTTGTGTACATTTAATTCCTTTACCCATTCTTTGTGGAATCTACTATATTTCCAAGTCCTTTGTAAATATTTTTTTCCAAAGGTTGTTATAACTGGATAGAATAGCTAGAATTTCTATGGCACTTTAAGGTTTGCAAAGCACTTTAAAAACATTAACTCATTTGATCCTCACAGTAACCCTGGGTGGTAGGTTCTATTATTCTCTCAATTTTACAGTTGAGGAAAGTGAGGAAGACAGATGTTAAATGATTTCCCCTAGGTTACACAGCTAGTAAATATCTGACAGTATGAACTTTACAGGGAGAAATGCCCCAACCCTATGTTAATATCTGTCTCATCAAAGAATATAAATGGTTTCCCCACATATATCTATATAATAGCAGCATATACCCTGAAAAGGAAGTAGTAGCAAATAAAATAGATGTTACTCTCTTAATATAGTGTGTTAAGGGTATTTCAACATGCTGAGATGTGAAAAAGATATTTCTTGTGGGTATTCCATCCTATCTTGTGACTATCTTTCAACAAAACATCAAACTTTTCTAATGGCTTTTTTTTCATCATTGAAAACTACATACATTTCAACTGGGTAACAACCTCCCTTCTAAAGCTTTGTTCTTTTCAGCTTTCCAATGTTGGTCAAGCTTGTAAATGGCTCTTGTCATGATCTCATCTTTATTATTTAATACCAATTTATTCTGAAACCACTATCTTTATCCATAAACAGACTGTCCACACAAACATGTTCCTTATTAATATTATTATTGAAATGAGTTAATCCAAGAACATTAAGGCTTTAAATTCAGTTCAGTAAACATTTATTAAGTGACAAATGAAAAAAATGACACCCTCCCTACTTTCTAAGAATTTATGATATTATAGGCAAGTAAAATGTAATAGATAATTGCATATGGATTAGAAAAAGATAAGCATCTAGAAAAAGGCAGACAAAAAGGCACAAATGATTTGAGAAAGGAGGTACCATGGCTAGCTGCCTTCGTGGAAGAATGGCACCTTGAACCACAGAAAGGAATTCACTAGGCAGAGTTGTAGAAGGACTTTCAGATCCCATGATCATAGCTGTAGTGCTAGAAGGGCCATCTCATCCCATGCCTTCAATTTACAAATAAAGAACCTGAGGCCTAGGGTAGACAGATTTCCTTCATAAGATCATTTCAACAGTAAATAGCAGAGGCAGGATTCTATTCTAAACATGGAGGATAGGGTACACAAAATCATGGAGGGCAGCTGAAGATTAGAGAATCTCTAGCAATCTAATTTGGCTGAAATGTAGAGGGAATGTGGCTTAAAGAGTAGGTTAGAATCAGGTTATTGGGGTTCTTCAGGGTTAGAGAAAGGAGAGTGTATTTCTTCCAATACTTTTTTTCCTCTTTGTATATTTGGTAACTATTAGACAATGAGGAACTACTAAGGATCTTTGAGTAGAGTAATGACATGTTCAGACTTGTACATTAGGAAGATTATTTTGGCAATATTGTGAAGGATGGATTAGAGTGGGGAAAGACAACAGGAAGAGAGACAAAGTAAAAAGCCGCTACGGTAATCTAGCAGAGAGGTAATGAAGTCTTGAAATTATGGTAATGGAAGTATGACACACAATCATGGTCCTGTTGGAGAGGGATCATCTTTCTCTAACTCCAAAAGTATTAAAGCTTTCAGTTCAATTCTGTGAAAGGAGGAGACAGATGCGAGAAGTATTGCTAACATAGCATCAACAGGGTTTGGCAACTGATTACCTGGGGGGAAAGGAATGATAGAAGGGAGAGGGATAGGGAAGAGTCGAAGATTATTTCAAGGTTTTACATGCTAGTGAGTAGAGGAATGGAGGTACCATTAACAGCTACAGGAAAGTTGAGAGGAGAAGACTTGGAAGAAAAAGAATTCAGTTTTGGAGAGGTTGGGGTACCTAGGTAGGAATGTCCAACAGACCCTTGAAATGCAGGACTAGAGCTCAGGGGAAAAGGTCTAAAGTAGAACTATAGATTTAGCAGTCATCTGAACCAGAGTGATAAATGAAGCCATGAGAACGGATATTGTTGCCAAGAAAGAGAGCACACACACACAGAAGGCATCTAGAGACACTTTGGTAGATGGCTATTCAGGCTGTTTATTATTTAATGTCAAAAAAGCATAGATTCTCCAAGTTAGAAGGGACTTGAGAAACCATTTGGTCCAATGACCATTTGAACAGAAATCAACTCCACATCTCTAACAAACGGTCTTATCATTTCTGGGGCAGCTAGGTGGCACAGTGGATAGAGCACAGGCCCTTGGAGTCAGGAGTACCTGAGTTCAAATCCAGCCTCAGACACTTAACACTTACAAGCTGTGTGACCCTGGGCAAGTCACTTAACCCTAATTGCCTCACTAAAAAACAAAACAAAACAAAAAAATGGTCTTATCATTTCTGCTTAGAAATCTCCAGTGAGGGGCAGCTAGGTGGTGCAGTGGATAGAGCACTGACCCTGGATTCAGGGGGACCTGAGTTCAAATCCAACCTAAGACATTTAACATGTATTAGCTGTGTGACTCTGGGCAAGTCACTTAACCCCAACTGCCTCACCAAAAAAAAAAATCTCCAGTGAAGGGAAACCCCCTACTATCTTTGAAACATTATAGTAGAATGAATAGGGTCCTATATGTCCTATACTTAGGACAAGGAAGACCTGGGTTCAGATTTTTCCCCTGACATTTACAAGATGTGTGACCCTGCACAAGTCTTCTCACTTCCCTGAGCTTTAGTTTCCTTATCTATAACATGAGGGTATTGGACAAGTTGGCCTCTAGTACCCTTGTCTGCTCTAAACCTATGATCAATCCATTCCACTTCAGGTTAAATTGTTAGGAAGCTTTTTCTTTATATTGAGCCTGCTAATTCTGTTTGCAATCCCATGAGTGTTCATATGTTCTTTTCAAGGGTTGTACCTAAATTCCTATAATCATTCTTCAATTTATGTCATTTACATAAATTTAAATTGTGACTCTCTTAAGAGATATGAGATATGGGCTTCCTTGTAATACAAATCATTAGTGAATTGCATTTTTTAATCATGTTTAGATTTTCATGGGGCCTACCTAATTCACTTGGGTTTATGGTTTGAGAGTAAACATCTTGTTTTTTGCTTATGTACTTCTGTGAACTGAACAGTCTTCCCTCAGGCAAATGAATCCAAAGCCAGGGAGGGATGCACCCTTCATATTCTGTTAATTGATTGAAAGGGCAAATGATCTATAGGAAAAGTTGCATCATTAACTTAATTGAGGGCAAAGCCTAATTAGAGGGGAAATGGAGTAGACAGAGCCAGAGACACAGCAGGCCTTCATCTGAGATGTCAACAAACAGACATTGTAACTAAAACCAGACAGCGACTGCAGGGTTTCATTTACGTCTTCCATTTCAATGTGAAAACATTTACCAGAGTGTGTGCGCGTGTGTGCATGTGTGTGAGTGTGTGTGCACAGGCATGTGTGTGTGTGTGTGTGTGTGTGTGTGTGTGTGTGTTGGGGCAAAAGTTAACATACTCAAACTGAAATCAGCTTCTCTGAGGTGGGAAAAAATCAGCTGGTGAATGTTAATAAAAATGCTTTAAACAAGTTCATGATAGCATAAGGCTCTGAAGAGGTAATCTGAAACACATTTGGACCCTAAATCCAGAAGGAAAAAAATTATTTTGACATTTATAGACTGAATATTCAATAAACCAACCAGATTTAAGAAGAAAAAATTAACTCTAATATTGGCAGATTTGAGTAGGGAAGTTATTTTAAACTTAGACTGCTTTTCTAATGAATTATGGGAAATTCAGTCTGTTAGTAGATGCACTGTGGAAGCCTGTATGAAGAATCTCAGTAAATGTGCATGGATCCCCAATCTGGCTCATAATTTATGCCCACTCTCAACTATCTACAGTACATTCTTCCTGCATTACAAAAGATGAAAAATGGATTCTGCTATCCAAGCAGAAAATGAAGATAACCAACTTCCTCTCTTCTCTTTGTCAAGCCTTCTCTCTAGATTTGAGCTGCTTCCTCACACCTCTCTGAACCCCCTGGATCTCATCTAAGAATCATAAGCTTCTTCTGTACTCTGAATAGGGGCATTAAATTTTAGAAGCTGCTTAAGTGATCACAAGTTTGCTTTTACATCTGAATTGGAACAGGTGGTGGTGGACAGAATCTGGGTTTTGCCCTCTTTAAAGTCTTTCTCTTCTGCTCCCCTCATGCAGTGAGGTTCACTTTTTTCCCCCTGACTGCAGCAATACAAACAAAATCTTTTATAAGAAATGCCACTTAAGTGAAATGAGGAATGCAAGCAGACATGTTTTGGCTACAATGCTAGTCTTTAAAATACATAGGTATTATTACACAATTCAACTGTAGTCCTTGGCATTGTGCATTGCTTGTGAAAGCTGGGCCCCAGGCCTGACTCCTCAAATACATACAGGATTTCTATGAATATAATTCAGTAAAGAGAAGATGGGAATGTTAATAAATAGAACAAAGTCACATTTTCATAAAATGTGTGCTTTTCAGAGTGGAGGGAGATAAAGAGGGGAATACATGTGTATATGTGTGAGAGAAAGAAACAGAGACAGAGACAGAGACAGAGAGAGAGACAGAGACAGAGAGAAAGAGAAAGAGACAGAAACAAGTAGAGACAGACAGGAGGGAAGTTAAGGGAGAAAGAAAGGGGGGAGAAGCAGAAGGAAAGGAAGAAAAAAAGAAAGGTAGCTCATTCATGAAGTAAAACTTGGTTGAGTTGAGCACAGCCAGTTCTGCTTTTGAGCAAAACAAAGAAACAAACAAAAAACAAAACTAATCAATGAAACCAACCAAAAAAAAAAACACCAAACAATTTGTACATACAGGTACATCCTGATGACATCATAATGGAATTATTTACAATTGACCTATCCAGAAGCAGACAACTCCATTAAAATATTTTCTGAAACAAATTTCTTATTATTATCCTTACAGAGTAAAGATTTAAATATATATTGTCGATGTGTATGCTCTTCTCACCTCTCCTCTATCCTTCTCTGACTCCAAACATTCATCCTTCAGTTTGCAAATTTGATTACAGGGCATTCTGCTAGAGACTTATAAATGACCTAGTCATAATTGCCAAACTGACACCAATGGAATGGCGGGAGGGGGAAGAATCATGCATAAAATTTGGCCAGAGTGGTCCAGTATTCCTGAAGAATGAGGTTGGTGCCAGACATTGATCCCCCCCCAAAATATGCAAGCTTTGTCTTTAGCATCTTGTTTGTAAATCCCTAGAACCCAGATTTCTTCCAGAAGGTAACAAAGAAGTCAATATACTGCAAGTATGAATGATTCTTCTACACCATGAGACTCCAAGCAGCTGGATGTAACCAAACAAATACAAATTGTGCTTTTCTTGATACTTGCCAAGGTGAACTCTCCTTTTCTTTTTGTAGTAAGTTTATGGTAAAAATAATTGGAAGTCAAAACAGTTCATAAGCTTCAATTTAATAGCAAAACCACTTCAGAGGTATGCTATGATGCTTTCTGCTTAATATGCAATACTTGGGTTGCAAAGATGTATGAAATTATCATAGAACATTCATGTATTTCCATCTGTCATGCCTTTGTGCTTCAGAAGAAAAGAGGCATAAAGAGGCAGCTCATTGGCATAGAAAGAGTGGCAGACACAGAGTCTAAAAGACATTTTAAGAGTTAGAACACCTGTGGGAGTTATTATACCTGAGATCAGGTCCTGGCTCTGTCACTTAATTTTGTAAATGTGTTACCTTGAATAAGTCATTTAAGGTATGTGAGCCTCAGTGTTCTCACAGATCAAGACCCACAGTGGACCTTAGAGATCATCTATTTTAATCTCACTACCATATTACAAATGATGGTCCTGCTGCCCAGACAATGTAATGGTTTTCACTACGGGCATACAAAGTAGAGAGTAACAGAGCTAGCACCTGAAAGCCAGTCCTTTGATGCCAAAACAACATTATTTCCATTATATCAGAGGGGATTAGCTGATCTAATAACCTACATCAGAAGTTCTTTACATTTTTTTGACAGTTTGATGAAGCCTATGGTTCCCTTCTCTGAATCATATTCTTAAATGTATGCAATAAAATACATTGGATTATAGAAGAAACTAAAGATTAGTGATAATAAAGATGCATTTTTCCCACTTAAGTTCAATGACTCCTTGAAATCTATCTATGGAACACTTGAGGTTCTGTGGACCCCACATTAAGAATACCTCATCTGGGGCAGCTAGATGGCGCAGTGGATAGAGCACTGGCCCTGGAATCAGGAGTACCTGAGTTCAAATCCGGCCTCAGACACTTAACACTTAACTAGCTGTGTGACCCTGGGCAAGTCACTTAACCCCAATTGCCTCACTAAAAAAAAAAAAAAAAAAAAAAAAAAAGAATACCTCATCTAGGGGCAGCTAGGTGGGGCAGTAGATAGAGCACCAGCCCTGGAATCAGGAGTACCTGAGTTCAAATCCAGCCTCAGACACTTAACACTTACTAGCTGTGTGACCCTGGGCAAGTCACTTAACTCCAATTGCCTCACTAAAAAAAAAAAAGAGAGAGAATACCTCATCTAGGTGACTTCTGAGATTTCTTCTAATGTTTTGTTTTTGTTTTTTTGTTTTTATTGAGGCAATTGGGGTTAAGTGACTTGCCCAGGGTCACAGAGCTAGTAAGTGTTAAGTGTCTGAGGCCGGATTTGAACTCAGGTACTCCTGAATGCAGGGCCGGTTCTTTATCCACTGCACCACATAGCCGCCCCCGATTTCTTCTAATGTTAAAATTTTATGATCACACTTTCTAACTGTGTCCCTGAGAAATTCACAATCCTTATGAATGTGTTTCATTATCCTCTATCAAATGGAAATAATAACCTATGTCATCGAGCTGATATGAGGAGCAAATAAGAGAATTCATATGAGAACTCTTTAAAATATGTGAATGTGAGATAATTGTACTGGTGATTTATTCACAACTAACTCAGAAAATAAGTTACTTTTAAAAAGTGTATAGAATTGAGAGTGGAATTATTCAAATAAGTCAGTCCACTGATCTAAATTCTTTTGGCCCAAATTATCCAAGTTGACTAGTCCTACTACAATGTAGTAGACTACATTATTCATCCCATTTCACACATAAATTCATGATGCTTCCCATTCCTTTGCTAATATGGACAAAACCTGTAACAAATTCATTATGAGAGGTACCTGTGTTCACGTTATGGCATAAAAGATTTCTGTGATAGGTTTGAAAAGCAAGTACACCATCTGTGTTCTTTAGTGATATAGGGTTTACTGGCTCAAGTGAAACGACTAAATTCAGAGAAGAGTAACCAGAATCAGGGAGGGCCCTGATCAATTGAAGGAGCAAGATTTTTTTTTAATCAACTTAAAGGAAAAGAGTATAATATCTCATTCAAAACCACACATTTAAGAAGGGGCTAAGGGCCAGAACTAGTACTAAAACATAAGCCTACTGAATTCTAGTCCAGGCTTCTTTCTACCAAACTACCCTACTTCTTCCATTGAATTTTGCCATTATTCAGGCTTTGTTATTGTCATGATCTTTCCAAAGGTGAAATGTATCTGTTATGACTTTATCATGATGATCATATAACTATCAAATCTTAGATTTGGAAGAACTCTTAGAATTCATTTAGTCCAGCTTATTTCCCATTCAGATATCTCTACTGTGATAATGAGAGTCAAAGAGTTTACATATACATATACATTTTAACCATGGCCTTCTGGAGACATTGCTCTAATGTTCACAGTATAACCCAACAGTAACTCTAATTGTGGGAGACTTGAAAGGTCATAGTATTTGAAGAGATTTTAGGGAGGAGGATGTCTCAGAGGTCCTCAAATTGCATTGTATCACCTACTCTGCCTGAATGTGTGGTCAGCTTCAATTGCCATTTGAAATCAGGTTTTTTTCTTTCTTTCTGGTATATCCTGCAAAGAACTGGGGGGGGGGCAAGTAATTAAACTGGGCAAAACTAAGAGTAAATTTTAAGGTACAATCTTATAAGATCTAAATCTATCTGATACCTTTTTGGTAAAAATCAGAAGAATGTACTCATGTTGAGAAATGCATCTTTAGGAAGTGTGTATATAATAGGAGAGGGCAGTGGGTGACCATAATTTATTATTATTTTTTGTTTTTTTTGTTTGTTTTTTAGTGAGGCGATTGGGGTTAAGTGACTTGCCCAGGGTCACATAGCTAGTGTTAAGTGTCTGAGGCCGGATTTGAACTCAGGTCCTCCTGACTTCAGGGCCAGTGCTCTATCCACTGCGCCACCTAACTGCCTCCATAATTTATTTTTTACTATAAAACATCTATTTTAAATGGAATCACAACATAATCATTTATTATGCTGGTTACCTTTCTAAACTCTTGATTCTGAAGCTAAACTTTATCACTTATACGGAGGATTTTTCCAGCGTTGAAAACTTATTCAACCATCACATGGTCAGAACAGATTCAAATTCTTTTAAGGCCTGATTTAAATATGTTTATACAGCTATGTTCTAAGGTTCTAAAGGCAATTTAAGGATAGAATGTTACATTTCCAACCAAATGTCTTTGCAAGAGATATTTTTTTAGGATTTTTGCCACCTATGGATGCAACAGATTCTCTAAAATTGTTTGCTGCTAATATTTATTTACTTGTGGCATCCTCCCATCTCTTCTTTTTTCATATTCATCCCTGCATTTCCTGTCCCCTCTTCAGGTGTCTATTTTATGTCCCATTTCAAAAAGACCTTGTTGTCTTACCCAGCTGTCACTTAGAAGCTAACCCACAGAAGATTTTAGTTGATACATGTTTAAAGTGTAGTGTTAATTCCCCCAGGGAATTTGCATTATAATAGGGGACTCAAAGATTGAAAATCCTTTAAGACCCAGAGGAATGAATATCGGATGGTGAAATTTCAGGTACCATAATAGGCAGAAAGGATGATTGGAGGAGGGCAACCAGAATGATCAGGGGACTTCCAGACCATGCCAATCTAAGGACAGGTGGAAATAACATGGGATGCTTAGCTTGCAGAAGAGAAGACATAGGGAACACATGATGGCTATCATCAGTATTTAAGTCCACAAGATACAGACCAAATTACTGTTTTCTTCAAAGGAACATGATAGTTAATCATTTACAAGGACACTATCCTTCTGATTCCTCTTGCCCTTAATTACCCTCTTTTCAAATCCAGTGCATGATCATGATAAACTGGGCAGTAGGCCAGTTTGCCATGTAATATAACAAAGTAAATGAATTGCATTATATATGAAAGGGATATTCTCATGTGAGGAGATCCAGGAAGCCAAAAGAAAAAGTATGACCATGACCTTTTTGTTGAGGATCAAGAAAGGGAGAACCAGAGTAGTCATTGTTGTGAATGTGTACCACACA
Organism: Dromiciops gliroides; assembly: GCF_019393635.1. Classification (NCBI taxonomy): domain Eukaryota; kingdom Metazoa; phylum Chordata; class Mammalia; order Microbiotheria; family Microbiotheriidae; genus Dromiciops; species Dromiciops gliroides. The sequence continues at coordinate 130,791,304 of NC_057863.1, forward strand.
CCAACAATTCAAAAGAAATAATCTGAAAAGAGTTTTGGGAAATAAATCAGAAACTCAGGAGGATACAGTAATTATGGAGACTACAACTACTCATGTGTGCTGGTACTTTGTGATGACTTCCTTACTTTCCTTAATTTTAATTTTATTCTTCAAAAAGTGGAGGAAGCAAAAAGGCACACTCTAATCTGTAGATTCTGACCTATAAGTAAGACCTAGTTGTTAAACAATATTGACAAACTTGGGGGTGACCACTCTAGCCTAGCCTTAATGGTAAAGAAGAAGAAGAAAGATGAGTCTTATGTATGCCCCTGATTTTAGGAGAATTAATTTCAGAGGGAAAAAATAGTACAATGGTCTAAAATTCTACAGAAAAAATCTACCTGAGAAGTGGAAGTCACTCAAGAATGAAATTCTAAAGAGAAAAAAAAATCCATTAAAGATGAAATGGAGATTATGGCTTCACGAGTTTAGAGTTGGTCATGTCTAAGTTGATAAATTTTCTTCCAAAGGAAATTAGTATTGTGGGAAAGAGGTGGGTGGTATGCCCAGGGCCACACAGCTGGTGAGTGTCTTGTGTCTGAGGCCAGATTTGAGCTCAGGTTCTCCTGGGTCCAGGGTGGATGCTTTGTCCACTGTGTCACCTAGCTGCCCCATGATTACATCTTTAAAAAAATTAAGGGGTGAGAGTATTGCACTGGGAGAAAAGGAAAAGGAGAGGTGAAACAGGGTAAAATATCTCACATAAGAGGAAAGTGTGGCTGCTTAGAAAAGAGAAGTCTCAGAGAAAATATGAGGTATCTTCAAGTATTTGAGAAAGAGAAGAGTAATTAGACTTGTTCTGTTTGACCCCAAAGGAGAAAAAAATAGGAGAAATGGGTAGAACTTGTAAAGACATAAGTTAAAGTTTGATATATGGACATTTTTCCTAAGAAAAACTGAACTATACAAAAATGGAATGGGCTGTCATATGAAGTAGCAAGTACCTCCTCATTGTCAATCTTCAAGAAAATGTGGAATGAACATTTGATTGTGTTATAGTAAAGATTCTTTTCTAGGTATTTCCTAGATGATATGGCTGCTGAGGTTCTTTCAATGCCAACATTTTGTGGGTATAGTTGGTTTTATTTTTAATACTATTTGTTTTGTTATTTTTTTCAAATTGGTATAAATCTAACTTGGTCACAATGAAGAATTAGTGGATATCTAGTCCTTTTATTAGGATTTTACTTGAAATTTTTGCTTCAATATTTGTTAATAAAATGACCTTTACTTTTCATTCCCTGCTTTATTCCTTCTTGGTTTAGGTATTAAGATTCTGAGTCCCTTAATAATATGTCAATTGACTAGGGAAAATATCTTATAAGGATTTTTTTAATTCCAAATATTGACTCACACCCCTAATTCAACACATTGTTGGGGTTTTAAACCTCCTTGAATACTGCAACTTGATCATTGCAGGAAGTTAGTTGCCATGCTTGATGTATTTTTGTGTCCCCCAAACCTAACAGTACTTGGTACACAGTAGGTACTTAATAAATGGTTGCTAATTTGTTGATTGATGTTTATCTGATCATCTTAGTGGCAGGTGATATGATCCAATATATATCAGACTTCTGACATTTAAGAGGAAATCTCCATAAAGTATAGTATAGGTGTTATATGCTAGCCATTCCTTGTAACAGGTGCAAATTTTCACTGACAAAGTCTACCACATGGAAATTTGAGGGGAGCCTGCTCCTGACTATGCATGAATGAAGACTTATACCTAAGTGATGATAAAGAGGCTTAGATTAACTGCTAGTCCAGAACTAAGTAGATATACAAAAATAACAACCCCTTTTATCCCCCAATATTTTCTTTCCCAATGATATATGAGACACAACTGGTTTGAGATATCTCTTGAGATCTAGGTAGGTAAGGAATAGCTGGATATATTGCCTGGTCATGGAAGTTATGAACACATGGTTATTTCTACCTCTTTTTGTTTGTTCTTTCTTGATCTAAGATAAAGTATTGTGAGATATCAGTGTCCAGGCCACTTTATTCAATTTGAAAGCTTCATAGATACTTGACAACCTAAAAGTTGTTGCAGAGTCCTGGGAATGGAATGGCAATATATCATGGGAGTAGACCACAGTATGCCATTCTGTAGCTCACGGCAGAAGAAATGTTTGCATCAGGAGCAAAGAGAAAAATCAATGTCAGAGACATGTTGGGAAAGAGGGGGACCTAGAGAAGGTGGTGACTTCATGGAGTAAGACCACTCATGGTACAAAACAATGCCAGCTATGAATTTAAGAAAGGTTAGTACCAGCTCTCTGAGTTACTCTTTGCCACATATGTATTCTACATGTTTGCCTTATTAGCATTGTGTTAAACTGTGAGCCTATTTTTTCCATGGATGCTGTGTGTGTATACATGTGATAGTATTCCCCTAATTTTCAGGAAGGATGCTCCATATCTCCTATTTTTACTATGTTTTGAATAAATTATTTTGAGCAGAACTAATCTACTCTACTGGTTGATTGTTAATTGGAGGCATTCTAATGGGGGCTTGGGACATACCATGTTAGAAGACTAGACCCAAAGTGTTAACCCTGAAGCAGTAAGAAGTAGAAATCATTCTCTGATCAAAGCAAGGCAACACTATAAGTGTGCATAAGGCACTATGCTAAATTCTGGAGATAAAAATATAATCAGATAGAAAGACAATCCCTGATCTCAAAAGGATTATTTTCTAATGAGAGAAAACAATGCATGAAAAGGAGCTAAAAAGTATGGGATGGGAGAAGGGTGGAGAGATGCAGATGAAGGCAACCACAGGGAAGCACAGTGTTGAAGTTCAGAAAGTCAGCAGCATAGCCAGGAGGAGAATGTAGGTTAACTTTACCTGTGCCCCCCACTAAAATGGAGACCATAGGAGGAACTTACTAATGAGAACAGGGAGCCTTTATGGTAAAAAGGAAGTTCCAAGGTGAAAAGGCTGCCAGAGAGAATGGATGTTCCAAGATGAGGAGGTCCCAGGCACTGAGGGAAGGTCCAAGTTGATATTACATTTAAGCATGGAAGTCTAGAAAGTTTGAAGCACAGATGGGAAGGAAGTCCCCTTAGGGACTATACTAGCTTTTGAGTACAAGTAGAAGATTGGAAAGTAACCCAGGGAAAGAAGTGGTTGCACTGTTTTTATGCTATAGAGGGTTTTATTTTTGCTTCCATAAAGAACAGCTGTTAATGAGTGAATAGGATTGTCCTTAAATAAAAGTAGAAAGAAGGAAAATTTTGTCTTAATTCTCTTGGATTTTTTTAAGCACCCTAGCCCCTAACCTCAAGCACCTAGTGCCCTTTTGATGTTCCTTATTAGTCCCAAGCCACTCATTATGGGGCCCTACTAACCCTTGCCTTCCTTGGGAAGTGTTTTGTGCCCTGGAATTTCTCTGATCCTTTTTTAAAACTTATCTATCCTTTTTCTCTCTTTTTGGGGGCCTCACTCTCCAGTAGCCAGTTAATCTCATCAACTAATCCATGCTATGACAAATGTTACCTCTCCCAGCAGACATAATAATAATAATGGTCCACACTGGCATAGCACTTCCTTCAAAAACTAGCATATGAAGTAGGTAATGCCGATATCATTAGCCCCATTCTGTGTATGAGGAAACTGAGGCTCAGACAAATGAAGTGTTCTCCCATATTTACGAAGCTAATAAGTGCTGAAGCCTAAATGTGACCCCATCTCCTGACCACACTATCACTCTTTGGAGATAATGTCAGCTTCCAAGAATCACTGTAATTAATGGTAGAGATTTCACGTACCAAGACAGGCTAAATGAGGAGGCATTTCAGGGATGCAAAACTTTTAACATCTCTAGTCATGAATTTGAAGTTGTCAGCTTCACAAAAGAAATAAAACATTAGTGGAACTTTCATTATTACATAATGAGTGAGCACCATCTCAATATTGTTGACTAAGTTGCAGCTTGGCCTTTGCCAAATTTGATTGTTTTACCAACTTTCCTCCCTCACCTCCCTCCATTGCCACACCATCCCCATACATGTGCATGTATGTGCGCACACATGCATGTATGTACACACACACACACACACACACACACACACACACACACACGACAATGCACCAGATTCTCAGTTTGGGCTACCTGAGGGCTGAGGATTTCCTGAAAGTGCAATGCTACAGAGTCCTAGAAAAAATGTTCAAGATTCACTGTCAGAACAAGGATCCTCTCCACACCCCCACGCCCCCACACCCCTGCCCCATTCCCCTCAGGGTGATAAAATGAAATAGGTAAAATTGGAGGAAAATTTTTTCTTACAAGTGGTGGGCATTATCTGTTGTTGATGTTATTATTTTATGTGTAAAATATGTTTTCATTGTAAATCTATAGTGGAATCATTTCAGAAAAGAAGTTACTCCCTTATGGAGAGTACCTAAATTAGTCATCAAAGAGAACCTGAGGAAGTGGGTGTAGTTAACCACTTGAGCTAAAAAGAAGCAAGATCATTCATTAGGCTCCCAGAACACCAGTCAGCTGGGCTAGAAGCATCTGTCAGACTGGAAATGTCAACTTAGTGAGCCTTGAGGAAGGATCATTGTCAGAGCTGGAAGAGAGCTCAGCCCAACCCATTCATTTCATATTCAAGGGGGTCAATCAAGGTAAATTTCTGATAACTTTGATGAGCTCACCAAGTGATGACCCTCTCTTTGGGGCATCTGATGACCATTTTCTTATAATGAGCACCCATCTGTGCCTTTTTGAGAAGACAGGATCATTATTGATTGACTTTCAGAGATTGGGGAAACCTCCAATATAACTGGTTAGAACCTGGAGAAGGATAGACTTGCACTTATAAAGTGTGATAAAATAATGGGACTTGGCAGATGCCCAGGAGCCCCACCTGAAGATTGATTTGGAATTGATTGAATTGGGTGATACTGAGAGACTGAGAACCTACTTAAGGTTGATTAAATCAGGAGCACACCTGGCCAGCTGTAAGGTGTTGTTCTCAGAAGTTGAACCTAATTAAGGTTGATTAAATTGAGACCACACATGGCCAACCCTGAGTAGAGTGTGTTCTCAGAGGCTGTGGACTTCGAACATCAACAGGAGACCACTCTCAACCAATCAACTTGAAGAACCTCCCATTTCTGGGAGGAAGACAGGAAGTAGGAAGCTGAGGCTGGCTGACTGGATCTTCCTCTTTTGGTTCAAGACATCAGCTTAGCAGCAGAACTTTACATGGGCTGCTAGGAAAGCTAGTTTTTCCATGCTATAAGGAATCTGTTCTCAATCTTTCTCTCTCTTCACTATCTTATAACATACCTCTTAATAAATCCTTAAAAGCCTAAACTCTTGCTGAACTTATCAGTGGTTTTAGCCAGTTTCCCAAAAAAACTGGGGGGAATTAGAACCTACATTTAGATTTTTTTAAACAACACAGAAGCTGGGCTAAAAAGAAAAGTAATGGAATCCCTTGGTCCCTTTGTCTCTTCTGCTTTTTAAAGATTCTTTTTGGTCTTTTTTTTTCCTTTTAAAGGACAGACCAAAGAAAATACAGAATAGACCTATGTTCTGGGGAAAGAAGAAAGACTGAATTTCTCTCTCAGCCTTCCCTTCTCCCTTAGTGGTGAAAGACGCCAGTTTTTCAAGGACCACCCTTTTGGGGAGGAGATGAACAGTCCGCCTGCTGCGCATGTCAGACTGCCTGCCGGGCTTTTGACCTCCGGGGTGGAGAGAACGAGAGTAGGCCCTTTTTGCCTGCTTGGCGGGACTCCTGGTGGCGCGGCACAGACGGTGTCCCTCTCTCCAAAGGTGGCCTTTTCGGTTTGGTGAGTTTTTATAAGGAATATAGACTAAGCCTAGATTTAAGACGATTTGTATTGTATTTCTATTTTCCTATCCTTCTAATCAACAACACCTTATATACAATAAAGGCTCTATCTAGAAAACCAGAAGCTTCTTCCATTTATTAGTTTGGGAGATAAATTAAGGGAAAGGTTAAGTAGGGGAGATTTATGATCTAATATCCAATTTTAAATCTCACAGTGGCTCCCCCAATGTTTGGCCACCCTATAGAAGAAGCATACTGGAATTTCCAGATTTGCCAACAGCTTTCTGAGAACAGGTTTCAGGCCTCAGAGACCAGGGAATGGACTTTCTCTGCCCAAGAGATGGCAACAGCTGGAGTAATCAGAGAATTTTTGCAGAAGCCTTTGGACTCTTGCTGAAGAGGACAATTTTGGAGCAACGTTCTTGAGTTACAACCTTCTGTGTAGGGGATAAGAGATTTCTGTTTTCTGGACAGCATAATTGAGGAATCTAGACTTTGAGAAGTAGAAGGGAGATTTCTTATTTAACACTAGCCTTTGTTGGTTGCTTCATCAATAACACTAGTTCAGAGGTCAGTAACTTAGAAAGAAAAAGACATTCTCAAGCAATGTGAATTTTGAAGGAAAAAAGGTTCACCCATATGACTTCATCAACAGGAGGAATAATAAGGTTTAAAGCCATGTCATGATAAAAGTCAAAAGCCCAGAACCTTGTTCCCACCAATACACACCCGTACACACACATACATACGTACACACACATACATATATATATATATATATATATATATGTTTGTGTGTGTGTGTGTGTGTGTGTGTGTGTACCATAAGATTGAATGCTTATATAAATCTCTGGGGAGTAAAAAAGAGAAACTCCCCAGAATGTAGGGCAGGGTTTGTTCATCAGCTCCAAAGTATGTTTGCCTTCCTGATAGGGGTTCATGTGGAGTGTGTACTCCATGCTTGGGATAGGGACTATGTAGGACCTTGTGAGCTGAATATTCACTAGATTTTAAAGTGGTGCCCTGTCAGCAACTTAAGTTCAGTTCCTTCTAAAAGGAAATAAATGGGACATTATACATGTTTTATGTGCTTTCTTCATTTGCTTATGGGCACCTATGAGTCCTTTGAATGCAGTAGACACTTTCTGTATCTGATTATAACTTCCTGTGAGTACTTTTAATTTACTGTGGAATAAACTGTATGTCCTTTTTAATTTTAATTTTTTTGGTGAGGCAATTGGGATTAAGTAACTTGCCCAGGGTCACACAACTAGTGTCAAGTGTCTGAGGTCAGATCTGAACTCAGGTCCTCCTGACTCCAGGGTCAGTACTCTATCCGCTGCACCACCTAGTTGCCCCTCATATGTCCTTTTTTAACCATTAGTGATTATACAGGAACTGTAGGTCCCTATTACCCACAGTTGTGGAAATCCAAGTAGAGTTATATTTGGATATTTTCCTAGAGTAAACTAAAGATGGAAATAATGGGTCAACCCCAAAGATCAGATCTCCGTGGAAATCCAGAATTATAATGGGAAAGTGATGGCCCTGGACCACGAGTTACAAATACACGAGGAAACTGAGACTGAGTAAGCTTAAATAATTTACTCAAAGTCACATGGTAAATGTGACAGCTGAGGTCTTATCCCAAGTCATATTACTCCAAAGAGAGAGCTCTTCCTACTGACATCACAAAGAATAGGTGACTGTGAATTAGATTGAGGAGCTACTTGTTCATTTAAGAATTAAAATATTATAGGTTCTATCAAAAGCTATTACCAATATGTGTGTTTAGAAATCAGCAATGGATTTTTCACAAAAATAAATGTCCTGTCTAATTCTGTGCACTTAACACTAAGTAAAACCAAGAAAATTAGCCTCTACTTATCTCATTTTATTATAAAAATGGTTCTATTAATAAATAGCTACAAATAAATACAAGAAAGACATTCTCTGGTATCATTGTTTCCATGCAATCATTTCCTTTTTATTTCCAGTGGTTTAAACCTAATAAGAAACATTTGTTTTGTCTTGTAACTTATCACAGAAGTTAAAATAACATCAAAGAGAAATGTCCTAGCCTTTGGCTATATTATCTTACTAGGCTGCTAAAATGGATACTCCATGAAGTTACTGCTTTTGATGGCTTAATTTTTTTAGAATTATTCTAAAAGGTTTTACTTTTAAATTTGCTATCATGTAAAATAGTTTTATTAATGCTCTGTAATAACTGAAAATGATTCAAGCATGCTTTTGTGTGTCAAGCACAAGTGATAATATTTTTCATCTCTTGTCTAACTCTAGCAACCACACCTGTCAAAACAAAACAACGGAGTGCCTTGGCCAATTACTAGAAGTATCCAAAGAGGCTCTGTATAATCATTCAAGGGACAAGATTGGGTGGGGGTTGGGGGGTATTTACACACCAAATGCAAGATTAGGCTAGAGGAAATCTTCCCTTCCTCCAAGATTTTATGATTATTTAGAATAAGCACCACTTAGGTGCAACAGGAAGAGATGAAAATTGGATACTAGCTATTGTAGGAGACTGATTTAATACAAACAGGCACAATAACACCTAATTCTAAAATCATGTGACTCCTAAAAAGATGAAGGAGCTAGAATTCTAGAATCTAGAATACTAGAATAGAATAACATAGATTCCAAGCTTTACCAAATGAATAGTCAACTTTAATAACAGCAGGGTAGATTGAAGAGAGAGAACACTGTCATTGGCATCAAAGACCATGAGTTCAAAGACCAGCTCTGCCACTTACTATTGGTGTAACCTTAGGTAAGTCATTTAAGAATGAATGAAAAAATTATTAAGCACTTTTTTCTGTTCCAAGCACTGAGCTGAGTACTGGAGATACAAATACAAAAATGAGGCTATGTTTGCTCTCAAAAAACGTACATTGTATTAGAAGAAGACAACAGTTACCTAGAAATGGTAATCAAAGAAAAATCTTTAGGGTTGGAAAGAGATGTGAGGGGAGACATTGGGGAATTGTTTGGCACAATCTCTCCAGTAGCAATGGCAGTATGGATATAACTACAGTTGCACATCTGAAAAGCAGGGGATAAGGGGAGAGTACATATGACAGAATTAGAAAATGGCTGAAAAGGGATATGAAATATGGCTAGGGATAATTAGATCTAAGGAACTATATGATACATTCATGGAAGAGAGCTTAATCTTCCACCGGCCTCACTTTACTCATCTATAAAATGACATGAACAAGATAACTTCAGAGATCCCTTCCAAATCTAAAACCAAAAAGTAAGGAGAGAAATGGTCAGGAGGCAAGAATAGGATTTAGACTGGCAAAAGTCAATGAGAATTCTAGGCAACAGAGGTAACTATAAGATCAATATAGAATATGCAGAATCTGTGGACAAAAATCTTTGGAAGCCAGTTAATGAAGTGCTTTCTTTATTCATGGTTACACCACCTGGAGGGAAGAGTAGGAAGCAAATCTGGAAAGAATTTAAATGTTGAAAGTCTTTAACTATTTGAATGACTATCATGTGGGAGAGATAGTATAGTGTTATGCTCAATCCCAGAGGGACAGCTAAGAACAATGGGTAGGTACTAGTTGCAAAATGGCAGATTGAATGTTAATATGTGGAAAAACTTCCTAAAAATTAGACCTACCCACTAGTGGAATAGGCTGTTCCAAAAGGTAGTGGGTTCCCCTTCAGCAAAGTCTGGATGTCTGACCACTTCTTGTATGTTGTAGAGGGTTTTCTTGAGGCACTGAATTGAACTTGATGATCATTGTAGAACCTTCCAACTCTGAAGGTCTATCAATCTGAAGAGAGAGATAAATAACAGCTATGATTTCTGATCTCTTTCTATCTTTTCTTTCATGAAGAACGGCTATAAATACGTATAGTTAAAAAAAAAAAAGATCCCTGTTCTGCTTAGTCCAGATTCCCTCCTGCCTCTACTGAATGAGTACCCAAAGGGGCCATAGACCACAGTGTGCCAACCAAAGGAAGAATTATTTGAACTCTAGATAGGTTCTACAATTTCTGGGTCAGAGGCAGTATTATTATGTAACATACCGTTACATATATAGGACAACATTAAGAGACTTTCCAACATATCAATTTCAGTAACTAGAACACAGTAGACTAAGTAAGTATAGGGGTTGTCCCATACACACACCTTCCAGGTCACATAAGAATTAGCAGCATATCAAATTGTCAGGTGTTTCAGTAGCTGCTGATTGAACTAGATAGAATAAAAAATCTTAGGGGAAACATCAATGCCTCTGAGATTTATTCTTATTTACTCTCTGAGATTGTTTTCAGAAAGGTCAAGAAGTTGCTGGCTCTTGTCTTTAAGAATAAAATTAATATTCTGAAAGGAATTAGTAGCAAAACCAAAGGCACACATTTAACCACAAAAGCTCTGAAAACAATGTTCATTGTGCAATGTATCACAGGGAATGAGAGGTAGCATACTGTGGTGAATAGAGGGCCAGTCTTAAAATCTAGAACACTTGGGTTCAAGGGTTACCCTTGATATACACTTACTGTGTATATGAGCAAGTCATTTATGATCTCAGAGCCTCCAGGAAGTGTTCTAAAATTACGAATCGCTGCAGATCTGTATCAATAAAGGGAATTTTCATAATAGGACTTAACCTTTCTGATGAAGTGATAGGTATAGACCCTCCACACTGCACCCCCAAAAAGGAGGGAAATAATAAAAATGTGCAAAAGGTACTTTAGTTATCTTCTCTACGTGGGTCTGTCTGTGAATTATATTGTTGCTTATGATTTCTTTCATTTATTAGTTTTCCAGCTCCTGAATTTACTTTTTCAAACATACTATTGACACCTTTTGTTCTTAAATCTCAATGATTTCCAATTTTCCACCACCAGCAAATGAACCTCCCCTTGTCCAAATAAAAGTAGATAAGAAAAAGAAATTGATAGTCCCTGTGTTTGACAGCATACAAGACATTTCACAAACAGAAATCCTTGCCTCTGTAACAAGAAAAGGGAAGTGCACTTTATATTTGCAGAGTCAATATGGTGTAGTAGATAGAAAACCAGCCTTGGAATCAAGAAGACCTGGTTTCATACCTTTCCTCTGACCCATACTAACCTTTTTAAACCATGATCAAATCTTTTAACACTTCAAAACCCCTCACAATTTGCTAAGATAATAAATTATGGACAAAATGCTGATTTATATCAATGGAAGAGTTCTACACAAAATTCTGGAGATGGATAGGTCCATAAGATTGGACAGTCTACTTTGTCCTTTAAAGCTCAACATTTCTGGGCCTCCTTTAAATGCTTTAAGTTTGCTTCTAAATTAGAGAACCTTTTCAAAGTCATCCATCGTTGAGTATCATCTTACTGAAAACAGAGCACATTATATTTACATTCAGAGCTTTGGAATAGTACAAACTGTCCTCCTGATTTTTTCTTTCCATTAGTTTATGTTATTTGTCTCAATTCTATCTAAACAGAGAACAGAAAAGCATATTTAAGGTGATGTCAAATTAAGATGAAATGCAGCAAATATCAAATGTTCTGGAAAATGTTGGTCACTTGGAGCACTACAGGAAGTATTTAACTTTTACAAAAGCTATGTTTGTTTTAAATTATCCCCCTGCTGAAATGTAAATTGTATTAGGCTATTCTTCACCCCTCCCCCAATTATTTATTTGTGATGTAGTTTTGCAAACCCCAATGTCAAATATGGAACTAAATCAAAACATCAAGTATTGCTTTCATATGTTTTCTGTAATACAGGCCTGTAGGAATCAGATGTAATGAAATGTTTTCAAGGGCCTTAAAAAATAGGAGAAATAGAAATGGAATGGTTTATTTTTTTAAAAAGATACTCAAGAAGAAAAGAAAAGCAAAACCCTACAGAGTTGAAGGGGGGGATGGGGGAGAGTAAAAGTTCATTGGAACTAAGTGATTTATAGGGAAAGGCTCAGCAAGCTTACATAAAAACCAAAGGGGGGAAGTGGTCGGACATTGGGTCAAATCTCCATTCACATGTTGTGTAATAAAAGGCTGACTGTAGCCTTTGAGCCTTGCTTCTAGTCATAGACAATGGCAATTGCAGACCAAGACTAATAACAGGATTTAGCATAAATCCACCACAGGAAGTGAACAGTTGTACTGGCAAATCATTAGCCAGGGGAACATTTTATGGCAACATCAGGATGCATCCATGTGCTTTCAAACTTTGAATGTACTTGTGATCATGAAAACATAGTTCTCAGTGATTCTAATTTTTTTGTTGTTTGTTGTGGGATGATTCTTCCCTCCTCTGCCCCCACCCCATCCCAACTCCTTTTCAGGAGCAGGATTTATTTTTCCAGCCCTAATTTAGCAGCCAGAGTGAGAGTATTTGATGTCTCCGTGCAGAGTTTTAGAATGTTCTCTTTTTTTCTCCTGCTGATGCTTTTTTATTGCAAGGTGGATTGTGTTTATTTTGCACGGCTAACAAGTGGGTTCAAAGCAACACTTTGATCTTGAACTCCTGCCAGATTCTCAAAGTTGAAAGCCCCCCTGTGCAGTAGAGCAGACCTGTACTAGCAGAGCTGAGCTAATTTGCAAAGGAATGTCAAAATGACTGGGGCAACTCACTAGTGGCTTGCTAGGCAGGCTGCAGCATTTTCCAATGAACAGACACTACATTCTCAACTGTCACTTATGGAAAAATAAGTGGAAGGTTAAAAAGAGGCAAATTCATTCAGGGTGTCATGTCCTGATAACAAGTGGATTTCAGAAGACACTTGGATTTTGCTTCTCACTTTGGTTTTTCTCTTCCATTTTAGCCACATCATGTAGCAGTGGTCAAGTGTTACCTTTTCATTCTGTCATCATTAGTATTAAAGATGCTTCTTATTAGTATTGCTGGAAGGAAAGCCCTGGAAATGATACCTTTTCTTGGTGTCTTCTTAAAAGGGATTCAGTGAATTCTGTCAAACTGCTCAATTAAGTCAAACCAGTGTAATGAAGAATTAGGAACTAAGAGTGTATCCATCAATTAGAGAATTTCTAAATAAGTTTTGGTTCACAAATGTAGAGGAATATTACTACACTATGAGAAATGATTAACCTAAAAGATTCGAAGAAACATGTGAAGATTTATATGAACTGATGCAGGAGGAAATAAGCAATTGAAAGAACAAAACAAATGAAAAGAAATGCCATGTCATTATAAAAACACTTAGCCCTAAAGAAGAGTTAAGAAAACATACCTTCCCTCCTTCTTTGCAGATTTGAGTGACTTGTGTCTAAATTATATGCATATATTGTCAGACACAAATAATGTGTTAGTTGATTTTGCTGACCTTTTTTTTTCCTTTTTCTTTTTAAAATCTGTAATAAGGGGAAGCTAGGTGGTGCAGTAGATAGAACACCAGCCCTGGAATCAGGAGGACATGAGTTCAAATCCGGCCTCAGACACTTAACAATTACTAATTGTGTGATCCTGGACAAGTTACTTAACCCCAATTGCCTCACCAAAAAAAAAAAAATAAAATCTATAATAAAGGATAGCTCACTGAGTAGGGACAAGTGAAGGATATATTCACAAATAAAGGGATATAAAAACTAAAATGAAAATTTTGAAAGGTAAATAAATCAAAACCATCTGAGAGTTAGACCCATATAGATTTAACCACTCCTTTATGATTCAAGTTAATAGGTTCCCTCCTTTCAGGATCCTAATGTTCTTTCCAACAAAACCAAAAGGGCTTTATTTCATTACTAAAATGTTGTCAGGAAAGCTGACTAGAAAAATTAGGTAAAATCCAACTTGAAATTGAAATAATGATAGTAATAGTAATAACAGCAATAATACTATCCTGTTCAAAAGGAATTTTCATATATTCTATAATAAGAGTTAGCATTTATATCACTTTTTAGGCTTACAAAGTGCTTTGCAAATATAATCTCATTTTATCCTCAAAACAGCCCTGGGAAATAGGTGCTATTGTTATCTCCATTTTTATAGATGAAGAAACTGAGTCTGAGAGAATTTAAGTGATTTCCCCAGGGTCACACAGCGTTGTAAGTTTCTGAGGTCGAACTTGAACTCAAGTCTTCCTGTCTCCATGTTTATCATTCAACCCATTAAACCATATAGCTCCCTCTAGGCATTCTCATACTATCCTAAGAGCAACCATATAAGGGAAGTAGTGTAAATGCTAGTAATGTTATTATTATTATTATTATTATTATTTGGTGTAGGCCTGTGATTTCATTTGTTATACAAATTCATGGTATAGAAATTCATTCTTCTGTTGAAGATCAAAAACTTATTTACAATTTCTACTAACAAAGAGTTACCCAAATGACTGAGAGATTAAATGGCTTACTTGCTCATGGTCATATAGCTATTGCATATCATACATCGATTTCAGTTCTGATCTTCCCTACTCTAGGGCTCACCTTCTACATACTATTCAACACTGCCTCTCACACTCATTATACAATTGAGGCCCAAAAACTTTCCCAAAGTCCTACAGAGATTTAATGATAGAGTTGGGACTTGAATGCACCCTCAGGGCACAAACATCACTGACTCTGAGGTTCCCCCAACCAATCTCTGACAAAGGCATCCTCAAGAGAATAGGGGAGGTTTCTGAAGGCATTTTTAAGGATACAAATATTTCTGACTTCGTAAGAGTCATCATGGTGCGGCCGTTATCATCTTTGATAAGACCTCAAGCAGCTTTCAGTGCAGTCCAATGTGGAAAACCTCTTAGAAACAACACAGAAGGGAACACAAACACAGACACAGATAGAAACCCACAGGAAAACCCACTCAGATAATCAGATTCACTAGAGTTGCATTTTTCTTGTACAAGAGTATCCCCCCACACTTCAGCTTCTAATATAACCCACAGGATAAGAGCCATTTTAGAAGCACTAACAAAGAGATATGGAATCTTTCCATTTTTTTAAGTAGATGATTTCATTAAGACTACTGACATAGTAGCAGCAAAATTGTTTTAAGAATGACTTTGAGCAAGTAAGTTATTTTGTCTATTATAAAGACCCAAATTAACTATAAAGGACATATAAAGATAGTATCTGCATCCAGAGAAAGAACTGATAAATAGAAGTATGTATAGAATAAATTTGCACACATACATATATATCTGTGTAGTAGTAGTAGGCCTCCATCAGTCGTGGACAACCATGGATCAGCGCCTTGAAGAGCCACAGGCCACAGTGTGGCTGTGTAGTCTGATATGGGAGCTGCAGCTCCTGAGTGACTTATAACCGGTAACTGCCGCATCCCGTGTTGTATCTACCCCATGAGGAGTATATACCCATTTATATCTAATGGTAGTCATCTCTAGGGTGAGGAGGAGAAGAGAAGAAAAAACAAGAAATTTACATTATCATTTTGCTGTATATTTGAAAGGAATAGCAAGTTGTATAGAGTAGATTTGAAGTTTCATGTGTAACCATCTTTTTATTGTACTATATTATGGAAATGCTTCTTTTATTCCATAAGTTAAAAATAAAATTAATTTTTTTTTTAGTGAGGCAATTGGGGTTAAGTGACTTGCCCAGGGTCATACAGCTAGTAAGTGTTAAGTGTCTGAGGCCGGATTTGAACTCAGGTACTCCTGACTCCAGGGCTGGTGCTCTATCCACTGTGCCATCTAGCTTCCCCTAAAATTAATTTTTAAAAAATTACTGGGGGCGGCTAGGTGGCGTAGTGGATAAAGCACCGGCCCTGGATTCAGGAGTTCCTGAGTTCAAATCCGGCCTCAGACACTTGACACTTACTAGCTGTGTGACCTCGGGCAAGTCACTTAACCCCCACTGCCCCACAAAAAAAAAAAATTACTGAGAGCAGTTTCTACTTTCCTGTCAGCAGAGTTGCAACTGCTCTGCCTCCCAGATTTTAGTAACACCCAGACCTTCCCCCTTTAGAACCAATGTTTTTTCCATATCACCTCATTGCTGAGAAAACAGGTATTTTCAGCTTTTTTCAACTTACCCTAAGTAAGAAAGACTGATGTTTAAAAGGGAGATGGGAAAAATGTATAAGCAGCAACTATAAACTAAATAATTAGGCATCATTTTAATAAATTGACCCTTTAGGCCATCTTTATCCTGAGGGATTCCCCCAACTATGAATCTTTCTCTTTATGTTTAAAGATAACATATGGATAGCTCCTCCCTTGTGTCTGAACCCATTATGCAGTGTCTTTTATAATCTTTCAGTTAAATCTCTTTCTTTTTAAAAACATCCAAACAGGCACTCAGAGAATGCCTTGCCTGACACAAGGGAGACTAGCAAATGGAGACTTCTTCATCTTTAAGCTACTCGAAACTTGAATGCAAAATTTGGCACCCAATGACATTATTTAAACTGGTTATTCCCTCCCCACTTTGAAAAAGATGACCAATTTTTAAAATGATTTTGCCATTAAAAAGATGCACTTTCTTTATAGTACTATGTTAGGGAAATGCTTGCTTCATTCCATAAATTTAAAATAATTTTTTTAAAAAGACATGTAATTGAGAGAATACAGGACTAGGACTCAGGAGACCTTAGATTGAGCACCCTCTGTGTCATGGACTCTCTTTGTGCTGCTCGGCAGTAATTTTTCTTCTCTGGGCCTCACTTTCCTTATCTATGCAATGAGAAGGTTGAAATAGATGACCTCTATGGTCTTTTCCAGGACTAGATCTATGACCCTATAATATGGTAATCTCTCATATCCTTTCTAGTCCTGACTTTAATTCTAAGAGTCCAGTGCTGGTTATAATCGAATTTATTTTAAAAGAATAAAGTTCATATATTCTTCTCACCAATGCAATGGTACAGAAGAGTTCCAGGGAACTCATGAGAGAAGAGGATCTCCAAATCCAGGAAAAAAAAAAAGAACTGCGGAGTATAGATGCTGATTGAACCATACCGTTTCTTTTGTTTTGGGTGCTGTTGGTTTTTTTTTTTTTCTATTTTGAGGTTTTGCATCACTGCTCTGATTTTTTCTCTTGTAACAGGATTAATGCAGAAATAGGATTAATGTTATTATGTGTATATATATGTGTGTGTGTATATATCTATATCTATATGTATATAGATATATAGATATAACCTATATCAGATTACCTGCTGTCTAGGGGAGGGGGGAGGGAGGGGAGGGAGGGAGAAAAATCTGAAATTGTAAAGCTTGTATAAACAAAAGTTGAGAACTATCTTTACATGTAACGGAAAAAATAAAATACCTTATATGTAAAAAAAAAAAAAAGATTAAAGTCCAGCAATTAGAATAGAAATCCTCAGGATTATTCAACACATGAATCTCAAGCATAATCTTTTGAAAATATCCCAGGACTTTTGGGTTTTATTTGGGATTTGGTTTTAGTACTTTATTAATGGTTTGTGAAGAAATACCTCCAGAGTAAAATTAGCTTTCTAATGAAGCAAAGGTTACAACAGTCCCCAATACAAAAATCTCACTAACCAGTTTTGCTACCCCTTGGGTAATTTCCATTACCACTATGTATTGGTGGCTTCCACACCAGAAATTATTTTCCCCACATCACAATCCATCTCTACATTTCTACAATACCATTTCTTCTATCATGTTACACACAATATAGTCAACCATTTGAAGTTCATGTTATTATTATTATAAAGATAGGGATTAGATCTGTGATTCCATGGATATAGGAAATTCCCAGGCAAAAAAGCACTCTCTACCAATGTAGGTCAGCACTCTGTCTGCATCTTAAAGTCTTAGAGAATTGCTTAAAACAAGGCTTCTTAAACTGTGGGTGGTGACCCCATATGGGGTCATGTAACTTAATGTGGGGGTTGCAGAAAAATTGGCAATAGTAAAAGGTTATGTATACCTATTTTATATACCTATATACCCAGGGTCATATAAAAATTTCTCTAGTTAAAAGGAGAAAAAAACGGGAAAATTTTAAGAAGCCCTACCTTAGAGCACTGGGAGTTTAAATGATTTGCTCCAGGTCACCCAGTCAATAAGTGTCAGAGGCAGAATTTGAATGCAGATTTTTTAGTTGTTCAAACTTTAAAAAAGGGGAGCGGGTCTCGTTGGGGGGAAGTGAGGAGAGGGGAAAGAAATTTAATTTTTAAAATGACCCTGTCATAATAATAACATTAAATTGTATTTATTGTACAGGAAAGTGTATAGTACATTATAAACACACTTCATTAACAATTCCTTCAACCTCTCCTACTAAAGTATGAGGGAATATAAATGAATAAACTATGCATGTAATATAGTAAACACTTTTGACAAACTGTCAAACAATGAAAATAATCTGCCTTATAAAGGACAGATGCCCTTTCCTAGGTCAATAGAAACTTCCAATCACAGGAAGTTGGATGACCATAATAATTAATAATTGTTTGCTGAGGGGCGGCTAGGTGACACAGTGGATAGAGCACCAGCCCTGGATTCAGGAGGACCTGAGTTCAAATCCAGCCTCAGTCACTTAACTCACTTACTAGCTGTGTGACCCTGGGCAAGTCACTTAACTCCAATTGTCTCACCAAAATAAAAAAAAATAATTGTTTGCTGAATGAATAAATATTATAGATAGATTCCTGTACTGTGAGGGAAGTCAGTTTAATTAGATGATCTCTAAAATCTCTTCCAACTCTAAGATCCTAAAAAATAAACCCCAATTTCACAAGTTATTCAGTCACCCTGCAATTCTACAATTCTTGATTTGGACTAATGTGTAAAAAGGGGACTGGAGAACAACATTCCTGATAAGATACTAATTGGTGTCAATCTGACCAACTCCATTTCAATGGCTTGATAACTTAGGTATATGATCTACAAGTACTTGGGATCATAACCCCTTTACAGAGAAATAGTGTGACCTAGGATAGAAACGTCAGCATGACCTTAGTTAAATTCTTGCTCAACACAACTAGCTGCGTTAAATGACATTGAGAAATGTCAATTAAACTCAGTGTCACAGGAATCCAAGAAAGACCAGAACTTTTAGGCAGGTTGCCAATCTATATCAGTGGAGGGAATTTTCAGACCTGGACTATCCAACAATCTAATAAGATCAAAGGTTCTGACCAAATAACAATTCAATTGTTAAATTTCCCTAGTTAGAGCAATATTCCTACTCTAAAAGTCACCTTTAAAAAACTTTAGCATCTACATTTTCACTTTTTATTGCTTATATAGACCTAGAAGTCAAATGTCTTGTTGCATATCATGGATGCTAGGTTCTAAGGCCATTGCTCTATCCATTAGAGCTCTTACTTTAATAGTCACACTGGAAAGACTACAAAGATGGGCCCCTTATCATTCACCTGCGGACAAGCAAAATAGAGAAAGCTCCATTATAGAGTTAACCACCAAATGATCTGCTTTGTCCACTGCAACTCAAAGAGACCATATATTATGGAATTGAAGAGCTTTGATATATGATGGTGGAGGGATTCCATACACCTATAAAATCATATATGCTTGAATACTTAAGTAAGGAAGCTGAACAGATTGCCAAATGAGTTTACAGATACAAAGCTGAGAGAGATTGTGAAGGAACTGGATAAAAAAGTCACACTTTAAAAAATCTAGACAGACTAGAATATTGGGCTGGGAAATGAAATTCAATAGGGACAAATATAAAACCTTACATTTGGGTTAAAAAAATCAATTTCACAAGGATTATGGCAAAACCTTCCTACTAAATAAGGAAGGAATAGTCTATCTACATGCTACCCTGCTGTGACCTTACCTGAAGAACTATGTTCACTTCTAGGCGCTGAATTTTATGAAGGATATGGATAAGCTGGAAGGCATCCAGAGTGGGGCAACCAGGATATTGAAAGGTCTCTAGTTTTTTCCTTGAGGAGTGGTTAAAGATTAGCCTAGACAAGGGAAGAGAGGAAATATGTATTAGCTGTCATTAGTATATGCATTTTTCTGTAATGATATTAGAAGATAAAGCTAGGAGTAATAGATGAAAGTTTAGAGATAAAGTTAAATTTGATGTCAGGAAAGCTCATTAACAGTTACAATGATTAAAAAATGGAATAGATTTCCTGAAAAATAATGGGTTCTGCCTTACTAGATGTCTTCAAGCAAAAGCTGGATAACTACTTGTGAATTGTTATGAGGATCAAGGTGAAGTTTTTTTCAGTTATAGGCTGTACTGGATGACCTCTGAGCTCCCTTCTGACTTTGGAAGTCTATGATTATCCAGAAACCTGGACAAGTTTGCAAGATGTCTGGTTTTATTTGTTGTTTTGTACTAAAGTACTTTAAGATATTGGGCTCCTTTCATACTCTTCCTTTTTAGTATTATTAGAGATATGGGGCCCAATGGTTTTCTTTTAACAGATGATTACATCACTTTTGTTTGATTTGCATTAAGCAAAAAAAAAAAAAAAGAGATTTTTAAAAATTACTGAACCATGTAAATTTTTCCCAGAACAGATCTGAGACAGTGGAAAAAGGAGCTAATTAAACATTTACTTGATGATCTAATCTTTCAAACCAATCTGGTTTGAAATTCCTTGAACTTGTAAGAAATTATTGGTTCTTATCCCAGAGCCACACTATCTGCATTACCTTGTATAAATCATTTAGCCTTTAAATGCTTGTTTACTAATCTGCAAATCATTCATACTATATACTTTCTTTTTTTTTTGCAGGGCAATGGGGGTTAAGTGACTTGCCCAGGGTCACACAGCTAGTAAGTATCAAGTGTCTGAGGCTGGATTTGAACTCAGGTACTCCTGAATCCAGGGCCAGTGCTTTATCCACTGCGCCACCTAGCCGCCCCCCATACTATATACTTTCAAATGTGAAGATAATAGAAGAGAAAATGCTTTGAAAGGTGAAATATAAACTCTATGCAAATGTAAGATATTATTATGTTATAATTTTGGGTAATTTTATTTATATCTATAATAGAAAATAATATGCTCTAGTTGTCCAAATTTATATATGAGTAAAAAGAATACCAATATCTAATTGTTCCTTTAATATTCCAATGGGTAAAAAGATCTGTTGGCATATTATAGAAAAATGCCTTTAAGATGGAAAAGTTCCAGTTCACTTTTTCCTACTTTAGAAATGGAAGATAACAATAATTTACCTTCCTGGGTGTCAAAGTTACATAGCTATTTTCTGCTTCTGAAGAAATACAAAGCTATTATTCCTGAATACAAAAGAGCTAATGATCATTTGATGATAAAAATGCCATCTTTATTCCCACAGTCTTCAACACACACTTCAAAATGAATTCATCAAGTGACCTTCACTTATGCAAGGCTAGAAATTTACTGGGGAATTTTGCCTTGTAGTTATGCATTCTTGCCTTGCTTTGTCTATTTGGAATTGACACGTCTATCCCAGCTCATATACTTACTAGCATGTGGTCACAGGGAAGATATTTCTCTCTGAACCTCAGTTTCCTCATCAATGAAATGGAAATAATAATACTTAAATAACCTACTTGAAGCAGTTACAGACAGGCTCAAAATTTTAATGTATGTAAACCTTTTTCGTAAACCTTAAAATACCATATAAATGTCAGATATTGTCTTTATTATTGTAAATGTTTTATATAGTAACTACCCAGAGACTTTTTTTGAAAGAACAACACTATTATGGAAGTATGCTTTTTAATGGCACATTTATGGTGTGATAATTATGGTAACCATAATAATAGCAATAGCAATTAGAGCCAACAACTTTTTCCAGTTTCTTTTAACTTCAGAATTGAAATTGTTCATCCCAAGAGGATAGAAGAAAGGAAATAGCTATTGTGTAAATTCAAGCTATACCAATTTTTTCTACTCTTTTATGACATTGATTTATTTTCCTATAAACAAACTTGTTTCTCATCCATTACAAAAGGATAAGGGTAAAGGGAAAAAGCTAATGGATATATAATGAAAGTGATCTTTAAGAAGTTCGATGCAAAGCAAATATCAGGTATTATGTATGATTAAAGAAGGAAAGCACAGAGAGAGCACTTATAATAACAGGAAGAGATGGGACCAGTAGAGGAAAGGATAGATGAGGAAAAGACATGAAGAGAAAGAGTTCATCTTAGTCATGTCAAAGCAATGTCCTTTTCAATGAGTGAAAAGAAGTATTTCCTAGAGAAAACCTGCTTTAGGTAGTTTAATGTGGAAGGGCATGCTCTTCCAAAGAATGGCAAACTCTGAGGAGATCTGTAAATAATAACGAATTTGAAAATAGAAAAAGGGAGCAAGGAAGAGAAAAATAAAAGAACTAAAGGGAAAGATGTTCTTTAATAGTAATATGATTTAAAATTAAAATTAAAAACATCTGCTTTCTATGTAAATCAAACTGTATTAGCTCATAATAAAGGAACATGTTGGTCTGAATCTTTGTTCACAAGAAAAAAATGAAAGGGCTCTGAGTGACAAAGATCTTCTCTGGAACAATAAAGTCTTCTCCATCTTGAAAAAAAATGGAGTGCCTTGACACACTGGTTGCAGTTTTATTGCTTTTTTTTCCAAAGGGGGAGGTCTTCTTTCTATAAGTCTTATAAGAGATTGTAAAGTACATTGGGGGCAGCCAAAATTGCATGTCTGTTGTATAAGCTTTTAATGTTAAAAAATAACCTTCAGAAAAATGGAATAAAAAAGCTTCTTTTGCTAAAATATCATATTATAAGTAAGTTGTGCAGGGGAGCAGGAATAGTGCCCTTCAAAATAGATTTCTAAACATAGTAAATCATTTCTCATCAGCTACAAAAGAAAATCTAGAACCACAGTGTTGGTGACCATCCAACTTTTTTTTTTACCTCAACCCAAACCCAGGCAAGGAATTATTCTTTGAGTAGTAATTCCTAATAGAGTATTTCCTTTCAGTAAGAGAAGCTTTTATACTGCATTTTTCTGGGAATAATATGATTTATTTTGATTAATTTCTGGGAATAAAACCCCATTACTGTAAAGGTCTTTAGATTCCAGGGAGAAAATGCCTACTATAATGTTTACTTTCTGAGAAAAGTATTTTCCCTCTTTAGATATATAAAAATTATAAGATGCTCCAAACTTGCCATCACTTTTCTACATCTGTTTATATTTAACTCTTTTTATATCATCCCAGCAATATGATTCTTTCCTAGCATGTATTTGCAAAATATTATAATTTACTTGTTTCCCAATTCTCCCCTCATATTTTATATGATTTGGTGAGGCAGTGACACCAGGACAGTCACTCATCAACCATACTTTGCTCCATGTGCATCATAGTATAACCTGGAAATGTGATATGAATATAATTAATGTGGATTATGCAGGATAAACTTGTGCATATCCTAATTTCAAGGTACCTGGCTACCTATTTCCTGAGTGACTTTGAATGAATCATTTAGCTACTCACCACACTTTGGTAGCTGTGTGAAGAATGGATTGGAATGAGGTAAGACTATAAGTCAAGAGGCCAATTGGGAGGCAATTGTGACAGTCCATGTGAGAGCCACTGAGGACCTGAACTAGGATGGTGCTTTTGCGAGTGTAAAACAGAGGACAGATGTGAGGGACAGTGTGGGTGTAGAAATGACAAGAATTAGCAGCTTGTTAGATACTTGGGCTGAATGAGAGTGAAGAGTCAATGATGACACCAAGGTATTGTGAACCTAGTTGAAGGGAAGAATGGTGGTGCTCTCAATAGAAGTAGGAAAGTTCAGAAGAAGCATGTATTTGGAAGGAAAGATAATGATGTTTTCTGTACATATTCAATTTGAGATGTCCAAGAGGACATCCATTTTGAAATGTCCGATAGGTGATTGGTGATATACATCTATAGAATCACCAATTAGCATCTCTGATTTTGAGAATCAGAAAGACTTTCCATAGGAGGTAGCATATGAGCTGAGACTTCAAGAAATCTAGGAATTTTAAGAGGTAAAGTTGATGAGAGTGTATTACAGGCACTGGGGCATAGCCTGTGCAAAAGCATGGAGATGAGAGCTAGAAGGCTGAGTTAGGTCAGTTTGGCTAAAATATAGAATGTGTGAAGAGGAGTAATGTAAAATAAATGAGAAAAGATAGGCCAGAGCCAGTTGGTGAAGGATTTTGAATGCCCATATGGAGACTTTTCATTTTATCTTTAAGAAAATAGGAAGCCACTGAAGTTCATACATAAGTGAGTGACAATGGGCAGATATGTGTTTTAGGAGTGTTATTTTTGGCAACAATGTGGGGGACCTATTGGAGAAACAAGAGACTGGAAGACAGGAATCCAATTAGGATGACTGCTATTGTAATAGTCCAGGCAAGAGGTGATGGACGCTGACCCATCAGGTTACCACATAGGGTGGTGACCATGTGAACAGATAGAAATGGATGCAAGATATGTTGTGAAATAACATGAACTATGCCAGAAAACTAATCAAATTGATGGGGATGTGGTAGGAAGTTGGAGTAATCCAAGATCAGTCTATTGGTTGTGAAGATGGAAAAATAGAAGCCTAGTGGTATGCTCAACAGAAATAGGAAAGCTTAAATGAGAAGTACATTTAGGGGAAAAGATAATGAATTCTGTTCGGATAGGATGAAGTTGAGATGTCTATAATATTTAATTAAGATGGAGATGTCCAGTAGGTAGTTTGTGATATAATATGAAGCTCTAGAGAAAGCCATGGACTGGATAAACAGATATGGAAATAATCTATGGAGATGATAAATTAATCTATAAAAACTGAGATCACCAAGTGAGGATTAAGAAAGAGGAAAGGTCTCAGGACAGAGCCCTAATGAATACCCATTCTAAAGGAGATAGAAAATAGATGAAGGAACAACAAAGAAGGTTGAGAAAGAGCAGTCAGAGAAGCATGAATAAAGGAAAGTGGGTTGAAGTCAAGGGAAGAAAATGTCCAGTACATAGAGTTGGTCAACAGTGACAAGGATAGGACAAGATTGCCAAGCAGAGGCAGTTACACAACTGAACTCTTCCAACATTTCCCTCCAAACAATATTAAAATAGCCCCTCAAACAGAATTCTAGAATGGCAAAGCCGACTTGTCTTTACAGTCAAAGAGAACTTAGGAGATCAGCAAGAAAGGTCTGTGACACCAAGATGGGGCCAGCCTGGAGTATCCTGGAGTGCAAGAAATGCAGCAACACTAGCAGCAAGCCTTGGAGGTGGCAGCAATATCAGTAATAGGAGCTTCAAGAGCTCTCAGCCCAGAGACAGCAAGGGGGTCAGACAACTACTCAGAAAAACAATTTCAGGAGACCCTTTGCTGGCACTGTGTAAAGGACCCTATTGCATTGCCCAAACACAATTCCAGGTCCCAGTTCCAGGGCATTTGTAGCTACAGGGGAACAGAGACCTTGGTCACAATTCAAGGGCAGACAAGAATGCTTGTGGTTGGTTATGAGAGACCAGGGACCTTGGTCTTACTTCCAAAGCAGGTAAACACTAGTATTTGTGGACACAGGAGAACTGGGGACCTAGTCACAATTTCAGGGCTAAGAGACACACTAGTAGTTATAGGAGCAGGGGAGTATGGTTCCTTCCTGAGTAAAAGCCAGGAGAGCAGTTACCAAATCTTTTTTCTTGTACCACCTTGGAAGCACTGAAAACTTACAGACCAACCAGAACTAGCTCTAAAAACAATAATGCAAAAACCCCAAATATGAGACAGTGCCCCCTCTTCACACCAACAGCAAAGCCCAACTTTAACATAAAGTTAAAACTCAATAAATAGGCTGTAAAATGATCTAAAGAAAAGAAAAGAAAAGAAACTGGCTATATAAAGCTACTATGATGACACGGAAGATCAAGGCACAAACTCAGAAGACAATAATATAAAAACACCCACAAGCAAAGCCTCAAAGATTAAAAAAAAAAGTGAATTGGACACAAGTCTAACAAGAATTACTGGAGGAGCTTTAAAAAGATTTTTAAAATCAAATAAGAGAAGTTGAAGAAAAACTATGAGAAGAAATGATAGTGATGGGAGTCAATAACTTGCTTTAAAAGGCAATGTTGAAATATTGAATAAAATAACACCTTAAAAAACAGAATTGGCCAAATGGAAAAAATTTTTAGAAAAGTTAGGATGATAGACCTCTGGAGAAAATTAAATGGGAATAAAAAGAAGCATACCTTTTTTAAATTGACCATCTCTTAGTGCATAAAAACCTCATGAACAAATGCAAAAAACAGAAATATTAAATACATTCTTTTCAAAAAACAATGCAATAAAAATTAAATGCAATAAAGAACCATGGATACATGGATTAAAATTAATTGTAAACTAAGTCTAATCCTAAAGAGTGAGTGGTTCAAAGCACAAAACAGGGAAAAAATCAATAATTTCATTGAAAAGAATGACAACAGTGAGACAGCATAACAAAATCTGTGGGATGTAGTGAAAACAGTAGTAGGGGGGAAATTCATATTGCTAAATGCTTACATTAGTAAAACAGAAAAAGAACAGATCAATGAATTGAGCATTTGATTTTCTAAAAAGTAGAAAAAAAATTTAAATCCCTAATTAAACACCAAAATGGACATTCTAAAAATCAAGAGAGATTTTTAAAAATTGAAAGTTTAAAAATTGAACTAATAAATAAACTAGTAGCTGATTTTATGAAAAATAAAATAAACCATTGGTTAATTTGATTAAAAAAATAAGAAAGAAAACCAAATTACCAGTATCAAAAATGAAAAGGGTGAATGTACCACCAATGAAGGTGAAACTGAAGTGTCCGATAATATGTCAAGAAATCTGACAGTCTAAGTGAAGTTGATGAATATTTACAAACATATAAATTGACCAGATAGAAGAAAAAATAGAATATTTATATAAAACTATCTTAGAAAAAAAGAGATTGAATCAACCATGTATGAGATCCCTAAGAAAAAAATCCCCAGGACTACATGTGAATTTACTAGAAGTGAATTCCAGTAAACATTTAAAGAACAATTAATTCCAACATTATATAAACTATTTGGAAAAAATAGGCAAAGGAATCCTATTAAGTTCTTTTTATGATATAAATATAATTCTGATACTTACACCATGAAGAAGAAAAACAGAGATAGAACACTATAGACCAATTTCCCTAATGAATATTGATGCAAAGATTTTAAATAAAACAGCAGCAAGGTGATTACAACAATATATGACAAAGGTCATAGTTTATGACCAGGTAGGATTTCTATGAGGAATGCAGGACTAGTTCAACTCTAAGCAAAATTGACCATATCAATAAAAAAAAATAACAAAAATCATATGATTATCTCAATAAATGCAAAGAAAGCTTTTGATAAAACATTTATTCCTAACTAAAACACTAGAAAATATAGAAATAAATGGAGCTAACATTAAAATAAGTAGGATTATCTAAAGCCATCAGCAATCATTATTTGTAATGGGGATAAGCTGGAAGCCTCCCCCAATAAGATCAGAAATGGAGCAAGGATGCCCACAATTACCACTATAATCTAGAAATGTTAGCTCTATCAATAAGAGAAGAAAAGGAAGGGCAGCTATATGGCACAGTGGATAGAGCACTGGCCCTGGATTCAGGAGGACCTGAGTTCAAATCTGACCTCAGACACTTAACACTTACTAGCTGTGTGACCCTGGGCAAGTCACTTAACCCCAATTGCCTCACCAAAAAAAAAAAAAGAGAGAGAGAGAAGAAAAGGAAATCAAAGGAATTAGAATAAACAATGAAGAAATCAAACCATCACTTTTTAAAAATAAACATTTTTATTTAGAGTTTTGCATTCCAAATTCCATATCTCCCTGAGGTGGTAATCAATGAGATATAGATGATATATGTGCAATTATATAAAAATATTTCCATATTAGTTATCTTGTATAAGAAGATTCAAATGAAAGAAAAAATGAAAGAAAATGAAAAATATCATGCTTCAATCTGTTTTCAATAAATATCAGTTCTTTCTTTGGAAATGGATAGTATACTTCATCATTAGTCCTTTGGGATTGTCTTGGATCATTGTATTGCTGAGAATAGTTAAGTCATTCACGGTTCTTTATCAAACAATATTGCTGTCACTGTGCATAATGTCCCCTGGTTCTGTTCACTTCACTATTCCTCAGTTCATACAAGTCTTTCCAGGCCTTGCTGAAATCTTTCTGCTTGTTATTTCTTATAGTACAATAATATTCCATCACAATCATATGCCACAACTTGTTGAGCCATTGCCCAATTTATGGGCATGTGTTTGATTTCTAATTCTTAGCCCCCACAAAAAGAACTGCTATAAATATTTTGTACAATTAGGTTCCTTTCTCTTTTTTTCGATGACTTTGGGAAATAAATTAGCAGTGCTATTGATGGATAAAAGGATATGCAGAGTTTTATAGCCCTTTGTACATACAGACTATCACTTTTTGCAGACTATAGGATGGTAGCATAATTTTTTCATTTTATTTTTCTTGCTTTTTTGGCAACACGGCTAACATGGAAAGGTGTTTTGCATGACATATTTAACTGATATCACATTTTTTCCCTTCTCAATTAATGGGGGAAGGACAGGAAGTAGGGAGAGAATTTAGACATCGATTTTTTTTAAATGAATATTTTTTTAAAACCCTCTTTTCTTTCTATATAAAAATACGGTGAAAAGTAGCGAGATCAAGGATGAAGTTTTTTTAAAGGCTATCAATTTTAGTAAGACAGAGGTAAAAGATAATGTGGGGACCAATTTTTAATTGGGGAGTGCTAGCTAAGCGGCTCGCTGCAATATTGGGGCAAGGAAAGAGACCAGCAGCCTCCCTCAAAACAGAACAAGATTTATTTTAACAAGACCGAACTAAAAAAAAAAAAAACCACAAACAGGATCAGTAGGATCAAGGGAAAGGAAATAAAATGGGGAAAGGGAAATTATAATACCTGAAAAAAATACCACCGCCCAGGAATCAGCTGAAAATACCAGCAGAACGCCTCTCTCCAGCTTCCACTTAGAATGCCCAATTCTCCTCCCCCAAACCTAGAAATACCCCCACACAGCCCCAGCCAATGGGATAGTCATGCTGACAGTCACATGACTGCCCTCACTAGGCTTCCAATCATAATTTTGCCAGGCCCATGTAGGCATTGGTGAGTGGTGATGATGTGAGGTGCCAGAGCCCTGGCAATGGCTACAACCAGTGGGTGGAGCACCATGCAGTTTGTGGAGCCCTAGGCCAGTGCTGCACTGAGGCATAAAAACCTCAAATAACAATTAATTCTTTACAGTAACCTTGGAAAAAAAATCATTTTCGGTTGAAAACTATAGAAACCAGATTGTAAGGGATTTAAAAAAATGAGAAAAAAAGGTAAATGGAGGCAAAGAGTCTTAGCATCTTCTAAAGTTTAGCTATGAAAGGGGAAAAGGCTATAAACCAGATTTTTTAAAATTTATTTATTATTTTTTGTTAGGATCTCTTAGGAAACATAGTAAAACCAGAAATTTTGGCCCCCAGAACAAGTAGCAATACACCCTCATCTTGGATTTAGCAACACAAAATCATGCCCTTAATACACTTTATAGGTCATGATATAGAAATAATACAAGAAGTAAAACTAAGACAAATTCAGTTGAGTAGAAGAAGAAAAATGAATTACTATGACTTTTTAAGGAGTATATTTATTTCATTTCTTTACTCTAAAAATATCAGTGTTCTGAAACAAAGTCCTGATCACCTCCACCCTAGTTATTGTTCTAAGGACCTAGAGAATGGTAGGAATGCTTCCTTCAGGTGTTGCTCTGACACCTTTCTCCACCCACCAACCTCCCTCTTCTATCACTATCATCCCTGTCTTCAGATAGTTACCACCTTGAGCACATATTGATGCTGGATGAGGCCTGATCATATTTAAGGGCTAGAAAAGACAATTAATTACAGAGGAGTTGCTATTCTTGTTAGTCATGAGAACAAACCCCTATATATGAAAAAAAGTTTTAGAAATGATTTCATTATGTCATTTGGCAAAGGAGAAAGTCAGAAAAAAGGTGTCTTCCTCCTGAGTCTTTGTGAGGTTATATTATATAAAGTTCAGGCAAAGGCATAAAAATATTTGCCTGATTGATCATAGATAAGCAGTGGGAAGTTTTCAGAGAAGGGCAGTTTGAGTTATATACCAGTTGCTAAGTATAAACCTTCAAATTTGGGGAACTCAAAACACAAGCTTTGGGTAGAACCAAAACAGGTCTTGGCTGAGAACCAAGTATATCCTGCAGCCATCAGCTTCTCCAGAATGTTTCTGAAGTCAGCTTGACTGCTACTGTAAACTTTGGGTTAGACAGTTCTTTAGTTACATAAAACTGAGTTCAGACAATATTAATAAAGAAAAAGTAATAATATATTTTCCTCACAGTCTGTATTGGTGGAAGGAATTTTTATACTGGGAGCTCTCCACATGGATTAAATCAGATGTTCACATTTTTTAAAAAAATGCTTCAGTCAACCCAGTTTTTGTATCCCAATGCCGCCCAAATGTGAACATGCTCTTTTACATTTCTAAATAGAAACTTAGACAAGTTCTGGGAAGTAAAGGATATGAGGGTGATGCCAAGTCTGTACAATGCAGAGGTTATATCTACACACACACACACACACACACACACACACACACACACACACACACACACAGTAAATTCATCATACAATGAATTTTATCTGTTTAAAGTATAGAAAGGTGGTTTCAAAGCCTGGAAGTACTCAGTTCCAGGCCTGATTCTGACACATATAGACTATTTGATTGTAGGCAAGTCATTTAATCTCTGAGTACTCCAGGCAACTCTCTAAGGCTAAATTGCAGAGAAGGTACTAACTTGCATTGATAGAGAGGGTTTCCTCACCCAGTAGTGCCCTATGCCAATGAAATCCCACATCCAGTTCTATTCACAAGCATAGACAACCAACTCTAAAGAATTAACTCCCCAAAGTTAGTTTTTCCTGCTTGTAAACACACACACATTCTCCATCATATTTCTAAAACAAGAAGAACTTTAACTTAGGTCTTGCTGACTCCTTGGTTGACTCCTCTCTCTACTATGCCATGCTGCTTCTCATGGTCTATTAGTTCAGTATTTAATTATCTACAAAGATGATTGTTAAACAATTCACCATCAAATGACCTTGTCCAGTTATTATGAAAGCCATAGTAACTAGACTACCCACATCAAAACCCAATTATCTGATATGTACATTATAGACACAGTCTCCTTTCCCTCATAGAAGAATGTAAGGCTCACATTCCACCTGAAAAATGTACAATATAAAAAGGATCTATTTTGTTTGCCAGTGGCAGACATCTTATTTCTTTCCCTCGGGCCTATATTTACTCCTGAAAGGGAGGTAGAGTCCATAGGATCATATGATCATCAATTTAGAACTAGAAGGGACCTCAAAAGAAACTGATGTCCATGAGGGTTCTGTCTTACCCAAAACTTTAACCAACTTTAACTTTAGAAAAAGTCAAACAGTATATCGAATGTTCTAAACCCATAGTCTTCCACCTCTGCAAAGAAGTGGTGGGAGGTGGGGGGTGGGGTGGGGGGGTATATATAGTCCCATATCTTTTCTTTGGTGTCCTCTAGAAATTTTAATGAAACATGAATTACATTTGGAGGAGGGAGATTCAAAGAACTGGATTTATTACTTTGTTCATTTAAGTATCTAATAGGGAAAAAATTCCCTTTGTCTAGTTAGTTAATCAATAAACATTTATTAAGTGACTACTATATGCCAGGCATTGTGCTAAGTGCTGGGGATACAAATATAACTAAAAAGGACAATCTTTCTCAAGGGGCTTAAAATTTATTGGGCTGGAAGACAACATTCAAAAGGAGATTGAAAGGCAGGGTATGGTGAGAAGGTTCCCCAGTTCAGAGGCATAATGAAGGAGTCTGAAGAACATAGTACAACTGATGAGGAATGGAAAGAAGACTGTGCTGGGCTCCCATCTTATTTTTTTAAATAGTATTTTGTTTTCTTCCTAATTGTATATAAATAAAATGTTTAGCATTCATTTTTATAAAATTTTGAGTTGCAAATTTTTCTCCCTCACTCCTCTTTCCTCTTCCTAAAATGGTGAGCAATGTGATATAGGTTATAAAATATAAAGTAAGTGAAAAAAGATACTTCAATCGGCATTCAGAGTCCATCAGTTCTTTCTCTGTAAGTGGATAGCATTTTCCATCATGAGTCCTTTGTAATTAAGTTGGATCATTGTGTTTCTGAGAAGAGCTAAGTCATTCATAGCTGATCATCACACAGTGTTGCTGTTACTGTGTACAATGTTTTCCTGGTTCTGCTCATTTTACTTTGCATCAGTTCATACGAGTCTTTCCAGGTGTTTTTTTTTTCCTTTGGAGAGACACTAGACATGAGCCGTGACATAATCTTTAAGTGATTTGTTTATGAAATATGCCTCCTCATCATTTCTTATTGCACAATAGATTCCATTTATCTACTATAACTTGTTCATGGGCCTCCCTAGAGCCCATGCTTCTGCCTTCTAACCAGAATCTAATCAGAGGGACTGAGGGAACTGATATATGATTCTGTCTTGCAAGATGAAACAGTGGATAATATCTATGCAAATTGGAACCAGTTCTAACTACAGTCTTAGATGGTAGTCTAGGGACACTGAGAGATTAAATGATTTGCCCAGGGTCACCCAGGCAGAATATGACCAAAAAGTAGGACTTGAACCCAAATTGTCCTAACTCCAAGGAAAGTTCTTTAGCTATCTTGTCATAGCTGCCTCTTGTGGTTCAGGAGGAAGTGTATTAGATCTGGAACCAGAGGGCCTAGTTTTATATCCCAAGTCTGCTACTAGCTGTAGGACTTCGGGCAACTAATTTAAACTCTTAGAGCTTCCAATCCTCATTTTTAAAATGAAGGGATTAGACGCCCTAAGGTTTCTTCAAGGTCTAAATCTATGATTTAAATAAAGGATTTCAATTCTGTCTAAAATTAAGGAAATATCACTGTGTCCAAGGGACTGGGATACTATGCCCATGCCTTTCTCCTCTAAGGGGCCCTTCTGGTCTGGAGTCCTTCAGGGATTACAGTCTTGTTTAAGTACTGAGGAGAGCTTTACCCATACAGAGAGAGAGGGATAAGCCTCCTCATACTCTTTAGCTTCTTAAACCCCTATCCCATCATCCCACAAACAAATCACTTAAAGATTATGTCATGGCTCATGTCTAGTGTCTCTCCAAAGTGGAAAATATATAGGTAATCAATATAAAATAGGAATCTATTAAGACAGGTATTTATTTTCTATACAAAAGAAAAACTAGGGTGGGGCGGCTACATGGCCCAGTGGATAAAGCACTGGCCCTGTATTCAGGAGGACCTGAGTTCAAATCTGGCATCCGACACTTGATACTTACTAGCTGTGTGACGCTGGGCAAGTCAGTTAACCCTCATTGGCCTGAAAAAACGCAAACAAACATACAAACAAAAAAAGATAAACTAGAACACAAAACATAAGCATTAATTGAAAGAATGGTTTTAAACTGGATTTACTTACTGTTCCAATCTCTCCTGGGAAGATGACAATTGAACCTCATCAGAAAGCATTTCATGGGACCAATCAATAAGCATAGGCATATTTCATCTTACATCCATACTGCCCAAATATTCCCTGTCATCCTTCTACTGGTAGTCATCTTATCTGATGAAGAAATTCCCCTTAGAGACAGTCAGGTTGACCCAATCGACCGCTAGACCTTCAGGCCTGGACATGTCCTTCTTGATTCTGATGTTCCTACTCAATAAAGGAAACAAAGTAGAGAAGGGATTTAGGGCATATGGGCTTTGCCTAATGGAGTCCTCCTCCCCTAGCTATCACATGAGAGTAGCTGCCATGTTGTCAAAATGGTAAAGGACTGTTCCATTACCTATGCTTCAGTGAAAGTCTCAGAGTTGCATGATTCCCCCCAGGGGGTTAAAGGAAGAGAGTGAGTCTATACATCTGTGTAGGATTTATGAGAAAACATGAGCAAAAATTGAATAGGAGAAGGTGATCAAGGTTTTAATCCACATCATTAAAGAGAATAAACATGCCAATGAAATCATATAGCTTTCAAAGTACCCAAGTAATGCAGTGAGTAGCTAACTGGGTCAGTGGGTAAAAGGAAACTTAATTAGATTTAGCTGGGTAAGATTGCCTACAAAAGCACAGAACCTTTCTAAGAAATGGTGAGGAAGGTAACATGTTTGTTCAGGGTAGACCTGCTTTTGTCTGATTTCTCTGCCTTGGATCATTTGAGCAGTTAGGTTAATCCCTGACCTTGAAGTGAGAAATTGCTTAGTAGTGGGTTTCAGACCTTCTTCGGCAAACATGCTGAACAGAGGTAGTTGTTGATTAATCGTGTTCTCTAAGTGCCACCCTGATCTTGCAACATGTCATTGGCCTCAACAAAATGGGAAATGTACTTGTGCAGACTGAACTGCACTTGAGATAGAAGAAAAGCCTCAGTGTCTTAAAATGATGCAATAAAAAGAGGTGAAGGCATGAAGCAATTTCTGGGGACAAATGTAGTTAAATAGTATCACCAAGTAGTTGATCTTAAAGGCCTGAGGCCCATTTAAAGTCAGGCAGAAACTCTTTTTTTAATATACTAATTTATTTTTTAAATTAACATAAATGACTGCAACATTTTCTATTTCTTATGTAGCCCCATTAGTCTAACAAAGAAATATTGAATTTTTGTGGTCCTGAAAACTGCCTCAAATCAATATTTTCAATGCAATTGCATATTCTCCCTACTTCCCCACCATCTTCCTTCCCCCCATTTATTTAGAATGTTTTCCTAAATTATATGTAAAAACAATTTTTACATCAATTTTTAAAACTTTGTGTTCCAATTTCTCTTCCTTTCTCCCCACTTTTCTTAAGAATGCAAGCAATTCAATATAAGTTACACTTGTGTACTCATGCAAAACATTTGCACATTAGTTAGGTTGTGAAAGAAAAGAGTCAAAAAAAAACTTTAGAAAAAGGAACTAAAAATATTATGCTTCAGTCTGTATTCAGACATCATCAGTTCTTTCTCTGGAGATGGATTGCATTTTTTCATAAGTCCTTCTGAGTTCTCTTGGATCATTGTATTGCTGAAAATAGATAAGTCATTCACAGCTGATGATCTTCCAATATTGCTGTTACTTTGTATACAGTACATTTCACTTTATATCAGCTCATGTAAGTCTTTCTAGGTTTTTGTGATAGCATCCTGCTCATCATTTCTTACAGCACAGTAGTGGTCTATCATAATCTCATCCCACAATTTGTTTAGCTATTCCCCAATTGATGGGCATCTCCTCAATTTCAAAATCAACTATTTGGTTTTTTATCTCTTTTTGGATACCAACCTAGTAGTGATATTACTAGGTCAAAGAGTATGCATGGTTTTATAGCCTTTAGCCATAGTTCCAAATTGCTCTACAGAATGTTTGAGTTAGAGAATTTTTTTTCATATAGCTATAGGTAGTTTTGATTATTTTATTTGAAAACTTCATATCTTTTGATCATCTATCAATTGGGGAATGGCTCTTATTTTAACAAATTTGACTCAGTTCTCTATGCGTTTGAGTAATGAGGCCTGTCACACAAACTTGCTTCAATTTTTTTTTTCACAATTACTATTGCTAACTGTATTTCCTTCCATCCAATTCTCTCCTCATGATATTTACTCTATTTTTGATCTTCTTTCACCCTGTCCCTTCTCAAAAGTGTTTTGCTTCTGACTGCCTCCTCCCCAAATCTGCCCTCCCTTCTATCACCCCCCTTACGCCTTTACCCCCTTACCCTCCTACTTTCCTTCCAGGTAAGATATATTACTATACCCAATTGAGTATGTTTGTTATTTCCCCTTTGAGCCAATTCTGATGAGCATAAGGTTCACTCAGTCTGCAGCACCTCCCCTCATCTTCCCTTCCACTCCATGAGCTTTTTCTTGTTTCTTTTATGTGAGATACTTTACCCCATTCCACCTCTCCCTTTCTCCTTCTCCCAGTGCATTCCTCTCACCCCTTAATTTTATTTTTTAAATATAATTATATTTGTAAAAATATATCACCCTTTCATATTCATCTCACACCTGTGCCCTCTGTCTAAATAATTTCTTATATTTTTATCTTCTCTGGCACCTAGGTCAGTATACTACAAATAGTAAGTGCTAATAAGTGCTAATAATTGGTTTTTTTTAAATAGAATTTTATTTTCCAAAATATATGTAAAAACAAATTTTAACATCATATTTTATCTTGTTTTTTGTTTGGGGTGAGGGATCTGTTTTCTTTTGCAGCATGATAAACATGGGAATGTGTTTTACATGACTGCACATGTATATTCTATAGCAAATTGCTTTTCTTTTCAAGGAGCTGGGAGGGAGAAAGATAATTTGGAGCTCAACTTTTAAAAAAGCAAATATTAAAGTTTGTTTTTACATGTAATTGAGAAAATTTTGTTTAATTTTAGAACACTACAAAATCACTCAATTTTCTTTTGGCACAGTAGGTAAAGTGCTGAACATGGAGTCAAAAAGATCCAGATTCAAATCCTACATCAGACACATACTTGCTATTTATCCCTAACCAAATCACTTACCCACTTATAGATTTGTTTTCCTTATTCATAAAATAAGAATGATAATGGCAGCTACCTCATAGGGTTGTTGTCACAGTTACATGATATAATTGTACATTAAACATTTTGAAAGCTTTAAAGCACTATATATGCATGCATATATTATTTAGGTTCATTATATATATGAGCTATAATTGTATCAATTTATTTTTATCATTAAAGTTCAAATAGTTAGCCATCCTCTCAAGGAGTAGACATTGGTTAGATATTCATAAGTGAACCATCAAAGGTGTCTCCTTTAAACCATTTTGTATGTATAAGGGACACATGCACATATGTATATGTATATATGTATACATATACATACACATATACTTTATATACACATGCACACACACACACACACACATACTTTCTCTGATCCCTTTCTGGAATGTTATTAACCATAATATACTGGTTAAATACACTCTGTTCAAATATGCATGATCTTTATTCTAACTAGCCAGTGATCTGTGCACAGACAACTAATTTAGAATTGCCTCCCTTAGGTGAAAGCAATATCCTAACCCATTCCCCATGCAAGTTAGAGGTTAATTTTTTCCTCAAACAATATCGAAACCATCTTCAACACTTAATTGATTCTAGGGACTAAAGACTCAAACTGTTGACATCACTTCCTGGTCAGCTGTATAGAAAAAAGCCATGCAAAGCTGCTGCTGCCCTCTGATACTTGGCTGGTAGAAAACCATGGACATTTCTGTCAAGGGATCTTCATTCAGGTGAATCAACATGAGGAGCTCTTAATACCTTTACTCAGGGGAGTGAGTCACCTCATACCAATTCACAAAAACCGATTGTTAAAATTTCAGTATATTTACACCTGATTAAAACATACAAATCAAGAATTGATTTGTTGTTTTGTTGATTGTCTAAACTTTAAAAAGTGATGGAGAAAATGTAAATAATGTAGATTTGACTTAAAAATGTACCCTGATTTTTAAAAAAAACTTGTTTGTTAAAACATTTACCAACACACCTCTGTCTCTACTTATTGAATATCCTTTTCCTTCTATGGCTAAGTAAGTCTCCTCTTGTTAATTATTGAATGCCCTATGAGTCTCTCATTTTGTTTCTATACTAAACCTGTGCCAAAAGGTGTCTGAGTTAAATCAGGCCCACCTGAAAACATTTTCACATCAGTAACAATTCTTTACCTACGTGTTAAAAATATAGTCCTTTTCCATTTTCTTTGATGTTATTTGTTGCTTACCATGTGAAGAACTTTCCAATTCTTTCTTCAATAAACTATTCCTGATAGGCAGAAAGCACCTATATAGTCTATAATTCTTTGTCCTCTTTCATTCCTTACTTCTGAACCATTTATTCTAATACATCTGTAAATTTCATCTCTTCTTAACCTTTCTATCAAAACTACTGGGAATAATATCTTGATTTAAATCAGAGTTGTTATCAAATTATTCATAGTACTTCTCTACCATTTCATTGCAACAGTTATTGATTCAAAAGTTGCTCTCAGAATCTCTATGAAAAAGATGACTCTCACTTATTCCCTCCTTTTATAAGTAGACCCAGCATAAAGTCTTGCTCCCCTGATCAACCCCCTGCACAATAAAAATATTAAAGATTTTTTCATGATCAAATATTAAGTTTTGAAAATATGATATTTCTCAAAGAAATGAATGTCAATGAAAAGTTTTAAAAGTACACAGAAGAAAATAGAAATTCAGAGGGAAACAAAGAATAGTGTGGATATTATCTTGGTGAATTTGACCTATACTATAAAACAAACAACTATATAATAGATAAGTGGTTTCATATAAATCCTCTTCCTGTTTATTTTTGTATCTCTAGATGTTCATATTTGTTAAGTTCATAATGAAAAAAATTTAAAGTATATCTTTCAAAGATGACCAGGTCATTGCACAATGGCATTCCTTTTTTTAAATGTTATATTCCTACAATGTAACAATGATAAGTTGTTTCATTCATTCAGCATTTAGTCATTCACAAATTACTTATTAGCACTTACTATTTGTAGTATACTGACCTAGGTGCCAGAGAAGATAAAAATATAATTAAGATGAAATCTCTGACCTTATAGAGCTAAGCCAACTAAGTCAACTAAGCAGTTAATTCAGTCTAAAAATATGTCATTCATGGTGTTTATCTGACAAAAATCCATTCAACAAGTATTTATCAAGTACTCACTACATGCCAGGTACTGTGCTATGTATAAAGACACAAATGAAACAGTCCCTGAGGTCAAGGAGCATAAATTCTATTGGTAACAGTTGGGGAGAGAAGTGGTATAAATACAACATATACATTAATAAGTAAATATATAAAATAATAAAAAATAAGTATAATAAATATAAAACATTAATTCAATTATAATTCAATTCAAATGATCAATATTCACATGTAGACACTGCCTTAACAAAACAAATCAAAACAAAAGTGATTCTTTGTCTTTTTGGTCTTCCCACTCTCACCCCTAAACTATACGTTATTCTTAGTCTTACATCAAACTGAAGGTCTTAAGAAATTCCATGTCACATCACTGGTCTTGAACCTGAGTAGTGACATCATCTACATGTGCACAGGACTAAAATTTTGCTATAGTCAACATTACCATTATCTTTATCTTTATGAAACAGATTTTCAGGGATAGCCAGCCAAGGATAGTAACTAATGCAAAGGTTGAAATAGCTTCCTGGCTATTATAGTAACTTTCAAGTATATTAAAATACTTTGCAGAATGAAGTCATAATATGATTGGCAGAAAGATTTAACCTGAGGGGAAAACCCATGCTGCATATTTTTTTACTAGAACATTTTTATTTTATATAAACTATTGGTCTGAGTCCATAAAGGAAAGGAGATTATGTTCTGAGCCTTGAAAGTTAAAGAAACATTTATTTCTTTCTGTGCTAGATAATGAGACCTTTGCTCTGAAAGTGATTATTAGACTGGTTAAAATCTACTTTGCCTTTTCTTTAAGTTGACTTTCAAAAATCTGCTGCAGTGGTATTGATCCAGGTTCTGATTTTCAGATCTCACTAAAGTATCACATTTTACCACAGTGCTTTAACAGGGGAAAAATATCTGCTCTTAAGTGCTTCCTTTCATCACTCAGTTAAAGACTGTCTGTATCATCTGTGCTGATCTTTGCTGAGATATTTACTTATGTCTGTAAATTGGATATTTTTATAATATACACATGTATATATGTGTATATATGCACATACACCTAAACATGTGCATACAGAATTCAGTAGGGGGAAAATAAAACAGTTGAAATTCAATATAAAATAAGCAAATCTATATTGAAGACCATCTAACACCCAGGCCTTGCACATTCTAAACTTTTTAAAAATTCCAGTGACATTGTTCATACTTCCTAATAGTTTCACATTTACACTTTGGGGTTTATCAACCTTCAGGATTATTACACCATCACATTAGATGTGTCCCTATGGGGCAGCTAGATGGTGCAGTGGATAGAGCACCGGCCCTGGATTCAGGAGTACCTGGATTCAAATCCGGCCTCAGATACTTAACACTTACTAGCTGTGTGACCTTGGGCAAGTCACTTAACCCCAATTGCCTCAAAAAAAAAAAGAAAAAAAAAAGATGTGTCCCTAGCCTTTAGGAAAATGTTTTAAAATTATTTCAGGAGAATGATATGTGAGACCCCAATTGCAGAAAATTTCAAAGGAAAAAGTTCATATGATCAGAGATTTAGAACTGCAAAGGACTTTAAAGGTTATCTAATCAAAACTCAGTATTTTTTATAGATAAGGAAACTCAAGCTAAAAGTTTAAATGACTAGAACAAGTTCATAAGTGACCAAAAGGGGCACAAACCTAAGTCCTTTGACTACAAATCCACTGTTTTTTTTCACTGCACTTCACCAGTTAAAGAGAAATAGGGGGATTAAAAAATTTTGAATTCTCATGATATAAACATGAATAATCCCAATAAGGAAGAAAAGAAAGACATAAAGAAATCTATTCTTGTGAGCTTGCCTGAGTCAGGCTAGTTCCCTAGTACATATTCGATAATGAAATAAAATGAGACTCTTGTAGTTATTTAACAGTTTACAAAAGGGGATTTACTTAGCCATAGCAGGAAAAGAACATTCAACAAGAATATACAGTGAGGACACTTGTATTGATTCAGCTGAACAGAATTATTCCCTTGCCTTGGAGTTGCCCATGGTGGTCTGCCAGCCAAGCAGGAGAGGGGCTGAAGTTCCTTCTGGCTTCTTTATTCAGGTGACTAGGAAATGATGTCAATGGCCTGAACCAATTAAGTCTTGAGGATGGTTTTAATTCATTTTAATAGCCTAGCCTGCAAAGCTGCAGATTTCAACAGATCTTCTTCCTACCACAACCACTGGAAAACCAAACAGGGCTAACTACCCCCACTCAAATTCACAGCAAGGGGAAGAGTATGAATGAGGTACAAAATCACCATTTAGGAGCTAGAGCCAGAAAGATGAGCAAAACCAAGAAGATGCTAACCAGTATTTTTAAAAATTGTAGATCAATAAATTCCCCCCCCCAAAAAAAAGTCTGAAAGAAGAGAGAAACTCCATAACAACTGGAGGAATTAAGATGAATAAATGGATTTTTCAAAAGGATTACATTAATACCTATAAGAAGTGAAGCGAACACATTTTTAAAATTAAATAAAAGCTCTTCAGGGAAGAACTGGAAGCTTAGAAGAGAAAGTTGCAAGCCTTACCCCCAAAACTAGAATAGATCAAACAGAAATCCATGACTCCATGAATAAATAAGAAATTTTAGAACATAAGATTGAAAAATAAAAGAAAAATGAATATATTTGATATTTTAAAAGCTCATCTAGAAAACATCAAGGAGAGGTGATTTAAGAATCATTGGTATTCCTGAAACACTTGATTTTTTTTTAAACTGAGAAATCATAAATGATAACTGCCCAGATCTATTATACCCAGAGAGCAAAGTGAAGATAGAAGAAATTCACATGTTGCCTCCTAAAATGAAGTTTCTGCAATAGTAAACATCCAGAGCTCCCTTATCAAAGAAAAATATTTCAAGAATCCAAAAGAAAAATAATTTAAGGACAAAAGAATTAGAGTCAGGATAACACAAGACCTGATACTTCTAATTTTAAATGAGAGATCTTGTAATACAATATTACAAAAGGCAAAAAATATTCTTGTAACTAAGAATATATTAACCCAAATAGTTAAGTATAATCTTACATGGGAGAGAATGGATATTTAAGAGAATTCAGATCTTTTCTCCCCTGCTCTTCTCACTGTGCCTCTCTCCATCCTGGGATTTTATGCTGGGCTTAGGATGCTAGATGAGGCACCCATGTGGCCCCCACTC
Organism: Dromiciops gliroides; assembly: GCF_019393635.1. Classification (NCBI taxonomy): domain Eukaryota; kingdom Metazoa; phylum Chordata; class Mammalia; order Microbiotheria; family Microbiotheriidae; genus Dromiciops; species Dromiciops gliroides. The sequence continues at coordinate 130,833,130 of NC_057863.1, forward strand.
TCTCTCTTTTCTGTCTAGATTTGTGGGAGTGGAACCAAGATGGCAGAGGAATGGCTGTGACTTTTGGAGCTCCCCACACCATTCATCCACATTTCTCCAAATAATGACATAAGCCAATTCCTGGAGCAGCAAAACCCACAAAAGAACAGAGATTATTTTCCAGGCAAATATTTCTTAAAAAGGTGGCAGGGGAGGTCTTCTGTACCAAGCCGAGAGAGGAGCACAGTGTGTAGTGCAGATCCAGCCCCAGGCAGGTTGAGCCTCCAGAACCTCAGAATAATCAGCAGCAGCAGCTGCTTCTGAAACTTGGCTCACAGACCAATGAGGGGATCAAGTGGTTTGCCAGGAGGCGATAGCAGGGGTCTCTGCTGTAGCTAAGGCAGAGCATCCATGTTCTGAACTAGTAAGTCGACTCAAGGGGCAGCAGCACAGTGGGGGAGGGGCAGAGGCATGCCAAGCTTGCAACCTTAGAGAATCAGATTTCAATCAGATTTCTGCTTCCAGTTTCAAGAGCAAGCAGGCACATGGTTACTTACAGGCCAGGTGGACTGAGAAGGAGGTCCTCCTTAAATTGTACCACCTGGGACCCCCTGAACCTTGGGACAGTGCGTCCTGGAAGCAGTGTTCCACTTTAAGGAGTTAAAAGCCAAGATATAGGCAGGCAAGATGAGCAGGCAGAAAAAGCAGCAGACCATCGAAAGTTTCTTTGGTAGCAAGATAGATCAAAATACACCCTCAGAAGAAGATAACAAAGTCAAAGCACGTACATCCAAAACTTCCAAGAAAAATGAATTGGTCTCAGGCCATGAAAGTGCTCAAAAAGGACTTTGAAGATAAAGTAAGAGAGGTAGATGGAAAAGTAAGAGAGGTAGAGGGAAAAATGGAAAGTGTAATGAGAATGATGCAAGAGGGTCATAAAAAAAAATCAACAGCTTGAAAAGCCAAATTGGCTAAATGGAAAAGGAGGTACAAAAACTCTGAAGAAAATCATGGCATAATAATTAGGACAGAGGAAATAGAAGCTTTATTAGAAATCAAGACACAATAAAGCAAATCCAAATGAGAATTCAGAACTTTCAATATTTCTGATGATCAGACTATGACTGAGTGGGAACTTTGAAATACAAAAACAAGTCAAGATAAATCTAGAAAGTTGAATTTATTTCAATAATGCTGATTTTCTAACACAGTGTACTCCCTCCTGAAGCTAAATATCTTCAAAAGCTAGTGAGGGAGAGGGTAGCTAGGTGGCGCAGTGGATAAAACACTGGTCCTGGATTCAGGAGGACCTGAGTTCAAATCTGCCCTCAGACGCTTGACACTAGCTGTGTGACCCTAGGAAATTAACTTAACCCTCATTGTCCTGCAAAAATAAATAAATTAATTAATTATTTTTAAAAGCTAGTGAGGGAGTTAAAAAAAATAAAACTGAGCACCTAGATTTCTGTTCTAAGACTTTGAAAGATTAGGAGGAGAAAAAGAATACTCTAGTGTAGAAAGAGGGAAAAAAGGGAATGGAACTTGTCATTTCTCATAATTGGAGTATATGAAGAATATGCAAAAATGCAGGAAAGGGAGGAAGGGGCATCAGATGAACCTCACTCTTCTGAAATGGACAAAGAATGATTTCATACACGCGCGCGCGCGCACACACACACACACACACACACACACATACTTAGTGTAGGGATGCACCAAACTCAACAAAGAAACAATCAAGGATTTGAGAGGTGAGAGATTTAAGAGATAGGATAATGCCAGGGAAGAAATAATTATAAGCAAAAAAAAAAAAGTCCTGATCCTGATGTGGATATTGAAAGTGGAAATGAACAATAAAAGAACTAAAGTGTAAAGGGTGCTCATCAGCTGAGGAAAAGCTAAACAAATCATAGTGTATAAATATAATGCAGTTTTATTGTACCAAAAGAAATGATAAAAGAAACAATTGCAGAGAATCATGATTCATAGTAAATTGAGGAGAACCAGGAAGAAAAAAAAATGTACACAAGAAAAATATTGTAAAGATAAAATAACTTTAAAAGACTGAAGTATACTGATTAGAGCACTGACTGACCATGTCTCTGGTAGACTTTTGATAAAGCACATTACCTATCTCTTGACAAAGAGATGATGAAATTAAGTTATATGTTTTTGAAAAATAGCCATATTTTTTAACATGGCTACTGTGTATATTTATTTAATTTGACTATACTTATATTTATGGTTATTTTCTTCTCTTTCAACTTTTAATGGGGCAGTGAGGCAGTCAGGAAGACAACACACATTTATTAAGTAGTTACTATGGGTCCAGTGCTATGCTAAGTACTGGGGATAAAAATGAAAGTAAAAACAAAGACAGTCCTTGCCTTCAAGGATCTTATATTCTAATGAGGGAAGACAATATATAAAAGGAAGCTTAAACAATATGTACATGTCATTTGTGGTTATTATATGTTCATCAACTAATGTACAGTACCAAATAATTGGTTTGATTATATTTTAGCCAAACTGACTGAGTTTTTGATCAATTAGAAGAAAAACTCATCCATTTTATGTTTGTTTGGTGTGTTTTTTTGTTTGTTCAGTTGGTTTTTTTGGGCCTTGGTATTGGGATTATGTGAACAGAGTCAGAGACAGAATCCAGCCTGGGTGAGGAAGCAATTTCCAAATCATCAGCCTCCATGACCTTAAATTAACCAGGAGTTCAGATCAAGCAATATTCTTTACAGGAATGAAAAGAAAGTCCCAGGAACATGGTATATTTTGTATTTTTCAGTGTTTATTGAAATATTTTTTTAAAAAGTTGATTACATGAAAAGTAGAAGAGAACATGGAAGTGGAGAAGCAAACATAAAGAGTCTTACATTATTTTTTTTCTGGGGCAATGAGGTTTAAGTTACTTGCCCAGGGTCACATGGGTGTAGGCCTCCATCAATTGTGGATGACCATGGATCAGTGCCTTGAAGAGCCACAGGCCACAGTGTGGCTGTGCAGTCCAATATGGGAGCTGCATCTCCTGAGGGACTTATACCGCATCCCATGTTGTACCTATCCCATGAGGAGTAGCTGGAGTGTTCTCTCCAGGGCGCTGGCCTGGACAGATCAATATGGAAAACAAGCTGTTGCCCATGCAGCAGGTTTTTCCTCTCCGCGACATCGGTGGATCCAAAGGAGAGGCAGAGCCAATACAGTTTGGCACCAGTGCCACCGCAGGAGTTGCCAGAGGGATGTGATGTCCAACATCCAACTTCCTAAGGGACTCTGACTCCTGATTTTTCCTCAGGCTTAGCTCCTGAAGCCTTTCTCATATATGGGTATAACTGCAAGTCAGCGGAGGTTTAAAATCAGGGTTTCCTTCCCCTAGGAGGGTTGCCTGCCACACAGCTAGTTAAGTGTCAAGTGTCTAAGGCAGGATTTGAACTCAGGTCCTCCTAAATTCAAGGCCAGTGCTTTATCCACTGTGCCACCTAGCTGTCCCCTCTCTCCTTCCTTTCTGAACCAAACTCCTTGAAAAAGTTGTCCATGATCACTGCCTTCACATTTTCTCCTTTTACTGACTTCATCACTCAGCTGAAATTGTTCTCTCCAGAGATATCAATGATCTCTTCATTTTGTTAGTCCTTGTCTTTCTTAATTTTTCTGTTGCATTTGACACTATTGATCACCTTCTCCTCAATTCTATCTCCTATCTACTTTTTTCTCACAATACTCTTTCGTGATTCATCTCCTACCTCTCTGACTACTCCATCTCTTTTGCTGGCTCATTATCTAACTTATGCCTCTAAACTGTGGATGCTCCACAAAGTTCTTTCTCATGCTGCTTTCTCTTTCCTCTCTACACTTTCTCTCTTGGCATCTCCATCAGCACCTGTGATTTTGATAACCATCTCTATGTAGATGATTCAGAGATCTATATATGCAGTCAATATCTCTCCTGAGCTTCAGTCTTGCATCACCACTTGCCTATTGGAGATGTCAAAATGGGTGGTTCAAAGACACTTCAAACTCAGTATTTTCAAAACTAAAGTTATTGTCTTACCTCTGAAATGCTCCCTTCTTTTTCATACTTCCCTATTACCAAGGAAGGCACTAACCTCCTTCCAGTCCATGCTCATAACCTCATCATTATCCTTGACTCCTTAGCCTTTTCACCTTTTCACCACATATCTGACTTGCCAAATCCTAAATTTTTTCTACCTCCTCAACATTTCTCACATTCAATCCCTTTTTCTTTACTTACAAATCTGCCACCTTGGTTCAGGTTCTCATCATTATTCACTTAGATTATTATACCAGCCTGATAATTATTCTTCTTGCCTCAAGTTTTTCCCCATTCCCATACAACATACAAAACTAGCACCAAGTGATTTTCCTTAAGCACAAAACTGACCATGTCACCCACTTACTCACTAAACTGCACTTTTGCCTCTAGGATAAAATATAAACTCCATTGTTTAGCACTAAAAACCCTTCACAACCTCAACTCAATCTATACATATCTTTCTAACCTCATTGACAATATTCTCCCTCCTGCACAATGTGATCCAATTAAACTGGCCTTCTCTCTTTTCATCACACATAGTATTCCATATCTTATCTCTATGCCTTTGCACTCATCATATTCCATCCTTGGAATTTGCTCACATTTCATCTCTGCCTCATGTAATAAATTTCTTCAAGAATCATCTTCTACATGATACTTTCTTATCCTTCCCAAATGTTAGTTCCCTCCCCCCCCACCACTTTCTATTAGCTTCTTTGTATTTCTTTGTTTTTTATTTCTTTTTATGTTTATTATGTTGCATACTTATACATATATTTGTTGTTTTCTCCAGTAAAATGTAAATTCCTTGAGAGTAGGATTTTTTTCACTGTTTCATTGTATTTGTATCCTCAGTGCCTACCACAGTGTTTGGCATATAATGAGTGTTTAATAAATGCTCATTTGGTTGACTGACTGGTTGGTGACTCATGGCTAATAATAATGGAGAATTCTACTGGCTTCCTAGGACACACATATAAAACATGACATATGTACATACCTACATTCTATATCTTGAGAGGATATAAGCATCATGAGAGCAGGGATTGTTTCAGTATTTATCTTTGTATCCCCATCTCCTAATAAAGTGATTGGCACATAATAGGTGCTCAATAAATGCTTGCTGTGGGCAGCTAGGTGGTGCAGTGGATAAAGTACCAGCTCTGGATTAAGGAGTACCTGTTCAAATCTTGCCTCCAACATTTGATACTTCCTAGTTGTGTGACCCTGGGAAAGTCACTTAAACCTCATTGCTGCACTAAAAAAAAATTGCATGCTGATTGGTTGATAGCCTTTGGGTCTCTTCTTCTCATCTTTATGGGCCTAAGATGAGATATCTCTTAGAGGAACAAAATTCTGAGATATTTTAAACATTTGGAGGATATTCAATTAACTTCTTTTTTGTTATTAGTTTCCAAGTGGGGGCAGCTAGGTGGTGCAGTGGATAAAGCCCTGGCCCTGGATTCAGGAGGAACTGAGTTCAAATTTTACCTCAGACACTTGACAGTTACTAGCTGTGTGACCCTGGATAAGTCACTTAACCCTCATTTCCCTGCAAAAAAATGGAAAAAAGGCTTTAAAAGTTTCCAAGTGGCCCAGATTGTATAGAGGGCCAGAAGAACCTGACTTCAAATGTGTTATATGTTAAGTAGGGTTATGCACAATAAAATTTATTTATCTCAAAATCTTTCCATCTTCACCTTTATGTAGCTCCAAAAAGATTGCATATTTTTACATTTGGACCGTCTAAGATGGTATTAGATAGTGCAAGTGAGATGAATTCCAGTTTCATACATTTGCAAAATTTGGCTCGAGGGGCTAAAATTTAAACAGACCACTATTCAAAATGGATCCTTTTTTTCTCTTCACTTTTCCAAGACAGAAAGGCTTTTCTCCAACCTCTGTATCCTAGTTGGGTAAAAATGTTTTCATACAACTAGTATGATACATTGGTGCCATGCTAATCTTTCTTACATAAACCATGAAAACCTCACAGTTGGAGAGTCCTTATTTTGTTTTGGTTTTGTGACAACCCCAAATCTATAAGGCAGCAGCATCCAGTTTTGGCTTTTGCCATGTGGGAACAGATGAAACTAAATTCTGAGGAGTTCAAAATCAAAGCTATTGAAAAGTCTCAACAAAATCCAATCTGACCCAAACTGCTGAGCCCTGCGTAGTTCTCATCTTGGTGCATGCATAGTCATGAAGTGAAAATTAGCAGTTTCACACAGTTCTAATTAGTAACAGTGGTTTGTAACTTCTTTACATATTTTCCTGCACTGAGGTTTAGCTTTCTTGGTGGCCCAGGGAACTTCAAGCTATAGAGAAGCTTTAGAATGTCTAGAAATGTTCCCTTTCTGTCTTCCTCTTTCTTGGCTTTTATTACTGATTATCTAGCATTTAGTGCTAGTCACTAGTTTCTGGTACTAGTAAATAGTGTGATGCATCACACTCCCAAAATTCTTTTAAAATGCATAGTCAACCCTTAGGACCTGTCTAGATAGTAAGTAAAGGCTTGATTTAATTATCCCAAATATTTACATGGGGGAGTAGGTTTACTTGCATGAACAAACATGAAGATATGCACATGCACAAATAGAAAAGCTGAAAGAGAATATGCTATATTCTATATTTAAATAAGATCATTTGGCAATGGGTACATTATTATCACTGCTAAGATTGCTTCCTAAAACACTTCATAGGGGCAGCTAGGTGGCGCAGTGGATGGAGCACTGGCCCTGGAGTTAGGAGTACCTGAGTTCAAATCCAGCCTCAGACACTTAACACTTACTAGCTGTGTGACCCTGGGCAAGTCACTTAACCCCAATTGCCTCACTAAAACAAACAAAAAAAAAACCCACTTCATAAGCTGGCTCCAAGTTACCTTTCCAGACTCACTCCACATCCCTCCTTTTCAAGCACACTATATTTCAGGGGGAAATTTCCTTCATGCCATTGTCCAGACAAGGTAAATACAAATGGAGGTTTTCTTGGCAAGGATGCTGGAGTGGTTTGAATTTTCTTCTCCAGTTCATTTTACAGATGAGGAAACTAAGGCAAATAGGAAGAAGAGTCTTCCTGACTCCAGGCCTAGCATTCTTTCCACTGTGCCACCTAGTTTCCTTCCCTACCATGAAATTAAATCATATTTCTTATGTAAATATTTTGTATTAATTTTCTGAACACATGTTGTCTCTCCCCCTCCCCCAAGAGGGTATAAGCTTATTAAAGACAGAGTCATTTTTGTCCTATTGTCCCTGGTACATAGCACAGAACCTAGTACATAGTAGGTATATAATAAATGTTTTTTGAACTAAATTAATTTAAAACTCTTGTTCTCTATTATTTGTATATATTTAAGACTAAATCTCAAATATTGCCAAGTTTCTTCAATTTTGCTTTGTTCTCCTGCAGAATTCAACTAGCTCAGAATTTGATGGGTGACTCATCCAATGTGATCAAGTAACTCATTTGATAGGGGTAAAGAGATCAAAAAAAGACCCATTTGTAGAAAAATTTTTATAACAATTCTTTTCATGGTAGCAAAGAATTAGAACCCAAGGGAAGCACCACCAATGCGGGAATAGCTAAACAAACTATAATATAGAAACATAATGGAATAATAGTGTGCTATAAGAAATAATGAAGAGACTGATTTTAGAGAAACTCCCGAAGACTTGTATGACCTGATGCAGAATGAAATGACTATAATTAAGAGGAAAATTTATAAAATAGTAACACCATTGTAAAGACAAATTACTCTGAAAAATTTTAGAACTCTATTAAACACAACGATCAACTCCAGTGCTATCCATCTGACAGAGGCGATGAACCCAGAATGCAGTTTGAGATACCTTGTTATTTATTTATTTTTTTTTTGCAGGGCAATAGGGGTTAAGTGACTTGCCCAGGGTCACATAGCTAGTAAGTGTCAAGTGTCTGAGGCCGGATTTGAACTCAGGTCCTCCATAATCCAGGGCTGGTGCTTTATCCACTGCACCACCTAGCTGCCCTGAGATGCCTATTTTTTAAACATGGCAAATGTGGTAATTTGTTTTGCTTGATTCCATATATTTGTTACAAAAACAAAACAAAATTTGTAGTGGATCTCAGAGGAATCACACACATCTGTAAAACAACTCAAGGATGAACAATGCTTCTTATAGACAAAAATGAGCATTATCCACCTGTAAATAACTTGTCTTTCTTCTTTCTCTCAGCCACTGTTTCTGAAAGAATAGTAAAAGACCCCAAGATTGTATTTTGGAAAGAGAAGAGGATTAGACTGATATTTTTACAGAGGAAAGAGAAGAATGCATACACAACAATGAATGAGGATAATGAAGCTTTTCTATGGACTGGCATACCTAACTACTGCCATGGAGGATAGCATCCTTTCTTTAAACATGTATTTAGCTGCCATATATATATATATATATATATATATATATATATATATATATATATATATATATATATATATATATATATATATATATATATATATATATATATATGAAGCTATCACATTTTAAGTCTGTTTAATAAGTAAGCCTAGGTTTATGACTCTTTAACCATAAAACCATAACCAAATGGATATATTTCAAGTTCCTGACCCCAAGTCCTCAATTATAATGTAAAAACCCACACTCATTCTTTCTTGAAGAAATAGTGCATTGGAAGATTTGGAACTAACTTTTGATGGAGACTGCTTTTGTAGCCCCTCTGCCTACACAACTTGAGGATAGAAAGATCACTTGCTAATCAAAAAGAAAAAGCAAGGATACTTGTGAACTCAAAAATAAGGATTTTATAACCGTTATGCGTCATGAACCCCTTTGGAAGATTGGTGAAACATAAGGCTATATACCCCTTCTGAAATTATGTTTTTAATTGGATAAAATAAAACAGGAAGCCAATTAGATTAAAATACACTTATCAAACTTTTTTTTTAAAGTTCATGGATCCCAGATTAATTGCTATAAAAGAACTGGGTCATATTTGCAAACTTTTGACAGTTCTGAATCATCTGATCATTTTGGGTCAATCTTCAACATGCCCAATAACTTCCTTTTTCTTTTTTCTTCTTTGCTTTTTCATTCATCAACAATGAGGTCATTTGCTTCTAAATGAGATATCTTCAGTGCACAACAGAGATTTTCATTGTAAATCAAATCTCTTCCAGCTGATAAGCTCATTTGTCACCCAGAACTCTCTGACAGTCCTGCTTCCCCCAGAGAGTTTTCTAGCTACTCTAGTTAGCCTAGCTGTTTAGTGCACTTAAACCAGGTTATATCTATTAAGAATCCTGAGCCTCATTAAAATTTCTTTGGGGTAATAAAAGCCTTAGTGGTGTCTATATATTTTTTTTTAACAATCACGATGGCCAAAAATATCTCTAATATGACACATTTAGGTCATAAATGTGTGTGATTCTAAAGGCAATGTATCAGTTTGGGTCAATAAATATGCCCAGCTGGGCCTTGGGAAGTGCTTTTTAAAAATAATATTTAATAAATAAAATTATTCTTTACAGCACTTCTTTGTGCTGGCCTTATATAAAACATTAGCCCAAAAGCTGATTTTCAAAGATTTGAGAGTGAACAAATTTGTGAAATTGTAAGAAATAGGAAAAAAACACACCAAAGTATCCAGCAGGACCAGGCAACCTACAATGCCAAAGAATCCTGATTGCAAATTAGCTTCTAGAGAGAGTTCCATAGTTAACAAGGAAGCCAGTTGTATAGCAAGCTAGCCGACCCAACCATCTAGCTACAGAGCTTGATACCATTACTAGCTATATAGATAAATATAGCTATGTATATGTATATGAAACCTCCATTAAAATTCAAGTACAACTTTATATAATTTCAAAAAAATAATTCTCTAGGAAGAAGTCCTCAGGGATGAGCACTTTGGCTCAAATACAAACTTGTCAACACTTGTCAATGACTAATTTTTGATTCAGAAAAACAGATAATGTAACACATTTCCTTCTTCTTCCTAAAAAGACTGGGGACTACTGTTGTGCAATGTTGCATTCTCTTTCAAACAAGTTTGTGTTCTCAGTCACCTTTTCTTGACAGTTTTTCCATTGTTACAAGGAAATGTTTAGTGGGGAGGGTGAGGGAGGCGGAGATATCAGGATATGATTCGGGTGTCAAAAACTAGTGGTATCATATGAAAAAAATGCTCTAAATCACCATTGATTAGAGAAATGCAAATTAAAACAACTCTGCAGTACGGCCTGACACCTATCAGATTGCTAATATTACAAAAAAAGAAAACAATAAATGTTGGAGAAGCTGTCAAAAAATTGGAACACTAATGCATTGTTGGTGGAGCTGTGAATTGATCCAACAATTCTGGAGAACAATTTGGAACTATGCCCAAAAGGCTATATAGCTGTGCATACCCTCTGACCCAGCAATACTACTGTTAGGTCTTTTTCTCAAAGAGATCATAAAAAAGGGAAAAGGACCCACATGTACAAAAATATTTATAGCTGCTCTTTTTGTGGTGGCAAGGAATTGGAAATTGAGGGGATGCCCATCAATTGGGGAATGGCTAAACAAGCTGTGGTGTATGAATCTAATGGGATACTATCGTGCTGTAAGAAATGATGAGCAGGTGGATTTTGGAGAAAACTGGAAGGACTTACATGAACTGATGCTGGATGAGACGAGCAGAACAAGAACATAGTGCACAGTATCACAAACAATGTGTGTTGATCAACTGTGATAGACTTGACTCTTCTCAGCAATACAATGGTCCAAGAGAGTTCCAAAAGTCTCATGATGCAAAATGCTCTCCAAATCCAGAAAAAAAGAACTATGGTATCTAGATGCAGATTGAACCATACTATTTCTATTTTCTTTTGTTTTTCCTTTTTGCTTTGATTCTTCTTTCACAGCATGACTAATGCAGAAACATGTTTAATGTGATTGTACATATATAACCTATATCAGATTGCTTGCTGTCTTGGGGAGGGGTAAGGGAGAGGAGAGAGGGAGAAAAGATTGAAACTAGAAATCTTATAAAAACAAATGTTGAAAACTATCTCTATATGTAACTTGAAAATAATAAAATATTTTATGAAAAAAACTAGTGGCATCAATAATTTTTTAAATAAATCTGTCATTCTCAGAGACATGATGGTTGTGGAATAGTATGCCTGGAAGTCAGGAAGAATTGGGTTCAGTTCCTGCCTGTGAGTCATACTAACTGCATGACTGGTCAAATCACAACCCCTTTCATTGATAAGAGTTTTCCTATCTGAAAATTCTCTATCCAAGGAAATCACAGGTCTGATGTTTTTCAAGTTCATAATAAAAGAAAATTTACATATAAACCCTGTCAATCCAGAAATGACTGCACCATTTTAGATTTCTTGATAGATGTGGAGAAAATCAGAAATATTGACTCATAGCCTAGATGAGAGAGCAAATTTCAATGAGATAAGAAAAAGAATAAGTTAAGTAAGATGAAAACTTTCTAGAAGCAAAGCCATCTCAGTAAGGATTGAAGACTCTTGGCAATGAAAATCTGACAAACCAAACACAGAGGACTCTGGAAGAAGAAAGGGGGGAAACGGTATAAATAACCCATTGTGGCTACACAGAGAATTCATCAAGAAACTCAAAATTTTGAAGGAAATGTATGGAAGATGAAAGAAAAAAGTAGGACACACCAAACATACCCATTCCTTTGTGGGGGGTTGGGGGGGGGAGGTAGGGGTGACAGAAAGGTACATAAACTAGGTTAGGAAAATTCTTATAGATATAGTTTGCCTGCATTTTAGGAAAGTATTTACAAAGTCTATCATCCTATCATTTTAGGTGCCTTCAGAAATGGTGGATTGACCAGTCCTAAAGAGCAGCTATTGATGGCTAAATTGGGAAAAGCTCTCCTTTAGGAGAGACCCAATCACCTGTGTGGTCTGTGATCAAAAATTTTACCAATGACCTTGATAAAATATAGATAGCACATTTATCAGATATGTAGATGATACAAAAGTTGGAGTGATTACTACCATATTGGATAACATAGTTAGGATCCAAAAAGTTTTCAACAGGTTAGAGTATTGGGGCAAGTTAATAAGATGAGATTGGACAGGGGAAAATATAAAATCTCACTTTCAAGTAATCATCTTACAAGTAAAGAATAGAAGAGATATAGAAAGAGAGAATTCATCTGAAAAAGATCTGGGATGAGGGGCAGCTAGCTAGGTGGTGCAGTGGATAGAGCACCGGCCCTGGAGTCAGGAGGACCTGAGTTCAAATCCTGCCTCAGACACTTAACACACACTTACTAGCTGTGTGACCCTAGGCAAGTCACTTAACCCCAATTGACTCACCAAAAGAAAAAAAAAGATCTGGGTTGTGTTTGTGGACTGCAAACCCAATAAATGTTAACAGTATAATATGGCTGCCTATACATACATACATATACATATATATACATATATATATATATATATATATATACACACACACATATATATATATATGTGTGTGTGTGTGTGTGTGTGTGTGTATGTGTATGCTGAACACCATGTATTGCCGAACACCAATCCATTTACTCTTTTTCCTGCTTTCTCCAAGATGACTTTCTCCATGATCTCTTTAGTAATGAATAAATCCAAGGATCTTTACCCCACTCTATCCTCATTCTTCTTGACTTCTCTGTAGTGTTTGGCACTGTTAACCATCCACTACTTGTGGATATCTTTCTTCCTTGGGTTGTCATGATACTGCTTTGTTATGAATCCATTCCCATCTATTAGAATATTATTTCTTAGTTTCCTTTGCAAGCTCATTATCTATGTCCCACCTCATATGCAGCTAGGTCTGGAGTCAGGAAGACCTTAGTTCAAATCTGGCCTCAGATACTTACTACATATGTGACTCTGTCTCAGTTTCCTAAGCTGTAAAATGAGGTGGAGAAGGAAATGGCAAACCTATCTTTGCCAAGAAAACCCCAAATGGAGTCAAGGAGAGTCGGACACAACTGAACAATTGCCCATCCTCTTTCTCTAAATTCCATTGAACCCCCATGTATTTAATTATTACCTCTATGCAGATCATTCGCAAATTTACATATTCAAGCTCTCTTGAATTCTGATTTAGTATCTCTGTCTGCTAAGACATCTCCACTTGGATATATCATAAGCACATCAAAATGAACATGTCAAAAACCGAACTCATTATCTTGCCACATAAATGAATCCATCCTCCTAAATTCCCTGGTTCCATCCTATTTCCAGGATACCATTATTCTTCTGATAATCTCTGTTCATAAACTAGAGGTCATTCTTGACTCCTCACTTTCTTCATTTTCTCCAAAGTCCAATTGGTTGCCCAGGCTTGTTGATTCTACCTACTTAACATTTTTCTTCTCTCTGCTCATACCACACCCACCTTAGTCTAGGTCTTCATCACCTTTCACTGGGTACAATACCCTCTTAATTGGTTTCTAGGTTTCCATTCTCTCCCTTTTCTAACCCGATGGTTCTTCAATCCCCTTAGGATAAAGTACAAACTTCTCAATTTGCAATTTGAAGCCTTTGGCAATCAAACTTTTAACCAACAGTCAGGCTGATTACACCTCACTCTTCTGGAACTCTATGATCTAGCCAAACTGGCCTGCTTGGTGTTCTCCAAAGGGATTCGATTTCTTTTGTCTATCTTTGCACAGGCTTTCCCTCATGCCTAGAAAGATCTCCTTTCTAACCTCCACTTTTTGGGAGACCTAGCTCCCTTTAAGCTTCAGATCAAGTGTCACCTCATCCAAATGGCCTTTCCTGAATGCTCCACATATTTGTGCCATCTCTCCAAATAGCTATGCATTTATTTCCTTTAAATACTTACATGTGAACTTGCTGTATTCTCCTAGTAAATGTAAATTTCTTGAAGGTAGGAACAATCTCACTTTTATTAGTATTTCTGGTCCATAGAACAGTGTCCTAGCACCTGGTACAAAGTAGGTACTTAATATATTTGCTGATTAATTGATTTGTTGAAGAACCATAATTTTTATCAACCTGGGGCATTCTCTCTTCCAACAAAGACTGTAATCACTACTAGTCTTCCCATCCTTTTTATTCTTGTCCCTGGCATCAAGCAGGCAACAAACATTTGTTAAACAACTACTATATGCTAGACACTGAGCTAACTAAGTTCTGTATCAACACTTCTGTTCTTTACCTTATGTCTAAACTTCAAACCTTGCCCTGTGAGGGTGTTGTTCTCGTTATCTGTCATCATCCCAATTTGCTTTCCTTCTACACAAGGTAAACGTAGAAGAATAATTCAGAGGGGGTAAGCAGCTTACCTGCCTCAGGGATCTCCAAAGGATAAACTGTTAATTTTCAAGTATTTTGATTGCTGTGGAAATTCTGCGAGGGTACATTGCAGACAAAGAAAAGTCAGCTATTTGTCGTTTCTACCTTCAAAAAATTTCTTCTACGTATCCCCTTTGCTGAAGGCCCGCAGCCACCACCCAGTATAGGTCCTCATCACCTTTGCCTGTACTGTTTTAATGATGCTCTAATTAGTCTCCCTGACTCAAGTATCTCTCTACAACAATTCTTCCTCTACCTTGACATCAAAATGGTTTTCCTAAATTGAAGGTCTGACCAAGACAATCCTTTCCCCCTCTCCACTCCCCCGCCCCCACTTCCCTTCCCCAATAAACTCCGGTTGCTCCCAATTGCTTCTAGGATTAAATGCAAAATGCTGTTTCACATTTAAAGCCCTTCACAATCATAGATAGTCCTTTACACTTTTCCAGTGTGGTTCTACGTTATTCCCCTCGACACTCTACAATCCAATTATCCTAGCCTACCTGCTGTTCCCCACATATGATACTCTATGTCCCAACCTTATGCCTTTGAAACTCCACGTCTGAAATATTCTAGTTTTACCCCTCTGCCTACTACCTTCCTTAAAGTCTCAGGTCTATAAGAGGCCTTTTTCCTTTCAGGCAGCTGGGTGGTGCAGTGGATAGAGAGCCTACCATGAAAACTAGAAGACCTGAGTTCAAAATCAGCTTCTGGCATTTACTTAGCTGTGTGACCCTGGGCAAGTCACTGAGCCCTGCTTGCCTCGGTTTCTTCAACTGTAAAATAAGCTGGAGAAGAAAATAGCAAGCAACTCTAGTATCTTTGCCAAGAAAACCCCAAATGGGGCCAACAAGAGATGGACATGACTGAAAAACAACTACAAAAGGTCTTTCTCTTTTCACTCTGTTTTTCTTTTGTTATAGGGGACAATTCTGGGAGAGAGACAGACATCAAGAGAAACCGAGA
The DNA here is from genome assembly GCF_019393635.1 of Dromiciops gliroides. Lineage (NCBI taxonomy): Eukaryota > Metazoa > Chordata > Mammalia > Microbiotheria > Microbiotheriidae > Dromiciops > Dromiciops gliroides. The sequence continues at coordinate 130,848,480 of NC_057863.1, forward strand.
GATAGAAACAAAGACTGACAGAAATAAAAGAGAGTTAGAGACAGATTGAGACAGAAACAGACAGAAAGAAAGGGAGGAATATTTGTTGGGAAATGGAGATGATGTAAAAATAAAAGATATAAATTAATTTTTTAAATGAAGGGGTTAGAAGAACAGATGATTTCTGAGGCTCCTTCTCTCTCTGACTCTATTATTAGAAGGTGAATTTTAGAGCTCTACTGAACCTTAAAGATTATCTAGTCTAACCATCCGTCTTCAAAAGAAGGTCAAGTTCCTTGCCAGACTCTTCATCTGCAAAATGAGGGGCTTGTAGTAAATGACCTAGAAGTTCCCTTCCAGCTCTAAGCCCTTGAATCCTATGATCTGCACCTCTTTGGTGCTTATTCCTTCCTGCTGAAGGCAAATTGTGGCATAAAGTACTCATTTACAAAGGCAAATTAGGCAACTGCTTGTGACTGAAATTTATAAATTATTGTGTTAAGCATTACAGTTGCTTAACCTCCTAAAAGTTAAAAGTTCATCTTCAAACCACTATGAGTGAAATGTAAGAGCCATTTTAAAAGCGTTGCCAAGCTATTAATCAAATTTAACTAGACAGATCATTCTTGGTTTCTTTTCCCCTAAAAATCACATGTAAATGGAGATTGGCCATGTGAAATTTCAGCCCTTTTTTAAAAAGTGCATTTTTGAAACTGTACTCAGTGACTGAAAAATATACTTAGGAAAGCATTAATATATCTTAATAGAATTTGTTACCATAAACTAGTAATAGAATTAAGCCACATTTTCACTATCTGCATCTTTGGAGGAAAATTACAAAACTATGTTGCGATTGGGAATTTCTCCCCCCAGAAGACAGAGATTGGATTTAAAGACAGAACACGAATCAAAACACTGGATTCTTCATTTCAAAGGAGTATTTTGTTGCAACTTTAAGCACCTAGGCACTTTCTTCAGCTAATCACTTTAAATAGTGACATAGCTTCCTCAGGCTGTAGGCAGCCAGAATGCTGACTAACCCTAAAAATGAATTTTGTTACAAAGCTCCACCAGTTGCTGCTGAGGATTCTTTACAATGAAAATCTGAGAGGCACAGCCCAATACAGTGCAGAACTTAATTGCCTTTCCAAATCACGCACATTCTGACCCCCTTCTCTGTCTGTGTCTTGCTCTCTTTTCTCTTCTCCAGGGCCGGAAAATGGGTACCTGAGTCTGAGCCATGAAAAGATGCAGTTTGAGTGTATCAAGAACAAAGTAAAAGCCATAAGGAGTCGGGCTTCCATCCATCCCAGTGCCCCCCTTCCCCCCACGCCCACCAGAAAACAGACAGGCCTGCAAGCACCGAGCCCTGGCCACAGAGCTGTTTGATTGCTTAAGCCTGGTGGTCAGACAATAGGACCAGAAAGAATGGCTGCTTCCTTCCTTCCTGTTGAGTGTTCTGCCTGAGTGAACAAATTCAATAGCATTTTGCTTCACGGCAACACTAGGCCCTAGCACAAGCGAAAATCAACAAAGAGCCATTCTACGGCATTTCCAAACCCACCTAAGCCAAGCCACTGAACTGTGGAACCACGGGGGAGGGGGTGTCCGAATCTATGCCCTACTGGAGGGTGTGCACAAAGCACAGTAAACATCCAGGTTCTTGTTTATGTTAAGGGCCTCATTTTTTTAGGGGGAATGGGGGTGGGGAAGAGACAGTGGAAGGAGGGGGAAGGGTCACAGAAGAGTGGTATGTGAATGAAAAACAAAATAAGGTTGTCCTAATCATTATTGTTACTATTTTGTTTTGTTTTGTTTTTCCTTTATGATTCTTTCAGATATTTTGGAACTTTCCTGATCTGGCCATTTGAACTGCATCTGCAAAAATAAAATTGCTATGATCAGCTGGAATGACGAAAACTCTATAAATGTTTAAAATTTACCTCAAAAAATATGCTAGAGTAGCTAGCCATCCCTATTGCTCTCGGTCATTTTCACACATGTAGGAAGGAAAGGGGGGAAATTGAGAAAATTTTGCAAATAAGACTATGAACTATTAAAGACTTAGAATAAATCAGGCAGTTACTGTCATAATCTTAAATTTAAATTAAATGAAGACCCAATCGTTCACTTTCTATGGATATAAGTAGCTTATGAAAATATATTATTTAAAATATACTTTAGGATACATACATGACTTCCCAAGTTGATGCCTTCTATAAATTACCTATGACAGAAGCATGTATGTATACATATATATGCATACATATATATATAATATACACAGATAGATACATACACACAAATTTGAAATATATCTTGCAGACTTTATTCTGCTTATTTTTGGCCTTTTCATTTTGCTCCTTAATTCTGAACTTTTCTAGAACAGTTTATGTTGCCAGAATATTCAAAGACATGTGCCTTTTAGCTGCCTGTCAAAAAATCACATAATCACAAGCAATGGGTTTCCTGCTCTCCAAGATCCTCTCAAAAGACTCATTTGATGTAATGCTGACTGTTGGAGAATACAAAATCAGCATGCTAAGTATTCTTACAGTCTCTTACAGATGAACTGGCACATCACCCTGCAGAATAATGCATTAGTATACAGTGGGATTATAGGGCAAGAATATATGTTTGTCCCCCAGTGTACAAGCAGGGCTTTGCTTGAGGCAATATTACTAAAAGGAGTCTATATGACAAAGTCTGTTGGGTGGGAGAGCAAAAAGACACACTAAAATGAAAACAATCACTCTTCAAACTGTATTTAAGCTATCAAATGAAATCCTTTTGGAAACATTATCGAACGTTTTCTTTTTCAAGAGTAAAAATGTGCTTACTTAGCTTTTCAAAAAACAAAGTTGGGTTTTACATTTCCATGTTGCATCTGTTTTCTTTTGCGAAGACCTGCTTTAGTTGTTTTCCCCACTCTATCTGAACCATAGTTGGAACTAATCATCAAGCCAAAATGTCAGCCTCTTGCTTTTCTTTCCTCTATCTCAACTATGACAGATTATCTCATCCTGAAATGCAGCCCTGATTAGAAATGGGAAAATGTCTTTTGTTGTCTCCTGCTGCCTTGAATCTATTACTTGCCATTATATCATCTATAATGTTTGCATATCTGGTTATGTAAATCAATGTGTTTTTGTAACTAAAGTAAGTATTAATTTCATGGCAAGTTCTTTGTGGCATCCTATATTACAATTATGACTACAGTTTATAATAAATTCATGGTGATATAATTATAGGAAAATTACTCATTTTATGGATCTGACCCAAATCTCAGTTCCCAAATAGAAGATAACCCATGAGATTCTGACTTAAGATTTACTATTTAAAATGTTATAATATCCTATCTTTCATTCTGAAGGGTTCAATTCAATTGGCTTTCTGGAAGGACAACATGATATAGTAGAAAGGGAACTGAATTTCAAGTCAGGAGATAATTGACAAAGTTCTCTCCAATTCTACCTTCTATGATCCTATGGCCTTTGTTTGAGTCTTGACTATTCCATTTATTAGCAGCCTGAATTTGGGCAGGTCCCTTAGTCTATTTGAGCCCCATTTTCCTCACCTTCTCAAATGGGAACAATAATACTTGTACCACCTAATGGAAGGGGTCAAGGAGGACAGTGCTAGGTCAAACTTACCGGATAATATATATGTGAAATAATTATTTTTCCACTTGATTGACACTTGAAAAAAATCATATCCACTGTTTTTATTTGATGACAGAAATAGATAAAATTCTCCAGCTAAAATACATGGCACACAGATTGGGGAGGATAATGAGACGGTCTTTTTTGCCCCAACAATTAAATGGCTCAGAAGGGTCTACTCCAGACCAAAGAAGAAAAATAAATCTGTAGATACCAAGTAGCATCTGTTGCTATCCCAAATGCAAAGAGGCAATGAGAGATGTGTTAGTCACTAACTGTTCATGATTTCTTCTAGCTTTAATGTCATGCCAATCCAAGTAAGCAAGTGAGTTTACATAGATTCTTCCACCCTCCTACCCTAGCTGTTGCCATCTTTCTCTGTGAAAGGTCTCTTCAGGTTATACATCAGCTATGTATATTGAGGCCAGGAGACATTTTACGCTTTGCAGAAATGATGTCCAAAAATATGGAAGCATTTTTTTCATGCCTGTAGAAGCAAGTCATAACTTGTCCTTATGAAAAAAAGAAAACTGATATTCTTCTCATCTTGGCTCATATGAAAGGATACTGCCTTTGTGTTTATAGTCTTATCTTCCCCAACACTGATGTCTTTAACTGATGTTTTCCTTTACCTTATTTTGGTCAGCCTATAAATGTTTCTCTTGGTTATGCTTCCTTCCCTCTGCATCAATTCATATATCTTCCCTAGTTTCTTTGAATTCAACATATTTGTCATTTTTATGGTTGAATAAAATTACTGCCCTGTAAATTCTTGTTGATTTCCTAGTCAATTGTGTCCCAGAATATATTACTAACTCTCTTCCGGCCAGTGCAGTCCTTTAATATCTTCAGGATCAATGCTTCAGTCCTTTGTTATCTTCAAGATCTTATTGATGTAGGTATTCCTTTCACCTTTACAGATTGCCACAATTCAACAATGTCTTATCCTGTGCAGTTCTCATCCATATCTTTCCATGAAGGAGGACTTGAAGATTCTCTAAATCTAGAGACAAAGGATTTGGGTTTGAATCCCAACTCTGCCACTTACTCTTTGTGTGATGTTGGGCAAATCACTCACCCTCTCTTAGGCTCAGTTTTCTCATCTGTATAATTAGTCCAGATGACTTCTAAAGGGCCCTTCTTGCTCTAAATCTATGATCTTCTGATCCTATACTCCACAGAGACTCTATCCATATGAATTGGGGGCAAACTTCTTCCTAGGTCCTACCTGTGAGAATTTATTTACTATTCCCTAAAGGAAAAACAGAGTGGCAGGTGAATCACCCTAATCTCCTTGGTTTCCTGACCCATCCTGGCATATCTAGGTCACAAACATAGATATAATTGGAACACATTGTCATAGGATCATGGATATGCAGTGGGGAGAGACCTTAGAGGCTATCTCGTCACAAGCCCCAATTTTAAAGATGAAGAAACAATGACTCAGAGAAGTAATGGTTTGCCCAAGGTCCCACAGTTAGTAAGTGGCAGAGCTGAAGTTCAAACTCTGAGTCTGTGAGTGATTCCAAGTCTTTATATTGAACAAAGATAATTACTGTGCATATGGGGAGTCGGGGAGAGATCCTTCCCTTACACTTTGCTTTTCCCCCTCCCTTCAACATCTCTGATCCTAGCACATGAAAGCATTCAGTATATTCTAACATACTCTTAAACCAGCTTACTTGGCTTTTTCCCCACCCAGAATGGGGAAAAGGAAAATTAAGTCGACTGTAAAGTATTGTCACATTTTTTCTACTAAAAGCCTCAGTAAAATAATTTATAATGAAAACAATGAGTAGCAGGAAACAGAGTTGCTGAGTCTGGACCCACATGCTGCAGAAGTCTGTGATGTGTATCCAATATAAATGCACTGTTCTGAACAAAATTAATCTGTGCAGAATTTAATAACTCCAATACTTGTTTCAAAATCTCCACAGATAATCTGACATGATTTCTTACAATTAGTAATCACCCAACAGGAAATACTTTAACCTACATGAGCGTGAAGATGGAAACATGTCTTGGCCTCATAGGTTTTTGGTAATTTAAGTCCACTCAGTGCAATCAAACTACGTTATTAAGAAGGAGTTTTAATATTTAATAATAAGTTTCTCTTAGAAAAATTAGAATAATTAACATTTATATGGCACCTTGGGATTTGCAGAGTAATCAACATATATTATCTGTTTCTCACACAATCTTGTGAGGTAGGTGCTATCGTTAACCCTATTTTCATCCAAGTTCAAATGAAGAAGCATTTATTAAGAGCTTCCTATGTGCAAGGTAAAGTTCTAAACTTTGGAATTATAATTATAAACAAAATGAAAAACAGTCTCTCCCCTCACAGAACTTACTTTTTATGGGGAAACACAACATATAAAAAAGAGGGAAAGGAGGGAAGTAACTACTCTGGGGGCTTGATGGAGAAAGAGGTTTGGAGAGTCAGGAGAGTAGCCCCCTCTAAAATGAAGGTGTAAACATGGCTGGCCTGGACACTTTTCTTTAATGTGCAAATGCCAGAGAGAACTGACCAATCAGAGGAAGGAGTTGGAGGGGTGGAATGTAAAGGATGCTGTGCCATAGTGGAGAAAGAAATTCAGAGAATCATGTGTAGAGGCCAAATGAAGAAACAGAGGTTGACAGGGTTCAAGTGATTCTGCCCATCATCGCACAGCTAGAAAACCTCAGGGATGGAATTAAAACCCAACTCTCTCCTGATTCCAAGTGCAGTAGTCTTTTCCATTATACTGGAGTTCCTCTTACAAAATAATCTATTTCAAAATTTTGGAGATTTTGTTGAGTCCCTTTTTATTCTAGCTAAGAAAATCGTTTATAGATCATTCCTATTCCTTGTGTGTGTCCCTGTAAACAGTTTACCAAGATCTTGATAGAAATGAACATGTTTATAAATTATCTGACATAACCAAAGTGCTTTTTTTATTTTGCTTGACTGCCTGTCAGTTACAAAGAAGGGTCCTATTGCTGAATAGTCAATAGGAAATAATAAGGTTCCTTTTTTAAAAAGCACCAAAAAAACACTTCAAATGCAAAGCCAAAGTAAATTGGCAAATTAAAAGATACACTGTAAATCTCTCCATGAAAGGTGGCCTGAATTAGGAGTTGACTGTTTTGTCACTACCTAAAATCTTTACACAGATATAAATCAATTATTAAGAAGAGTCTATTCTTGCTCCAAGATCAGACTCTGATTCTTTTACAGGAGAATGTAAGCTCCTTGAGGGTAGGAACTATTCCTATTTTTGTCTTTCTAGCCCTAAGGGCAGCTAGGTTGCACAGTGGATAGAGCACTGGCCCTGAAGCTGGGAGGACCTGGGTTCAAATCTCACCTCAGACAAGTATTAGTTGTGTGACCCTGGCCAAGTCACTTAACCCCAATTATCTTAAACATCCAGAAGCAAGGACAAATACTTCATGCTGTGCCTGGCACTAAATAAATACTTGCTTAGTTGAATTGAATTCCAAGATGCTGTACACATGGCTCTTTCTTAAACATCAAGTGTGTCCCTTACTTTGTATGGATTTCAACCAGGATATATACTGGACCTAACTCATACAGACTCAGAGTGAATTGTCAGTGTGAGCATTTATACGGTAAAAATCAACAAATACTACAAAGCAGGGCTTAATTTGTTTTGTTGTTTAACTCTGAGGTCTAGACTTGAGAAAGTGATAGAGAAAATGTAAATAATGGAAATTAAACTTAAAAAAAATTGACCTGAATAGACATACATACATATGTATGTATATATGCATATATATGTATGTATGTGTGGATGTATATAGAGTTGCTAAACATTTATTGGCACACCCTTACTTCCTATCTTGTTGACCATTGAAGAAATATTCAAGGTTCTCAAATAGCTTAAATTTAAATTTGCTCCCAAGAAGGAACAAGATTATTCAGATTCATTTTTGCATGGTTTTTCATTTTGTGCATCTGTTCAATCATTAAGACTAGAAGTGAATTCTAAAGTTCGAAGGTTTCCTCCCTTTTGCTATCTCCATCCGGGTTTTGCAGAATTATGATGCTAAATAGCTTAGATAAGGAGTCTATTTCCTAAACTATGAAGCTTTCTCAAGCTATTCAGACTTGCTGACCCCCATCTTTCTTTCCTCTATATGCCTTCTATTTATATTGACATAGCACTTTCTCAGAAACTCAAAGCATTCCATCTGGGGTATAAGAAAAGGACTAAGGACAGGTATTGGGCATTTTATTGTTGCTTTGAAAGAAGGGGGTCATCAAACTATTGCTGTGCAGCCCTAACCAATCTTTTAGATATATACAGTATTCATTGTTCCTTCAACAACCAGGTGGTGAGTAATTATTATGTGCTTTGCCCTGAGCTAAGTGCTGCATTCTATGATGCTTTCCAATTTTAGCTGGGGACCTGCACTGCAGTAGAACCTGGAAGTTGGTAAGAGTTGGAAAGACAGGACCTGAGCTCTACCTCAGTGGGTAGGAGACATCTCTGACAGTAATTCACACCTTTTGTCAATGTCTTTCAAAGCCTTCTTTTCTAAATACCCTCTAATTCTCACCTGAATTGCATTTTAGCCTTTCCTACTTTATCCCTTATGATAGGTAGAGTAACAAGGGGATTTTACAAGAATGCAGATCCAGATAGCATCCATAACCCGCCTTTTTTTTTGAGGGGCAATGGGGGTTAAGTGACTTGCCCAGGGTCACACAGCTAGTAAGTGTCAAGTGTCTGAGGCTGGATTTGAACTCAGATACTCCTGAATTCAGGGCCGGTGCTTTATCCACTGCACCACCTAGCCACCCCCAACCTGCCTTTTTTAAAGCACCACAAATCTTGACTCAGAATAATAACATGTGTATGATTTTTGCACAATCTAGTAATTTCAAGACTAAATACATGAATTCAAGAATCTTTACCTATAATCTTTGTTCATTTCTGATCAGTGCTCTCTAACAACGATTTCCAAGGGAAATGTGTTAATTGTTTAGTGTATCTTAATTTCCTTATCTATAAAGTAAGGAGGTTGAACTAACCTAGGGGTTCATAAACCGATATCCACCAGACCTCTCCTCCTTTCCAAGGAGTTCATGGTTAGATTTCACTGAACTTACATGTAAAAAAAAATTGCATCTTTGTTTTAATAAAATTGGTTTCCTTTTCAATTCCAAGTATGTTTATTTATGTATTTAAAAACATTGTTTACCAGCAAGCCAAAGGGGACCATGGCATGAAAAAAGTCATAAAGTCATAAACCTCTAGACTAAACCTATGCTTCCAGAAAGGCAATACGATGCAGTGGAAAAATATGAATTTAGAAACCGAGGGCCTTAGTTCAAGTCTTACCTCTCATGTTTATTACCTGAATGACCTTGGGCAAGTCATTAATAAACCTTCCTAGATCTTAGTCTCCTCATTTGCACAATGAGGGTTTGGGAACAAATAATCTCTGAGAGCCCTTCTAGCTCTAGGCCTATAATTACATAATTTCATAACCTTCCTGTGCCCCTGCTTTCTCATCTGTAAAATGAAGGGAGTAGATTAGCTGCCCTCTCTTCTGTTTCTAAACCTAAGATCGTAAATTTCTTTCCAGTTCTCAAACCCTGTGATTTTCAAAACGTATGTACAATAGAAAAGTTCCCTTAATATCTCTATCTTCCCTTTAATAATTCAAGCCATTTTTATATAGGAGTACAACTTAATTCAATAATAATAGCTATATGTATATAAATAAATAGATATAGATTACTCACTATGTGCCAGGCAGTGTGTTAAATCATTTACAATTATTATCTCATTTAATCCTCATACCAACTCTAGGAGGGAGGTGCTATTATTACCCCCATTTTACAGATAAGAAAACTGAGGCAAGTTTAGAGACAAGTTTTATAGGTTTAAGTGACTTGCCCAGGGTCACACAGCTGCTAAGTGTCTGAGACAGGATTTGAACTCATGAACATGAGTATTCTTGATTCCAAGCTCAGTGCTCTTTCAACTTTCCCACCTCTCACCCTCTTTCATGCCCCTTTACTACCATTCGAGTTTAAGATACCTTCTTCTGCCACCAATCTCTGGAGAAGCTTGCCTTCAGGGATGAGTTTCAATGTAATGAGGGACTGACCCATAATCTTTTTTTTTTTTTATGGGGCAGTGGGGTTAAGTGACTTGCCCAGGGTCACACAGCCAGTAAGTGTCAAGTGTCTGAGGCCGGATTTGAACTCAGGAACTCCTGAATCCAGGGCCGGTACTTTATCTACTGCGCCACCTAGCCGCCCCTCTGACCTATAATCTTAAAGTGAAATGGTTTGTTTCCTACTCTAAAAACTTAGATTCAAACCACTCCAGGGCATAGGCAAGCATAAAGCATGGACCAGGTAGACTGGCCATTCTGTCATTCCCTGTGTTAGGCATTCCCTCTAGGGAAGGGTCTCTTTCAGGATATGGGGACAGATTCAGCTAAAAGCTCCAGGCCTGCCTATACTCCATGATGTCATTCAGAGAATGATGATTTTTATAATGGTAGGAGAGTCCCTATAAAACAGAAATCTATTGCTTCCCTTCTATCTGAGACACTGTGACTGGAAGACTTCAGGTCTCAACAATATAGAGCACCCATTAAGACCAGTACCTAAGCACTTAGAGCTCAGCTCTACTATAAAACAAATCAATTAAACCAGAAAGAGAGAGTTCCACAATCACAATAGAGTTAAACTATCTAAATGTCCAAATAATGGAATCTATCATTGCTAACACTTAACACTGTAATTGTCTCATTTCAGTGCTTTCTAAAACTTTTTATTCTTACTAATCTTCTTTGTGATCTTCTGTTTTAATTAAAAAATAAACTATAGGATGTAGGTTTTAGAATTAATATCCATCTTCTATAAATGAGAGGATTGAATCACAGGGAAGTGAAGAACTTGATATACCAATCATTTATTGGAAACAGAACTAGTTTTGGAGTCAGAGGACCTGTGTTTGAGTCCTGGCTCTACTACCTGGGGTAGAGGGATGGACTTGGAGCCAGAAAAAATTGAGTTCAAATCCTTCCACAGCACTTACTATATCTATCTGTGTGACCCTGGACAAGTCACTTAACCTCTTGGTCAATAGTTAATCAACAAGCATTTATTATTAGGCATAATGTGCCAAGCTCAATGCTAAATTCTAGGTATATAAAGAAGGGCGAAGAAGAGGAAATTTCTAACCTCAAGAAGCTTATGTTCTAATGTGGGAGATAAAACAAATAAATAACTAAGTACATATAAGATATCTACTGAGCAGTTGAAAAACAATGAGAACAGAGGAATTAGCAGATCAGGGGACTGGGAAATGTATTTGACAGAAGACTTTTCAGTTTCAGATTCCTTACCTATAACATAGGTAAAACATAGTACCTTTCTCATTGGGATATTGTGAGGTTCAGAAGACATAAACATGTAAAACTCTTCGCAAACTTTAAAGCACAATATGAGTGTCTTACTCTTTGCTAAATAACTAGTCGCAACCACTGGAATTAGAGCAAAGATTGCTTATCTATTGTTAAAGAACTCTGTCTATTGGATTTCTGAAGTCTATCATGATTACTGTTTTTCCAAGGTTAGAGATGGGATGAATTCTTCAGAGGAAGGATTGAATCCTTTTTAAGTTTAATGCCAATATTCAATTAAATGTTACAAGCCATTCCCAACTTTAAGGAGAGTCACACTCAATGATAGTAGCACAAATACCCTAGAAAGGCTTCCTGTAGTCCTATATCCTAGAAAAACATTGGTTAATAATTGGTTGGTCAACAACAGCCAACTGCAATGCCTACCAATGGATATTTTGGCATAGCCCTGGTTAATCAGAAACTAGATTACTAACATTACTAATTATTCATAATAACTGCATTCTTTTCTGTGACCTCTGTTAAATGAATGTTAAATGAATTTTTTAACATTTAGCTTAAAAAGTATTTAGCTTCAAAAATGATTGTGACATACATATGTATGTATGTATGCATGCATGCATGCATGCATGTATATATCTGAACCATTTAGGTGGTTTGATTAGGACAGATAAAATGTATTTGTGTGCTCTATGTATGTCACCCAAATACAATGAAACAAAGAACATAGAAATAGAAGGAAATCTGAACACTATTATGTGTAAGCTCAAATTTCCTTTGATCAAGTTATTTTGACTAAGGAGTCTTTTTTCAATGAAGCTCTGTGAGTTTGGAATGTTGTAAAGACAACAAAAACATTATTTGCTGGGGGTGATCCTTCATTTTCTCTCACATTCATAGAACACCCAAACTTGGTGCTAATAAAATGTTAAGCATCTCCCCTTTCTCTTCTTCCCTCAGAGGCTCCAAATCCAAGGTTTTTGTTTTGTTTTGTTTTGTTTTTAATCAGACTGATAAGGTCTCTCCTGCATTTCCCCATTTAGTTTCTTTCACACATATTTTCCTGCTCTTCAGTTATTCCTGGAGTGGCTAGAGACTTTCTCTGTGTCCAGCATACCAGAATCTCAGGGAAGCTATCTCTTTCATTTAAAGGTGTATATAAACAGGAAGGTTTTTCATGGGGTGTCCTCAGTACCGCCAAGAAGGCTTTGTGCTGAGTTGTATAAGAAAGCATTCAAGGTTAAAATTCAGCATGACTCTCCCAGCAAACAACCCCTCTGGCACCTTCACCCCCCACCCCCACTTCAACCCTTGGGGACCTTCCTGCCCTCCTCTCCCCTGAGAAGCAAGCTCATCAACATTAGCACACAAATGCAAAATAACCAGCCAGGCCTCTTCCCAGGAATACAAATTAGGGGCAGGTAGTTGAAGAGCTTAGAAAGCTGAAATAGCAAAGTTCACAATGAAAAGGATGAATAGATGAGAGACTGAAAGTGGGGTAAAGTGTTCAGCTTTTGTTATTTAAAGTGACGTCTTTAACTCTTTGCCACAGTGAGCCTACCCTTCACAAAAATAATAATGCATTGCAATTAAGACCTAAAGGGTGTAAAAAAAAAAAAGTACTGGGTTTCTATTTTTTTAAAGTATGGTAATAAAAAATTAGATTTAGGACCCAGGGGAATACTAGATTGATTAAAAAACAATAAAAGTTATGATTAAACACAGCAATGATGATGATAAAGGTAATGAAATAAATGATGTCCTAGTTTGAAATTTCTAGTGGGATCCTTGCAAACCTTTAAACAAGCATCCAAGTTAGCTGGCTCCTGCATTTTCTTTCATCTTCTGTCACTTCTTCTAGCTACACTTACACTTGACTGTGCCCTGACTTGTAAGGTGTGTCTAGGTGTTATCTCTGATCTTTTTTTTCAATTGGATCACAATCTTACCAGTTAGACAATATCTATTGAGTGTCCCTTGGTTGTAAAACCTTAGTACTTATTTGGATGAATAGATGAATACAGATATGCCAGACAGCTGGGAAAAAAAGAAAGGCTTTATTAACTAGGAGGCAGAGGGGCAGGATTCATGGTTTGTTTGTTTTTTTCTGTATTGGGCCTTGGAGTAATTATTACTACAAGCTAAGTAAATAGTGAGCTATGTTGATCTAAGGTAAATTTCCAAATGAAAGATCTCACTGTATCATGATTTACTCTCTATTGATTAGAAGTAGAAAATTTAGTCAACAGAATTTATTAGGTGTCTCCTATGTTCCAGGCTGTGTGGTTGAGTTTTGAGGGTAAAAGAAAGGTAAAAACAGTCCCTGTCTTCAAGGGGTTTCCCATTCACTTGGAGGAAACTAAGTGCAAACATTTCTATACAAACAAGATATAGACTGAGTAAATGAGAGATTTTCTCAGGGTTAGGAAGTGGCCTTATTAAGATCATCTAATTCAATTTCCTGATTTTTACCTGTGAGGAAACAAGTCAAAGGAAGTAAACAACTTGCCTAAGGTCACACACTTTTAGTGGCAGAGCCAGGAAAAGCCAGATGATGTCTAAAAGATCTCTTGGTCTCCCACTTCATTTTACAAATGAAACTAAAGCCCAGGGGTTTAGTGACTTGACCGAGGTCTTTCAGTCAGTCAATCTGGATTCTATGTCTTTTGACTTCCCATCAATAGTGCTTTCCATTAAAATCTCCATGCACTCAATGCTGAATTTTTTATTTAGGCTCCTCCAATGCTACCTTTTCCACTGAGGAGACTGCAGCCCTTTTTTTGACTCTCCTTAGGACCTTCCAGATTTGTCTTACAAAGCCAGCCTCTCTCAGTCAAAGGTTTTCTAAGCACCCATCCCAAACCCTTCCTAGAACAAGATCCAGACTCATGCCCTTCTCTAACTCTGCACCCTGTAGAAGGACCCAAAAAAGCAAAAAAAAAAAAAAAAAAAAAAAAGCTTCAGCTACTGCTCAGCTTGTGTCCATAAAGTGAAAGGGGGCTAGGGAGGGGGGAGCTGCTCCATTGTGGCTTTCCAGAAAAGGTGGTAGAGCCTGAAAAGAGGATCATGGAAAAATTAATTTTCATAGCACAATACTTTTCATTGTGGGTGACAGATCATATTAGGATGTTCTGTGTAGCATTTCTAGAGTAGGATTAGTTGTTTTGAGTTTTTGAGATTTCTACTGTTTTGTTCATTGCTTCCTATCTATAATTCTATGTCATCAATATAGTATCCCCATTATATAGAAAGAGCAATAGAGGCACTAAACAAAGGATGTAGTAGACTAAGGATAGAATGAGAGAAACTAGAAATAATATTTATGTGATTTGAGGCAAGTCATTTCTTAGAGCCTCTGTTTCTTCATTTGGAAAATGAAGGGGTGGGACTAGATTACCCTCCCACTCTAAATCTAGGATCCTGTGATTATCCCAGGTTAGTGATAAAACCATATCTTTATTCCAGACAGCTTTAAACCAGACATTGCTTCACGTGCATAGATCTGGGCACATGTTGCTGTTCATTGTTTGTCTTTCATTTTTTGACTACGAATTGGTTTAAGTGAGGTAGAGTTGCACAAAGTCATCAGCCTTACTCTCTTCCAGAGTCATTGAAATCCAGTGGCAAGACAAAAGCCAAGACTACTAGAGACGGTATGGGTGAGAGAACACTATTGATATTTCATAAATTATACATCTATCCACATACATTTCTTTAAATCATGGTAAATCCAATTCTGGATTATACTGTAAGGGGCTAAAATTCTAGCTATACTATCTAAAATCTAATGGGTGGTCGCCAATAAATTATAAGTTTTAGCAAGAGTATTTAGGTGTTTAAGTATTTATTACAGAGTATTAGGATCAGAGAGAAAAGTAACAATCTAACTATTTCTTTTTTTTTTTTTTTTTGGCAGGGCAATGAGGGTTAAGTGACTTGCCCAGGGTCACACAGCTAGTGTCAAGTGTCTGAGGCCGGATTTGAACTCAGGTACTCCTGAATCCAGGGCCGGTGCTTTACCACTGTGCCATCTAGCTGCCCCTTAATCTAACTATTTCTAAGAGACCCCATCATCTGACCCACCATGGCGAGGTCAGGAACCAAAAAGAGCCAGAACCCCTCCACCAGCGTCTGCTTCCTACTTCATGTCCCCCTCCCAGAAATGGGAAGCTCCTCAAGTTGATTTGCTGTTAGCCTTGATAGACAGTACCCATGAGCAAACGTTACTTCCTGACACTAAGGACCTTGACCACATGGCTTGCCCTCAGAGGCTTTCACCTCATGTTGGTGCTTTTCTACAGTAAATATCCAGCAGGTGGCATCATTCCAATCGCTACAATACCAATAGTGTAATCTCTGAAATTTGGGTAAATAAGATTATAAAGAAAGAATCATATACTCATGTGTCTTTAAGTTTACTTGAATCAATTTACTGGATGTTCTTAAAGGAAGAAAAACTTAGAATGGAAGAATTGGTAAGGCTACCCCAATATCAGTCTTGTAGGGACAATCTCCAGCTGTGTGGTGCTCCTTGGAGTATGCAGAGACAACTAAAAGGTAACTAGCTTCCATCTCTTGGCCATTCTTTATTAAGTTCAATAAAGACTGGACAATTTTCTATTGGACAGAAGAATATGAACTATAAAATTCATCACCCGCCTTGTATCTCAGTATGCAAGCAGAAACATAACTGAAAAAAAGAACTAAGCCTCGTGAATTACTATCACCTATTGAGTTATATACTCTTTTACCAAGTAATACACTTTAAAGGATGAATTAATTCAATAGGATCACTATGGATCACAGTGATCTTTCCATTTCTGATTCAACATTTATACAAGAATCATTTATCTTAGAGTCTTCTCTCTAAGAAGCCCTGAACTATCCTATGACAGATAAAAAGAAATCTAAGGGCAGCTAGGTGGCACAGTGGATAGAGCACCAGCCCTGGAATCAGGAGTACCTGAGTTCAAATCCAGCCTCAGACACTTAACACTTACTAGCTGTGTGACCCTGGGCAAGTCACTTAACCCCAACTGCCTCACTAAAAAAAAAAAAAAATCTAAGATATAATTCTTCCCCCACCCCACCCCCCAAGAAATTTCCAGTCTGATAGGTAAAGAAAAAAATCAATTATCAATATAAAATGAAATGTTCCTCCCTTGCTTGCATTATTCTTGGAAAAAAGAAATGGACTTTTTCCTTGTCAAGGCAATCCCTCTACATTTGTCCTTAAGTCTCTCCTGCCCTCCCTGAGAGCTTTGTGTCTTATTCCTTCCATCTCTCTCATCTTGAATCTCTACATAACTACTGACTCTTTCCCTGCTCCTTATAAACCTGACCAATTTTTCACTAAAAATAGAAAACACTTTTTATTTGAGCATAGCATCCTCTCAAGTTTTTATACTATATCTCTCCTTTCTAATGACACAGTCTTTGAAAGAATTATCTGGGGGCAGGTAGGTGGCCCAGAGGATAAAGCACCAGCCCTGGATTCAGGAGGACATGAGTTCAAATCCAGCCTTAGACACTTGACACTTACCAGCTGTGTGACCATAGGCAAGTCACTTAACCCCCATTGCCCTGCAAAAAAAAAAAGAAAGAAAGAAAGAAAAGGAAAAAATAATTATTTACTCTTGCTAACTCCAGCTAGTAAATCCTAAATCTCATGACCTTGGGTTTCCTTATAAGATGGCCATCTATGGGAGTCTGATTTTCTAACTCCCAAACATATACTCCAGAAAAACCCTAATTAAGTTTACTCCAGAATGCAAGAAATCTAATGAGAATCTACAGTATGTGGCATCTTCCATTCTAGAGCTACACAAAAATCAGTCAGAAACTTACAGCATGAAATGACACAAATAGAGTCTTACTTCCTTTTCCATAACATAGTTTGCTTTTTAAAACTGGTGCAAACTTTCATGATTCCAACAGGTAAAGTTTACATAAGTCTTTTTGCAGTAAGGGGTTTCTAACTTTCATCAAATAATTTGCATCCCTATGTTCTGATTGCTTCAGGGAAATGCTCTACTACTAGCAACAAACCCAAACTTCCTGCTGCCACTACTGCTAGGTTCCTATTGACCATCATTATTCTCTTCCCCTTTATAGAATTTACCCCTTAAGTAGCATGTTCCCCTGGAGAAGTGATTCTCTGTTCTTATCAAATCAGTGCACATTCATTGGGTTAATCTTCATGGGAAATGTAATATTTTCCCTTTGTAACTTTCCTATCCCTTGACAAATACGTTCCCTTGCCTCCCTCCCCCATCCTTGTACTAGTTCTTTCTTTGCTACAAGATGAAACCCCTCAAAATCCAAATAAGGTGGGTGTTTTTTTTTTGGTGGGGCAATGAGGGTTAAGTGACTTGCCCAGGGTAACACAGCTAGTAATTGTCAAGTGTCTGAGGTCAGATTTGAACTCAAGTCTTCCTGAATCCAAGGCTGGTGCTTTATTCACTGCGCCACCTAACTGCACCCCCCCCAATAAGGTGCCTTTTGAAAATATCATGGGAACCCATTTTAATTTTCTTAAATAAGCAAACAATCATATAAATATCATTTTTACACTATAAAAACTGGTTAAGAATTGACTATGTAGTACCTCACATTTGATGGAATTGTTCATTGTCCCTTCAATTTCATTAAAATATGATTGTACTTCTATTTGTACTTGTAAATGAGATGATATTTGTAAAGTATTTAGCACAGTGCCTGGCAAATAGTAGACACTTAATAAATGCTTATTTCTTTCATTTTTCCTTCCCATTTACCTAATGAAGATCAAGAAATTAATAAAGTCCCTGGGTACATCCTCTTTGTAAGAATATATGTTTTTTCAATAGTATTTAGCAAAATAACCTCTACATAGGAAGTAGTCAATAAATATTTATGTATTGATTAATGCCCCAAATGTTGCTAATACTTCCTGGTTTTTCTTGCACCAACTGGTAAAAAAAATGTAGGAATATCAATATGAGAGGAAGTGAAAAAGAAAAATGAGAAGAGAAAGTTGTGGTGAGAGGGCTCCCACCTTTAATTCAAAACTATAGGATCACTATAAGGGATCTCAGAGATCATTTAGTTTAACATGTAACTGAAAAAAAAAATCCCATACAATATAATTGAAAAATTGTCACCCAGCCTTTGTTTGAGCACCTTTAGTGAGGGAGTTGCATTGCTTTTCACCTATATAATATTTAGATAAGTACTTTTTAGGAAGTTTTCTTAATTTTTATATCAAATTTAAATTTTCCTCTTTGCAACTTCAAGTTACATATCCTGGGAACACATATAGCAAATATAATCACACTACTAAAAGATAACTATCATGTCCCCTCTTAAAGTCTTTTTTTATCTAAGCTAAATATACCCTCTCTCTTATATTGATCTTAACATGGCATGATCTCAAGGCCCTTTGTCACTCTGCTTAACTTTCTTAGAATGCTCTATAGTTGATTAAATATCCTTCCTAAAATATGACACTCATATAAGAAATGATAAGCACTATGCTTTCAGAAAAACCTGGAAAGACTTACGTGAACTGATGCAAAATGAAGTGAGCAGAACCAGCAGACCGTTGTAAAGAATAACAGCAATACTGTAGAATGATCAGCTGTAAATGACAACTATTCTTACCAATACAATGATCTGAGACAATTCTGAAAGACTCATGATGAAAAATGCTATTCACTTCCAGAGAAAGAACTGACGAAGTCTGAATGTGAGTTGAAGCATAATATCTCTCACCTTCTTTATTTTTCCAGTTTTTTTTGATCTGTTCATTCTTTTACAACATGACTAATATGGAAATATATTTTGCATAATTGCACATGTATAACCTATATCAAGTTACTTAGAGTCTCAGGGAGGAGGGAAGGGAGGGAGAGAGGGAAAGAACTAGGAACTCAAAATTTTAAGAAACAAATGTTAAAAACTGTTTTTATATGCCATTAGGAAAAAACAAAATATTATTTTAAAATAGAGTTAAAATTCAGGGGAAAAAATTAAATGAGACATGCAAAACTGAATACAATTCTTCATGTGTTTCGACCAGGACAAAATGCAATGATATTATTCCTTTTCTAGTCTTGGACAGTATTTCTCTCTTAATGCAACCTAAGATCATATAACATTTTTGTGTTGTTGTTGCCATATCACACTGTTGACTCATATTACGTTTTCATTGCACTAAAATCCCTAAATCTTTTTTTTCAGATAAACTACTGTCTAACCACATCTCTCCCATCTTTTCCTTGTACTTCATTCATCTTGTTTGTTTCCTATCTCAGGTTGCTCTAAGGGCAACTTCTCTCTTCCTTGCTATTTCCTTTTAACCACAACCAGCTCAGATGATTTCCTTTCATTGAGACTCCCTCCTTGGGATGCACACTTAAGTAAAGCTACCAAGGGCAACAAATAAAAAGATAGAGGCAGCTCAGGTGCAGTGGATAAAGCACCATCCTTGGATTCATGAGGACCTGATTTAAAATCTGGCCTCACACACTTGACACTTACTAGCTGTGTGACCCTGGGCAAGTAATTTAACCCTCATTGCCCCACAAAAAAATAAACAAAAATAAAAAGATAGATAAAACATCTAATAGACTGTCCAAGCACCTGACTTAGTACCCCTACTGGTACCACTTGAGAAAATGAGAGAGAGGATAGCTCCCTTCATGGGTAGACAATGACCAAGAAAAGCTAGTCTTCTTGCATGTAATTGAGGAGGACTACCCTCTAAGGATTTATACTAGACCTCTCTTTGACCCATGAATTGGAGAACTAGAGCCATTAATCATTTAATTATGAAAAACCTGGTCTTTAACTTAAGTCGATTTACAATCTAGTTATGACAGTAACTCTGTAGGGAAAAAAACCCCAAACTTTGGTCATCTCAGCAACTTAAAGATATGAGCTTCAACTGCATTTTCTTTATACAGTGTTAAAGTTTTGGACATTATTCAATAGTTTATGACTCCAAGCATTCTATTTGAGAGTTTATAATTATTTACATTTCAGACATGATACATTGGTTGTGAGTTGTTTTTGCAAGTACATAATTAGCAAAAAGACCTTTTGACCAGGAAGTTATGTAGCTGTTTTTATTTAGACATTTCACTGATTTATTCAACATTTTCATGCTCCGTTTTATTATTTTTTTAAAAAAATGCTTTGAGGACTCTTGTTGTTACTGGAAATAGTACTATTTATTCAAGGCTACTTAGTTTTCTTTAACTGCCCCAAAAGATAATTCAACAGTTTGATGTTCACTTCATTATTTGCATTTTTCCTCCAGAAAGAATCAACCTTAAAAAAAATGCTTTTTTGAGTTGAAATCCCCAGAGAATACATGAATGTGTAATACTGGAAGATTTTTTTTTATGGTCCAGGAGTTGAAGTAGGTAGATTGGAAAGTCCTGTCCATCCTTCATTTTTTTTTTCCTGGAAGAATTAGAAATATTATTGGCTAATGTCTACAATGGGTTGGAAAAGTGTTCTGTAGGAAATTGGAAGGAAATGTGACTTTTCCATTTCATGGAGGCAGGGGTTCCTCTAGGCTAAGTTTAAACTTTGAAACATGAAGAGATCAAAAATCTTCCTTCTGAGATTCCACAGCTGTGTACAGTGCTTTTCAAACCCTCCTTGGAGAAGGGTAATCATCATACGTTCAGCAACCTGATAGATGACACAAGCACTGATGAGAGAAGTTATGGCTTACATTTTTTTTTCTTAATTGCCTAAGGATCTGGATCGAAAAGGAAAAGATTTCTCTTGATCCCAATGAAGGCAGTGTGGTGTCATTTTAGTATGGTAAAAGACTTAGTCTCAGAACATCACAGTTGGAAGGTAACTCAGGTGTTATCACTTCATCTTGAACTTGACCATGAATCCAAAGGGTCAATCATTCTCTGCTTAAAGATTTCAAATAATATGGAACATAATACCTTTAAAATACTCTAAGTCACCTTTGGAAATCTTTAGTTGTTAGGACAATTTTCCTTCTATAGAATAAAATTCTGCCTTCCCTAGCCCTTTATTCTGTTTTGTGGAAATTTATTTTGATTTGGGGACCCTACCTTTAGGCTGAGATTAGAAAGCCTTAGGCCCTCAGGGTCTCTCCCCCTCCTCCTCAGCTTTAGCTGAGCGAAAAAGCCCCATGGGCTATACAAGATGCCAGGTCAGACAGCTGGGGGGGGAAAAAAGCCCCCAGCTCCCTCCGACCTGAGCGGAGCTATCTGAAAGATAGCCTGTGCTGAGGCATGAGGCTCGAGAGCACACCTCGCCGCCCCCACCCCCACCCCGCTATAGCTCTGGCTGGTGGATTAGCTTGGTCTGTGGGGGTGAAGGAAGCACCGAGATTTGAGTGGAGAGAAGAAAAGGTATATATAGACCTGGGAGTGAGACAGGAGGGGGGAGATGGACTAGAAAGAAGGGGGGCTGACTAGAAGAGGACAGACTAGAGGAGACTCGAGGACACTCGAGGACGGACTAGGAGAGAGGCTGACTAGAGGGGAGCCGGGACAAGGACAGAGGAGAGTTCGATTCAGAAAAGGAGAGAAGGGGCTGACAAGGTTACAGGCCTTAATACAAACCAGGGAAAGTGTAACGTGCCCTGAGGCCAGAGGCGGCTAAGGCCCTTATTGTATTCAAGAAGTTCAAAGCGCAGCAGGTGGGAAAGAGACGCAGTGGAAAGAGACCTCAGGAAAGCAGTCAGGTTGTACTTTATTTCCCTGTATTCCTAATTTGAAATAGTATCTCATAAATAAACTCTGCTTTGATTATTTAGTTAAGAGGCTTCTTAATCTTTAGTCTATCAGTTTGGGAGCAGTGTGGTGGAACTTTACAAATGGCCCACATTAAATTAATGAAGTCAGATAGCCAAATAGTCAAAAGTCCCCAGATTAGTCCTCCAGTCAGATTAGCCCTCCAAATTAAGTTAGTCATTTAAAATATTTCTACAGTTTTATAGGCCAAGTCAAAACTAGGAAATTCCTCTTCTGTATGAAAGCTATACATTCTCTCTCTCTCTCTCTCTCTCTCTCTGGGGGGGGGGGGCTGGGCAATGAGGGTTAAGTGACTTGCCCAAGGTCACACAGCTAGTAAGTGTCAAGTGTTTGAGGACAAATTTGAACTCAGGTTCTCCTGAATCCAGGGCCAGTGTTTTATCCACTGCACCACCTAACTGCCCCCTTATACATTCTCTTCTTCATGCTAAATGTACCTCACTGAGTGCTCTCATGGCCTGATTTCTGATTCCCTCACCATTCTAGATGACTTCTTATGGACAATGAAAGTTTTTTAGTGTTGTTCTTAAGATACAATACTCAGAACTGGACATAATATCCTTTCCTTCACAGATGTAGTAGTACTAAAACCTGACTCCAGGGCTAGTGCTCTATCCGCTGAGTTCAAATCCAGCTTCATACGTTTGACACTTGCTAGCTGTGTGACCCTGGGCAAGTCACTTAACCCCATTGTCTCAAGCATTCAGGGCCATCTCCAGTCATCCTAATGTATGTCTTCCTACTGGACCCAGATGGCTATGGAGGAGAGAATGAGGCTGATGACTTTGTACAGTCCTTCCTCGCTTAAATCAAATTCCTTCTAAGTCATGATATCTGTCATGATCCTCTTTGAGAATGAAGGACAAACAACAAACCCAGATGCAGGGCTTCCCGAGCTTCTTGAAGGCAGGGACTATCTTTCCCCTTTCTTGGAATTCCCAATGCTTAGCACAGTGCCTGGCTTATACTAGGTGCTTAATAAATATTCATTGATTGGCTGACTGACCAATATATTGTAGATGAAGTGGTGGAAATTCTACTAAGAGCTTGATAAAATCTACATAAACTTAGATACTTGGTTATTTCAGTGCAAAAGTAGAGAACGGTGAAGATAGGGAGAAATATATAGGAGAGTACAATTTAGGAAGGAATGAGAGAAGAACTTGCCCCCTTTAACTATTACTCATGACTTTTATGGAACAGTTTTGGAGGGCACACTCTTTCCTCCATTCTCTTCTATCAGCCTCTTATTCCTCTTTGCCTGTGAACCTCTGCTGTCATTAGCTTTACCTACTGATAGTATCATTTTTATAGGTCCAGGAAGCAGGAATTGTGCAATAAAATGTATTCTGAAAGACCAATCCTCCCTTCCTTCAGGCTGTCTTTTGTATTCTGGATCTTTCAGCAACATATGTTACAACCATATATAAGAATGCCATCTCTATGTGAGGCCTGGTACACTCCAACTTTTCCTTACCTTCAAGTATAGGAGGTGTCAGAAACACTTTTAATTCAGTAAGACTGTGTCACAGGTTGACTTGATTTTCCTTCATGTCTATCATTTGGAGTATGATATGGTCGCAATAAATGGTCTTTTAGCTCAGGGCTTCTTGAACTTTTTCCACTCGTGACCCTTTTTTTTTTTTTTTAGTGAGGCAATTGGGGTTAAGTGACTTGCCCAGGGTCACACAGCTAGTAAGTGTTAAGTGTCTGAGGCCGGATTTGAACTCAGGTACTCCTGACTCCAGGGCCGGTGCTCTATCCACTGCGCTACCTAGCTGCCCCGTGACCCCTTTTTTTACTAGAGAAATTTTAACATGATCCTGGGTATATAGGTATGTAAAATAGGTAAACACATCAAACATTACTGCTCAATTGTTGCAACCCCCACATTCAGTCATATGACCCCATATGGGGTCACAACCCACAGTTTAAGAAGCTTTGCTTTAGCTTACTCCCCCCCACTACTCCTTTCTTTCTTTCCTCCCTCCCCCTTTCCTTATATCATATCAGTTGGATTGAGTTTATCTCCTCTCAACAGAAGATCTCCAGTAATATACCCTGATCTCACTGGTGAGGTTTAGAGCACAAGGCTGCCCTTTTAGCCTTTTCCTTACCTTTTTCCCTAGTATAGATTCTTTTCTTTGAAAACATTAAGTTCTGTGGACTAGCTTAGGGAGTGTGGGGAAAGTAGGAAGACTAGAGCCACTCTATGGATTGAAGATTCTATGTTACTCCTTTTTGTTTGTTTGTTTTTGTTTTTTTTAGTGAGGCAATTGGGGTTAAGTGACTTGCCCAGGGTCACACAGCTAGGAAGTGTTAAGTGTCTCAGGCCGGATTTGAACTCAGGTCCTCCTGAATCCAGGGCCGGTGCTCTACCCACTGCGCCACCTAGCTACCCCTATGTTAGTCTTTTTTCCCCTTCCCCTTCCCCTTCCTTCTCTTCCCCCTACCCCCACTCTCTCTCTTCCTTCTTTTCTTCCTGAATGAGACAGGCCACAACTCTATACAACAAGGTAACTCAGTTGTTATCAGGAGTGAGGTCTCCTTATCTGGGGAAAGGAAGGGAATATGCATTTATATGGCATCCACTATGACCC
Organism: Dromiciops gliroides; assembly: GCF_019393635.1. NCBI lineage: Eukaryota > Metazoa > Chordata > Mammalia > Microbiotheria > Microbiotheriidae > Dromiciops > Dromiciops gliroides. Next base: position 130,872,903 of record NC_057863.1, read on the forward strand.
AAGCACAGTGCTAAGCACTTTACAAATATTATCTCATTTGATCCTCACAATGACCCTGAGAAGTAGGTGCTGTTATTATTTCCATTTTACAGTTGAGGAAACTGAGGCAAACAGTGTTTAAAGGACGTGTCCAACATCACACAGCTAATAAGTGTCTGAGTTAATATTTGAACTTAGGGCTTTCTGACTCCTGGTCCAGTAGTCTATCCATTGTACTGCCTTCTGTACTTATACCTCATAATTTTGAGCTTTCTTAAGCATATGTCATATTTTAATTTGTTATTTGAGCATTTGTTTTATCACCTCTCCTAAACTCTTTTCTTGAGGAGAGAGATTCGTTTATCTTGTATCATGCTAGAATATAAAGTTAAGTGACATCCCTTACTATAATAAAGTTCCTCCATCACAAAATGTCTATGTGGTATATGGTCCAACAAACTTTTTGAATCCAGAGATGGCAGCATTGGAAAGTCTGGGACACAGTAATGAAGAAATTCCTGGGTGAGGAACTGAGTGATTGCAAGAAAGGAGAGAACCATGTGGCTCTAGAAATGGCAGCCACCAATGGCATGAAGAAAATTCCAGGATCAAAAGGACTAATTCCAGACCAAGCAGGAATCAGAGTCCTGGAATAACAAGGGATAAAGCCATTATGTGAAAAAACAAATCTAGACCTTATGTTCCACTAACACTATGAGTTAGAAAGAGGTTGACTCTCTAGCACCCTATTCCTTTTCCTTCTCTGGGCCCCTTAACCACAAGTGTGGGCTGTAAGTCTGGAAAGTTGTATAGATCCTTGGAGAGAAGAAACACCTACTTGAATGGAAAGGAGAGTTGACCTGAGGGTTTATGCTTGCTTTTTTTTTTTTTTTTAGGGCAGATAGGTGAGACAGCAGATAGAACATTGGGCCTGGAGAGTCAGGAAGTCCTTGGTCAAATCTGGCTTCAGACACTTACTAGCTGTGTGACCCTGGGAAAGTCACTTAACAGTTGTTTGTCTCAGTTTCTGCAATTGTAAAATGGGGACAATAATAGTACCTACCTCACAGGGTTGTTGAGGATCAGATGAAACAATATTAAACACTTAGTAGGCACCGTATATAATGCTTATTCCCTCACCTCTCTCCCTGGTCTCCATCTATGGTGGAGAGAAATTGCTGTGAATTTGCTATATTAAACATATCAACAAAGCCTTGTGGGCCACAAATGAATGGCAGAATTCTCCTTTTACATGACCTTTCTTTGTGCTGGAATTGTAACATACCTATATATATATATATATGTGTGTGTGTGTGTGTGTGTGTGTGTGTGTGTGTGTCTATATCTATATGTACATCATCCATACCCATACCCATATCTATATATCTATATCTATATTTCTTCCATATTGTCAAGAAGGATTATACAAACTATAACCTTCTGGTATAGGACTATTTTCATAGGTTTAACATTTCACTGAGAAATGAAGCAAATCTATAACTTTTTGGAGACTCAGCTGTTCAACCCGAGTTCTTTGTATACCCACTTATACTTTGTCTTTTTCTGTGCTGGAAGGTATAAAAGGGAAATTTTAAGTAATATTGCCAACAAGAACAGAATATACCCTGAAGGAAAAATTCTGTCATGTCTCTTAGGTCACCTGGCTTTTTTATTTCCCTAGAAAGCAGTAAGTACAGGGAGTATCACAACATTAGAGAAACAAATGAAGTATGATATAATTTCTCTAGCCTGATCCCTTGTCCCAATAATTCAATTCAATTCAACAAACATGTATTAATACCTACTACAATATATACAAAATGGATTGGGGGGGCAGCTAGGTGGTGCAGTGGATAAAGCACCAGCCCTGAATTCAGGAGGACCTGAGTTCAAATCCAGCCTCAGACACTTGACACTTACTAGCTGTGTGACCCTGGGCAAGTCACTTAACCCTCATTGCCTCCCACACCCACCCCCCCCCCAAAATGGGTTAAGGACAGATGTTATTAGACTTAGACTGGACACAAAAGGAGTTTGCTTATCTATTCACATAATCATAGATTTATTGTTGGAAAGTACCTTTGAGACCATTTAGTCCAATCTTCCTTATTTTATAGATAAGAAAACTAGTTCCCAGAAAGGTTACTTGTTTGGTCTAAGGTCATCATTGAAGTAGCAACTAACAGAGTTAGGATTTGAAACCAAGTCTTCTAACTCTAAATCAGATATTTTTCCCCCAAAATTCTGACACTGGAAGTTAGGAGACCTGGGTTCAAATCCTGAGTCTTCAAGGTCAGTGATTTGGGGTATATGATTTTGTTCCTTTGCACCTCAGTGTCTCATCTGTGAAGTGAAGGAAGTAGACTATTATCTCTAAATTCTCCAGCTCTCAGAGTCTATGGTTTTATTAATCTCTTGCTTCAAGTTCTTGAATGGTAGTGAAAAAAGAACATCCGGATTCTAAGGCATCAGGAATCTAAGGATTCTAATCCCTTTCTCTGGGCCTTTCATCTTCTTTTCTATCTCCTCTAGGACATCAATCCAGCAAATTTCCCTCCTGATTCACAAATCTTCAACCTTTCCTGCTCTCTGTTTCTTCCATATATCTGTGCATATGCTCAGGTCTCCTATAATCCTAGCAGATTTCTACCCCACTTCTAGCTAGGATCCCTTCTCCCTCTTCTTCCTCATGGCTAAATTTCTTTCTTTTTTTTTTTTTGAGAACTGTATCTTTTTTTTTTTTTTTTAGTGAGGCAATTGGGGTTAAGTGACTTGCCCAGGGTCACACAGCTAGTAAGTGTTAAGTGTCTGAGGCCGGATTTGAACTCAGGTACTTCTGACTCCAGGCTGGTGCTCTATCCACTGCACTATCTAGCTGCCCCAAGAACTGTATCTTTTTAAAAATTAATTAATTAATTTTAATTTTTCTCAACTACATGTAAAGAAAGATATTTTTTGAGTTTCAATTTTTCTCCCACCCTCCCTTCTCTCCCCATTCCCAAAACCAGTAAGCAATTTGATATAGGTTATGCATTATGATTATGTTAAACATAGATACACCCTAAATTTCTTTTAAAAGTCATCCATACCACCCACCCACTTGAAGACCAAGATTCACTTAATGCTGAGGTTCTTAACTTGAGTTTCTGTGAATGGATTTCATGGGGTTTGTAAACTTGAATGGGAAGGAAAAAAATCACATCTTTATATTCACTAAACTATAAGTGAATGTTTGCATTTCCTTTACTTACTGAAAATCTTTCCTCTGAGAAGAGGGTTTTAAGCTTCCCAGGGCTGCCAAAGATTTCCATAACAGGAAAAGATGAAGAACTCACTTAAAGAATGATATCAATGATCATGACTTCTCAAGGTATTAGGTTTTTTACATGTAGGTCTTTGAAATGGTTGAATAATGCACAGTTTGAAAACATGCTCATCAATATTTAGTGTAGACAGGGACTTGTTGGAGTAGCTCATATACTGACTTTAGGGGGGATTGTTAAATTTTCATTATGAGCATTTACATCTATGAAATCTGCAAGCATGACAGATCATGGCTAGCTTTACTGTTTTTGCTGATTGTCTAGATTTAAATGATGAAGAAAATCTTAGCAATAAATATTCAACTTATAAGTATGAAGGAAAATTAAAAGTTCTCCATACCGGTTGGCTTTACTTTCTTATTACTCACTATTTTCTTTTTTTTCATAAATTAACCCATTTATTGTTGGACTATGGGCTACAGATGGGGAGAAGATTTTACTGGTCTTTCAATTCCTTCAGTCTTCTGATGGAGGATTTGACTGTAACTGCAGAGGTAGTATTGTAGGTCCATGCACCACCAGCTACTGTTTTCATATAGGATCCACAATGCCAGATACCCACAGCCCGTCTCTTCATTTTGGTCTTGCCACAAAAGGAGCAGGTATACTTGGCATGCTGGCTAATTTCAATTTTCTTCACCATTTTTCTGAGGGATGCACCATAATGTGTTCCATATTTACCAACAATTCTGACCTTCTTGGTTCATTTAGCCATGTTGCTAGTTGCGGGCCTGGAACTTGAAGAGCTTACTATTTTCTTGATCCTTTGCAATCTGGCTTCTGCTTTAAATCATGCCACTCTCTCAGAGGTCATCACCAGTTATCTGCTAATTGTTATATCCTTTGGCCATCTTGCAATTCTTATCCTACTTGATACCTCTAAAGGAAGCATCTTCTCTCTCTTTCTTTAAAGATTCCTCCTTGTTCTCTTCTAGTCCCTCTAACTATTCCATCTCTGTATCCTTCAATGGATTCTCATTCTCTTCTTGGCTCTTTAATCTATGTTTCTTTAAGGTCTGTTCTCTGGTCTCTTCTATTTCTACACTATTACAACCTTATACATTTTCTGTACTGTATCCCTTATTAATATCTTTAACAATTCTTCATTCTAGTCAAACTGGACTACAGTTATCCCTTCCACATCACAGGGAGTAGGGGTGCAGTGCACCCTTGATCTAGAAAATTCAAGTAAAATTTTTGGCCCTCCTTTCATATTAAAAAAGTCTGAATTATTGTGGTATTAGAAGATAAAATATGTTACTATTATATAATTCTCTCTATCTATTCCTCTATATAGCTTACGCATTTCTGAGTTTCAAAACTTTTCTTGAATCATCTGCTGGCCTGCAGCTTCCACAAAATTCCCCCCAAATTCCCATTTAATTTCTCACACCAACAAGTAATTCATTGAAACTGTGATGGGGAAAGACGTGATGTGGAAGGGATAACTGTTCTAGCTGCCCACCAGACTAGAAACTTACCATTAAGCATTCCCACAAGTCCACAGCCAAATCTAAAATATACTCCCTCAGTATTTCCATCATGAAATTCTTATCTTCAAGGATAATTTCAGATATTATCTCCATAGAGGACGGAAGGAAAGAAATAATTATGTATTAAGAAGCTACTAAGAGTCAGGCACTGTGTTAAACCCTTTACATATATTATCTCATTTGATCCTCACAACAGTACTGGGAAGTAGGATTAGGAAGAAATAGTATTATTATAGCCATTTTAGAGTTGAGAAAATAGAGGTAGAATTTAAGTGACTTGCCCAGAGGCACACAGCTAGTGTCTCAGACCAAATTAGAAACCAAGCCTTCTTGACTCCAAGTCCAGTGCTCTATTCATCCCTTCCCCAGCCCTTGCCCCATTAATTAATGGTCTCTCCTTTCTAAAATGACCTTTTATTTACTTATCTATGTATATTTTATATCTATTCATTCCAAGAGACTGTAAAGACAAAAATTGCCTCATTTTTATCTTCATTTCACCAGGGCCTAACACAATGCTTTATTCAGAATGGCCTCTTAACAAATATGTGTTGAATTAAATTCTTGCATTTCACTTACTTCAACAGTTTAAACTCCCTTCTATATGAAAATAACTCCTAACCAGCCCTCACTTCTTCTGAACATTAAAGCTGCCTTTCCCATTGCCTTTCAGCCTACTATATGCAATAGGTAATCACTCCCACACCTGAAGGGGTTGGTTTATCCCTGGGCAGAAGATTATTCTTAGTATGGTGCTGTGCTTTGGGAGAGGCCACTGCAAGCAGTAGAAGGAGGAGGTAGGAAGCTACTGTCTTTACTCTGACACTTCCCTTCCCCCTCAAATTACCTTATATTGATATCTATGATTCTTGCAGTAGAATACAATCCCTGTGAGGGCAGGGACTTTTCAATGCTGTCCTCCCTGGTATAAGTTTTCTCATCATTGTAGCCACTTCATAATTGACTGAATAGATTGAGTAGGTTAAGGGAAAGCTTTACAAAGATCCAGAAATTACTTGCTATGTTTGGAGGCCATGGAGTTTTCCGGTTTGGCTGGAACATGTAGTACATTGCAGAGAGGAAGTAAAAGGTAAAAGGGTGCCTTATTGTGAAGCACTGTATTGTATGCCTGGCTGGCCACCAGCACCTCAAACTCAAGAGGTCCCATATTGAGCTCATTATCTCTTCTAAATCTTTCCATCTTTCTGGCTTCACAATTTCTGTTCCTAGAATCACCACTCACCATCATTCATGTTCATAACCTTAAATTTATTTTTTATTCTCCAACCATTCTTACTTCTCATATATCTAGCCATAATAACAACTTTATAGGTTTTCCTGGCTCCTGGATATTTCCCTTCTAATCTGTCTTTCATAAAATTTCTGGAATAATCTTCCTTTTGCAGTGATTTGATCATTTAGCTCTTAAAAAAATCTTCATTGGCTTCCTATCACCTATTATGGAAAGTCTGAACTCCTTTGTCAGTCATTCAAGGTTCTACTCAATCAGGAATCACTCTATCTCTTTGCTTTTATCTCAGGTTACTCCCAGTATGTGCTGTGCTTGTCACCCAAATTGAACAATCTTCTTCCCTCCAAACATGGCTTGTACTTGCTGTGCTTTTGCTCCCCCTGATCTTTATAAACCTAGAATGTCTTCCCTTTTCTTTTTCCCCTGTTGAATTTCTATCCATCATGTTCAGCTCAGTTGAAATGCTGTCTCCTCCATGAAATCTTTTCAGATTCTTCTTCACTCCTCCCCCTCTTTGGTGAGCTAGCTATAAAATCCCCCCTCTGGTCTTGTAGTTCTTTGTTTAGAATTTCTAAAATGCACTTATCATATACATATCATAGCTATTAGATACACTCTTAGACGTTCCATAAGGGTTAGGGCCATGTCTTATAGAAAGTTTTTAGTTCCAAAGTCCTTAGCATCATGATCAGTAGACATTTAATAAATGTTTATTGCAAGAAGAAAGAGGCCCCTTTGGTGACCTTTTAAAAAAATTATTCATTATTTCAATTACTTTTTACTGAATATCCCTTGTTTATATTACATTATACTTATGTAAGTGTTCAAAAGAAAAGAGAGTCTTCCCTACTGGCTTAAGAATTTGTTGACCTGAATCCCTGCAATATGTAGAAGCATACTGGACTCCTCTGCAACATCCCCTTTTCTTCCTAACCCCCCACCCCCAAACACACCCCCAACACACACACACCTTCTTCCCTCTTCAGGCTACATATTACAATGTAATATTGATAGTATTTGAGTCTAAAGTCTTTGCTGTAATCTGAATAAGCAACTTTATCTATCTTTAGCTATCAATTCTGAAACAATGTCTTGCACTGAAATCTTTTTTACATCCATCTTATCAAAGGCCTACTGTGGTTCTAAAGGTAGAGGCCTGATCAATTCAGGAAGGGATTCTCCCAGAAAATGATTACAATAATGATAAGATTTAGAGAAGGAAGGAAAGAATTCTTTAATTCAATTAATAGAAGTATCTCTTGGGTTTACCTTTGACAAGGCAGAAAGAGAATCTTTACAGGGGATAGTTAAAGAAAGACCAAATGATTTTGGAATGCTTTTTTTCAGGTGTACAAAGAATTAAGTGACTATAGTTGTGTCTGATGAATTAAAACTGTCAAATGAACTTTTATCTCAACTTTGCAATGTTTTATATTTTATTGTGCAATTTTGTCTATTCCTCAATAATACTCTAAATTGTTAGTGGAAATTACTTGTGTCATAGGAGAATTTTATAAGAAGTTGGGTCTATGTTGTTCTGTATTTCTTTCTCTAAGCTTACCTTTCTTAGAATTTAATTAGGCAACTGTTAGACTAATTGTGCCTAAAACACAGACTACTGAGGGTTTTTTTCCACACTTATGGGACTGTGGCTCCAAAATTTTCATCTAATTACCTTGTTTTCCTCCACAATAAACAACCCACCTTTATTACATTAAATATTTTTTTGGTTATAAGAATGCATTTGACTCTTCTTAATTTGTTTTGCTTATGGCACAGAAAAGTTTTCACTTTGTTCTATCTTAATCTAAATTGTTGTGTGTTTTTTTTTAAATGTTGTCCCCTAGTACTAATGCTACTGTGATCCTCCATGGTTAAAGCATGGAGCAGTGAGATAACTTTACTGCTCAACCTTCTCTTATAACAGCCACAAAAATCTATATGGAATTCAACATATCAAATGAATAATCTGGTTCCCAGTACAAAAGTGGGAAGGTTATTTCTTCATAATTACACAATATCTTACCTACTACAACTTCTTCACTGTAGCCTTATATTGTAATAATATTAGTTTCACTTCCTCAATATCAGCACTGACCTAGCATTTCTTTCAGACTTAGCTTCTTCCATTTGGGTCTTAACCTTGCCTGTCCTGCTCTCATTCAACTCAAACAATTCATTCAATCAAGACACATTTATCAAGTGCCTATTATGTTCCAGGCACTGTGCTAGATGCTGGGGATAAGAGTGAAACAATCCCTGCCCTTAAAAGGTTTATATTCTATTGGGGGGATAAATGTACATGTACAGATGTACACATACAAAATACAGAGATATAAAAGTGGATGACAAATAGATATAATTGTTTTTTGATATCAGGAAAGTGATGTCATGACTTGCAAGTGAATTGGATTTAAGTGGAGCAGGACTATGCAAAATCACCAGCCTCACTCTCTCCTAGGGAGCTATGTGGGTTCAGTGGCAATATATAGATCAGGACCTAGAAATGGCCCTGGATGTAGTGGGAAATCTTAGCCTTTTTAAGTGAAGGTCTTTCCCAGGTCTCAGAGGGAATGCCCATTCACTGATTAGGCCTAGGTAAGAAATGAGGTAAAAAATGGTGTCTTTTACCTAATCAAAAGAGAAAAAATCAACCAGGGAGAGGAAGACCCTCAGGTTTTCTAGCCAAAACAGAAATAATTAGTATTTACACATACTCTGAGACTTCAGAACCCAAATAGTGACCAAGTGAGGCTTGGGCTGGGCTCTACTGTTGGCCAATCAATGAGAACCCAAGTGATTTGGGTTTAAGGCATGGTGCTAGCCTGTAAATATTATGACAGTTTGTGAGGTTTTAGTGATCAAAATTTATATTCCTCTGGGCAGAAAGCATCCATATGTAAGGGTATGATTCCCTATGCAGACAGAGGGAGAGGTGAGAGAGGAGGAAGAGGAGGGAGGGAGAGAAAGGAAGGAGAGGGGAGATGGGAGGTAAGATGGGGAGGAGGAGAAGGAAGGAAGGAAGGAAGGAAGGAAGGAAGGAAGGAAGGAAGGAAGGAAGGAAGGAAGGAAGGAAGGAAGGAAGGAAGGAAGGAAGGAAGGAAGGAAGGAAGGAAGAAGCAGCAGCATTACTCAATTGGAACTGGCCATTTGGGTCCCTAGTGGGACAGCTACTACTACTCATATAAGATAATATTTTAGGCTAAGACACTAGATCTTTTTGTCTCCCACAATTTATGGTGAGCCTCCTAAATTATATACAGTACCTTCTTAATGCAAGAATAATCATCTACCCAGGAATTAACTGCTGCTGAGGTGTTTGTCTATTGGATCATTGTATGAGAATACCATTTGGTAAACTGAAAGAATGTCTCCATTCATTTGGATCATTCAAATTATCACTTCTCTATACCTAGAGTTGCCTAAGAAGCTATTCTTCCACCATCCTTTAGGATTCATGTATCTAGTGTCAAAAGAGGACTTTATTCTTGCTACTAGACACATGACAATTCTCCCCCTCCAAGATAAATCTATTCCAACTGATGCCTGGACAATTCAAAGGAAAGATGGAAGAGAGAACTTGCTAAATTAAAAGTAGTGGTGGTTTGGGAGAAAGAACAGTTAGTTTTCTAGATATCAAGAAAGCCAATAGCCAACTTAGAAGAACAGGAGGAAAAGGGAAGATTGCAACTCGAGTCTCCAAATTCTGAATGAAAGTGACCAAAGAGTTAACCCTTGCAGTTAATTCTCTTCTAAAGAATAAGATAAAATAAAAGAACTACACTTTTAAAATACTTTTCCCTTTGCTAGCCCTTACTCACTTTCTTGATTGAAGGTAAGAATGTTGGAAAAGAGAAAAAGACTAACATCAATGAAAATACACATCACAAGATGTTAGATTTAAAGATAGAAGGGACTAACCCAACTCCCTTCATTTTATAGATGAGGAAAATGGTACTCAGAGAATTTTCTGTCTATTGCCACACAACTAGTATATATCAGGAGCAAGATTTGAATCCACAAAAAGACCCATAGAAGAAAGGGTTAATGAACTTGCTATGCAAATTAGTGCAGTAGACAGAATGTAGTAATTGGAAGAATCATAGATCTGAGTTTGAATCCTGCCTCAGAAACATACTAGGTATATGTGAATCATTTAACTACTCCCATCGTCATAGCATTTACCTTCCAGGATTGTTATAAGAATCAAAAGAGATAGTTTATGCAAAAGTTTGACAACCTTTTTTAAACAAAGGCTAGCTATATTGTTATTGCTGTTGTTGCTCAATCACAAGTACCACTCTGACCCAGTGCTTTCACACATTGATAACACCTTAACAAAATATATTCTTGTTACAGGTAAGTAACTTGTCATAAAAAGACTGGGCAGGACAAAGACAGGCTGTAGATCCTAGCTCATCAGTTTCATCCCCTTCAATTATTATGAAATAATTGGTTGTATGATATCTCTCTCTGTTTCTCTGTCTCTGTCTGTCTCTGTCTCTCTCTCTCTCTCTTTCCTCCTACCTCCCCTCCTTCTCCACCATGATTTTATTTCTTCAATGGTCTGTCTTTATACCCTTATTTATTTTTTTTAAATGTCCATCATGAGAAACTATTTCCATGGAACTATATACTATGGAAGAAATAGGAAAAAACATATTTTTCAAAATATATAACTTTGAAAGCTCTTTTTGAAAATTTTAGTTTATTTCAATGTAATGAAATCTGAGCAATGTTTAGCATAGATCTGAGTTGCCCTTCACACAGCTAATTTCATACATTTTGAGTTTTGTAATGGAATATCTTTATCTCTTACATGACTGCAATATCCTTGAATTCAAGGGCTATCTCATACTAATCTTTATATCCCTCTTTCCTAGCACATAGTGCAGTGCCTTGCATATAGTAGTTACATAGCCAGAATTTATTACATAAATAAAAACTATTCATTCCCTGTTTACAAAATCGATTTAGGTAATATCAGTACAAAGACTAGATGTAAGAACCATAATAAAGATATAAAATATTTAGTAAAGGTTATCTCCAAACTCAGGCAACTTTCCCCTTTCTCCCACTTCATTACTTAATAGCTTAGGCAACATGTAAGTAATTAGCTTTAAATAAAAAGTCTTCAGTAAGACAAAGACTTTACGGAATCTATTCCACTTTCTTCTCCACTCTCCCCACCAATTTCTTTTTCCAAAGAAAACCCAGTAGACTACTCAACAAAGATGCATTCACATTTCAGCAATGAGTGAGCTATGGGTACAAAAGGCAAGAAGAGAAAGAAGGTGGTAATGCCATAAGACACAATCGTCAAATCTATATATAATGAACACAGGCAGCCATGAATTTTCAAGTTGTGCAGAATAGATTGGTTATAATCTTCTTATGTATTTAAATGGAGAATCAGTTATTGCTAACATGGTGAGTTAACATGGTTTTGATTAGACTTGGAAATTAACAATACCTTTTGCGGCTGCAAAAGCAAAGCAAGGTTATAAAATGTAGGTTATGCAACTTCTTTATGGTAAAAGAGCAGTCTTTTGAAAGGTTATCCCCAACCACAATAGAAGCTAATTTTACATTCCTAATGAGGCATGGGAGACAAAATCTAGTCTTGAAACGTTTCAGCTCTCTTCAATGTTCACTTATTTAATTAGAATTACTCCCCACACTAATCTCCCTAGCCAGCAATCTAATAGCTATTAGCAGAATTTATTTACTATTTAAACTGCTTAAACGGAAGTATAGGCTTGGTGCCAAGTTTAGGCAGGTAACTAGGAGAAGATTTGGCCTTTTAGTCAAATGAAAGTCCATCTTACCCACCCCTTCAGAGCCCAAGACAGATATTCCTATTTAAAACAAATAAAAATCTTCAGAAGTGTCACCTTTATTTGAAGGAGAAGTGCAATTATTTACAAGATTGCATATCATACTATGATAAGCTTAGAGGAAGAATGTTGATTTTTTCTCCTTTTTGATAAATACATTGATGGATGATAATCTTAAGGTTTGATGGAGCATAAGATAACCTAAGAATAGGTCAGGAACTTTCAGTGGGTCAGCATCTTTTCTACCCAAGTATGAACTATGTAAAGCAAGAGAAATACTTCAAAAGTCACTAAACTCTTCATTTTCTTGGATGTGGTAATATCATTACTAGACCCACCCCTCCTCCCTCCCCCACAAAAAAAAGATCAAAGAAAGAAAAAATGCTCATATGAAAAATACTCACCTCCTTTTGTTGGTAACAAAGAGGGTACCCATGAATTAGGTGATGGCTGAACAAAGTATAGCACATGAAAGTAATACAATGTCATGCCACAAGAAATGACAAAAGGACAGTTTCAAAGAAACTGATGAAAATATTCACTAATGAAAAGTGAAGTGAGAAGAGTCAGAAGGAGAATTTAAACAATAACAATTATGTTTTAAGAAAATTTTGAAAGACTTAATAATTCTGATCAATGCAATGATGAATAACAGTAAAAAAAATAAACACCTCCTATGTGCCAGGAACTGCTAAATTGTTGGAGATACAAATAAGGAAAAGGAAAAGCAATCTCTGCCATTAAGGAGCTCACAATTTAATGGGGGAAGACAACACACAAAAGGATGCTAAAAAGAGAGGAAGTGGGGAGAAGGTACCTGGTGAGGGGTCATGATGGAGTCCAGTCCAGGTAATACAATCTGGAGAGAAATAGACTAGGGATCCTTTTTAAATGGATGCTTTGAGAAGAGTTCTTTACACTAACCCTCCAGTCCTTCAATCAAATGGGAAGAGGGCACTGATTAGGTGTGAGTAACAAAGCTAAGGCAATCTCACAAGCTGATGAGGTTTCCAGGGTGCATGATCATGATGGAATCCAATTCAAGGGAACAACTCCAGAGGCTGAATTATGAATGAATCAAGCTAAACAGAGAAATATACATGAGAAAACACATTTTCATGGTAGTCCAATATGTGGATTTATTTTGTTTGTGATTATAAGGATTTTATTATTTTCTTTTTCAATGGAAGTGTGTGTGGGAGTGTTATGGGTGAAAAGGTGCCTAGAGATAATGTTATTTTTTTAAAAAGGAAATTAAAGATCTTTGAAAGGTTTTATAAAAAAAGCTATGAAAGAGCAGAGGGAGAGGCAGAAGGAAACAGATAAGTAGGATTGCTTCAAAAGTTACATGTTGAATTTATGGTATACTTACAATCAATCAATCAATAATATTTATTAAGCACCTACTATGTTCCAGACACAGTGCTAAGAGCTGGGAATACAAAAAGAGTCAAAAGACAGTCCCTGTCCTCAAAGGATCTTACAATCTAATGGAAGAGATAACATTCAAACAAATATATACAAAGCAAGCTATACACAAGATAAATAGGAAATAATTAACAGAAAGAAGGCACTAGATATAAGAGGAATCAGGGAAGTCTTCCAGTAAAACATGAGATTTTAGTTGGGACTTTAAGCAAGCTATATACGATATTTTCAATTTCATATAGAATCCTCTTTTTCTCTTCAACTTTTTATGTGGAAGTGCTTGTGGGTTTTTAAATTTTAAATGCATAATATGAAAATAAAATTTGTAAACCACGGAAAAAAGGAGCAAGGGAATTCAAGTACATATTATCTTCAACGTAAAATTCAGCCACTAACTACCCATCCATTTTCTTAGTTTCCTATGGATCACCTCAGTGGGATAATGGCATTCCTGTAACACAGGGGTATAATGGTAAATCTTTAACAACTGGAAACCTGGGCGGGGGGGAGGGAAAGTACAGATGGCATGCTTTTAAATTTAATCTGCATCATAGATATCTTCTCTATTTCTGCTTATGTCTAGACAGTCAACAAAACAATAAATCAAATCCTGATTAAATAAATCAATAAATAAAATTAGCATTTGCCAATTTCAGAGGTATAAATGGTCAGACTGAATATTTAACAATCAGATGTCCAGAGTCAATAAAAGTTAGTTGTAGCATGACCTTAGCTAGAAACCTGGAAGAGAATAGAAAATTTAATGTTTTGTAACCTTTAGCTCAAAGGTCTATTCGCATAAAATTCTCCTCATTGGCGAAGACTGATTACACAATGCTCATCAAGTCTGAATTGGTGAGAGTTGAAGAGAAGTAAGACCATGTTCTTTTGGCTTTCAGCTTTGAGAGAGAAGATGTGTAGTTCCTGACAGTCTTCAGGTCTCTGGAGGGAGAGAAGACTGGCAAGAAGTAGACACTGAACTTCTTGGGAGCATTGAGTAATCAGTTGCTACTAATGAAGAGTGCCTAATGCAAATGACCCATTGAGCCAAGGGTTGCAATTTTACTTACATTCTTTGTTTTTTTTCTTAATTTTAAGATGAGTCCAGTTAATAATAATATATTCTTTTACTTCCCCAGTTCAGTTCAGCACACATTTATTAAGCACCTACTTCTTGAGACACTGTGAGGATATAAAGAAAAAAAAAACCAACAGAAAATGGTACCTGGGGGCAGCTAGGTGGCATAGTGGATAAAGCACTGGCCCTGGATGCAGGAGTACCTGAGTTCAAATCTGACATAAGCACTTGACATTTACTAGCTTTGTGACCCTGGGAAAGTCACTTAACCCCCATTGCCCCACAAAAACAAACAAACAAACAACAAAAACAAAAACAAACAAGAAAATGGTACCAGCCTAAAAGTAGCTGGCCTTTCCACATTATTTTTATTTTATTGGTTTTATTGATTCATTTTATTTTTCTACAAGTCATTTTCCCTCTGATCTTTCTGCTTCATTTAACCTTCCCTGAAAACAAACAAACAAAACACATTTAAGCAAAACAGAAGAGTATATAATAACTTAGTCCTCTACCTTTGTACTAAATTTGCCAATTGGTTTTATTGAAGCAACTATATTCTTTTCTACTAGTCCACTTCAAAAAACAAATCAGACTCAATGTACAAATTTAAACTATATCGTGGTATTTTGCTTCCTGTACAAAAATAGGCAGGAAAAATGAGAAATGGAAAAAATGCAAAATTAGGGATTGGAGCCATATTAAGTAATATTTCCATCAAATAATGGATTGTTAAAGAAACTATTCACCATTTAATATTTTCCCAGATAGACAACGAGCAACATTAACAGCAAAGACAAGGTGCAAGAAGACATTTTTGTAATCTCCTTAATAGAAACCAAAATTTTATCTCAAATATAGGAAGGTTTCTACTCTTTCATTTATTTAGTAGGTTTAGAATTGTCATTGAACTCAGTTGTGAGGTCAATTGAACAAACAACAATAGCAATTTCTATTTATATTCTGTTTTACAGTTTGCAAAATCTTTCTGCATTCATTATTCCATTTGATCCAATGTATTGTGGGTGGCACACTAATAACAACATGGTAATTATCCTTCATATTCCCCAAAGGCCACAGAGAACAAGCTCTGGCCAGTCTTACAAAATTGGAATGGCTTTAAGAATGGGTTTCTGGATGGAGGGGATGTCTGTAGATTGGGACCCAGCCTACCTAACTTTGGACATTTTTATTACTTAAAAACTATCACAGAACAAAAAATCATAGAATCATGGATCTGAGGATCGGAAGGGATATCAGAGGTCATCTAGTCCAATCCATAACAAAATACAAGCTATTTGGCTAAGTCATGTCTTCAAGAAGACCTTAAATGAACTCACTGTGAAGCCCATTAAACCTTCGCATAGCTCTAATTGTTAGGAAAATTTTCTAACATCAAGTATCTTCTTGCTTTTTCTTTCTTTCTTGCATCTTCTACCCATTGTTCCTGTTTTGCTTTCTGGGTTCAAACAGAGTAAGTATAGTCCTTCCCAGTTATGGCCTTTCAAATATTTGAACTCAGCTATCAGATACCATCCCCCTCTCCCATCTCCCATCCCCAACAATCTTCTCTAGGCTAAACGTTTCTCATCCCTTCAACTGATCCTCATAACTTGAATTCGAGGCCCTTGACTCTTCTGGTTGCTATCCTCTAAACATTCTCTAGGTTTTCAATTTCCTTTCCAAATCATGATACCCATAGCTGAACAGAGTACTCCAGATGTGGTTTGTCATGAACTGAGTGTAGAGAAAGAAACTCTTGCCTCTGTAAACGCAGCCTAGGATTGCATTAGGGTTTGGGGCTGTCATATTAAACTTCTGACTCACATCGTACTTGCAAAACAAAACAAAACAAAACATTTTTAGAAAAATTACTTTCTAACTATGTTCCCATCTTCTTGTTGCTCTGGAGTTGATTTTTCTGAACCCAAGTGTATGACTCTTCATTTATTCTTTTTAAATTTCATATCATTAAATACAAACCCATACTCTAATACCCATCTTTTTTGGTAAGGGGATGCACAATAACTCGTGAACCAATCTACCCTTAGTATATTATGTGCTCAGATTTGTTTTCCCATAAATGGTGATAGATTTGTAATGATCCATCATGACTCTCTTCTCTATACAATTATCAAAAAGTATTTCTAAGTTTGGGCAGCTAGGTGGCACAGTGC
Organism: Dromiciops gliroides; assembly: GCF_019393635.1. Lineage (NCBI taxonomy): Eukaryota > Metazoa > Chordata > Mammalia > Microbiotheria > Microbiotheriidae > Dromiciops > Dromiciops gliroides. The sequence continues at coordinate 130,889,470 of NC_057863.1, forward strand.
ATAGAGCAAAAGTTTAGAGTCAGAAAAACTAATCTTCCTGAGTTGAAATAAAACCTTAGGCACTTACTACCTGTGTGACTCTGGACAAGTCACTTAACCCTGTTTACCTCAGTTTCCTCAATTGTAAAATGAGCTTGAAAAGAAAATGGTAAACCACTCTATTATCTTTACCAAGAAAACCCCAAATGGGATCACAAAGACTTGGATATGACTGAACCAACTCAACAAAACAAACAAGACAGTTCACCAAGGATAAATAATAGGTTAAGTTAGAGCAGCTATTTAGAAATTGTATATCTATTCCTATGGAGCATGATGACATTTAATAAAAATGTGTTTCATTCTTTCCTAGACAGCCACTAAACTTTTTTCCCATATACCACAACTATTAAGTTAGAGTTTTCAAAACAAATTATAATTCCTCTCACTCAAATAATGAATTTTACATATTACATAGGGTACAAAAATGTCTTATTTTCCAGGTGCTAGGAAGTTGTAACTGCATAGCCTTTACAACACAAGTATCCTAATAATGGGAACATTGTTTAGATGACCAAAGGCCCCAGTTTTTTTCCTTTTTTGTAATTATATTATACTTACATTTTACTTACTCAACATTTATCATTCCTAGAGAGCCTCTATGATTTTACTCACTATCCCTATGATTTCCCTGACCAAAACACCCATCTTAGCCACCATTCCCCAATATTCTACTGTTAGAATATAAGTTCCTTGAAGACAAGGGCTGTCAGAGTATCTGGATTTGTATCTCCAGAATTTAGCACAATATCTAAGAGTTTCATAAATACTCCCTTCCCCCCATGCATTTATTCATTCATTCATTCCACAACTGCCCTTTTGTTTGAAGCAGGCTATGTGTTCTGGATTGGTGAAGAGGTTAAGAGGAGTAAACCGTGTTAAGCTCCAAAAAATAGATATTCAAACTTATCCTATAGGGGGATTCTTGTATAATTGATATTCAAGGTTAAAAAGTTCCATTTAAAGAGAAAGCTGTAATCATAATAGATTATATATTTTTAAAAATTGTTCTAGGGTTGTATGTCAGTGAACAATATACAATATTGTGTGTATGTCTGTGTGTGTGTCTATGTATCTAATACACAGGCTAATACAGAGTTTCATGATGGGTGTGAGCCAGCTCTAACACATGACAAATAAGGAAGTTTGAAGAACTAGAGTAAAGGATGTCATCAAGGAAATGTTTGAGTGAAAAAGATGAATTGGCCAGGTGGTCACATGGCCAGAGAGGAATAACAAGTACGAGGCTTCTACAGATATCCTTAGGTCAGGAGAAATTGAGAAAGGCCCTCAACTCATTGGATGGACCCCTTGTGTTGAATGATAACACAAAGGAAATAGCCACAGTGCCATTTAGCAGCTTTTCATGGTGAACTTAACCAACCTCAAATAAAATGAGCACTTCCATATATAAAATAACACAGAGAAGGCTTATAGAAGAGACTGTGAGTCTCTATTATCTATAGCTTGCTTGCCTTTCCAGTACATAATAAATTCAATACATGTCTTTCAAAGTTGTCCTGCTTGTCTGTGGTTCCTTCCTGCCTTCTATGCACTTAAAAGAAAATGTTGCAGTGACCTTCTTTCTTCTATTTTCCCTACTATTGAAAAAAATTATAAAAATATGTACAATATATCTACAATAATTATGTATATCAGATATCAAATTAACTTATAAGAATATTTGTTATTAAAATTTACATAATGAGAAATATGCATGATTTATATATTATAAATGGCATATATAAGGCCTTATATACCAAATAGATGTGACATATGCCTGCCTTATCATAAATATGCATAATCAAGCCAAACAATTTCCCACAATGACTGGTTCTGAAGATAGGTAACTCATTATGTGTGTTAAGTTTATCACTTGTTTGTGTGGAGGTATGTAACATATATCATTATCTCTGGAATTCTGGTCAGTCATTTCATTGATCAAAAAAATAGGTTTTAATGTGTTTTGGTGGGTTTTTTTTCCCCAGGAGCAATTGAGGGTTAAGTGATTTGCCCAGGGTCACACAGCTAGTAAGTGTCCACGTGTCTGAGGGTGGATTTGAACTCAGGTCCTCCTGAATCCAGGGCCAGTGCTTTATCCACTGCACCACCTAGCTGCCCCAGTTTTAATATTTTAATTATAGTATAAATTCTTTTCTTAGTTCTACTTTCTTCACTCTATCCCAGTTAATATAAAATTTCCCAGATTTCTCTGAAACCATCTCTTTTGTCATTTCTTATGGCACAATAATATTCTATTACATTCATATACCATAATCTATTAAGGCCATTTCCAAAATCATGGGCATACTCTTAGTTTCCATTTGAGTGCTTACTTCCGGGTTAGAAATTCGGCAAGTTTCTGCGAATATAAATTTAAAAAGAAAACCACTTTTGCTCTTAGTAGTTCATACTACAATGACATATATAGGTGAGTTCAGCAATAAGGCAGACAAAAAGGCTCAGGGTTTTAAGGGTCAGCTACAAGATGGATGTCAATATCTGAGAATTCTTATACTACATCAGGGCCACCACACAGAACAAGGCCATCACCATTGGAAAGGAGTGCTAGGCCCAAAGGTGGGTTCCCTCTACAAAGGTAGGATGAAGGGCCAATGTTCATTTAGAGAAGAAAAGGGAAATAGAGCATTTTGGGGATAAGCTCTAAAGGTAGTACTGTCTTCCAACTCTGACCAATGAACTTCTGACCATAGGGTCTAAAACAGGGGATAAGTTGGGTTTCAGTAGAAATTTTTAATGGGCAAGCACAAAAAATTGTACTCTCAGGAAGGCTTTGTGTCCTTGTAGAGTTGACAGCTGAACAATGAATCTAGCTAAGAATTACAAAATATGGAGGTGAGGAAGAAAATTGCAGACATATGAGGACAGCCTATGTGATCACACAGAGGCAGGAGTTGGGCTCTCCCATATGAGGAACAAGTCAGCTAGGTTGGCTGGAATGTAGAACCCATGAGGGAGCATATTGAGAAATCATGTTTGAAAAGAGGTTGGAGCCAGATTGGAAGGTCCCTAAATGCAAAACAGAAAGTCTGGATTTTGTACTAGAGGCAAGATGAAGCCACTGAATCTTTTGAGAACAGGAAATGACATGATCAGAACTGTGTTTTGTGAACATCAGTTTGGCAGCTATAAGTAGAGTGCATTGGAAAGGGGAAAGATTGGAGCTAGAAGTCAACTAAGGAGGTCATTTTATGAGTTCAGGTGAGAAGTGATAAAGGACTGAATTCAGACAATGTTCATGTGAGGAAAGAGAAGAGCATGTAGGTTAGATATGTTGTGGAGATAGAAACTGATATGACATAAAAATATAGCTAAATTTAAAAGAAGGTCTAGGCAGCTAGTTGTGCAGTGGATAAGCACTGACCTTGGATTCAGGAGGACCTAAGTTCAAATCCAGCTCAGACACTCAATACTTAACTAGCTGTGTGACCCTAGGCAAGTTACTTAACCCTCATTGCCCTGGAAAAAAAAAGAAGGCATAATTAGTGTGATTCTAAGGTTGTTAAACTGGGGTGAATGGGAAAGAATGGTGATTCATTTGATGGAAATAAGGAAGAGGTGTAGAATATGAAGAGAAAATAATGAATTCTGTTCTAGACAAACTTGGAGATCTATGAATTTCATATGCATCTAAAACTCAATATTTCCAGAATAGAATTCATGGGTGAGGACGAAGTGGAGGAAGAAAAAATCAATACCCATGATGGGAATGTATTGATTACCTTAATAAAAGGAGGAAATGGATAATCCATTCAAGAAAAAAAAATTGCAAACCTGGAATGGGAGCACGATATATTATTAGTAATTGGAAGGATGTAGCCACTATCTGGGCATATGTTGGAGCTCTTCATTCATAAAAGCAGGGCAGATTATAAATTCTTAACTTGCCTGAGGTTTCAAATTCTATAGGGTAAGTCAGCCTAAAAGACAGGGAAGGCTTTCAAGAGATGCTCACAGAAGTCACTTAACCTTTGTTTTTGTTTTTGTTTTTTTACCTAGAAAAAGAGTATTTTGATACCATACAAGTAGTATATACTACATTGGATTGTGAGAATCAAATAACATAATGTATATCAACTTTGCAAAACTTAAAGCACTATAAAAATGTCCGTTGTAATTTTTATCATTTCAAGAAAGAAATTCTTGACATTCAATCCCAAATGATTCCCATAAAGAAGAAAAAGAGGGAGCTATTTCTACAAAGATGATATAAAGGTACAAGAAACTCATCAATCAAGTTAGATTCTTAAGATATATTCATTTATTCAACCTTCAATAGGCATTCACTTAAGCCCCTGTTTTATGCAAAGTTCTGTGCTAGGCAATGGTGATACATGTTAAACATCCATGTAGAACTTACAGGTTAGGAGGAAGAAAGCATACACAAACATCTAAGTATAATAAACAGTATTATATGATGAAGTGCATTAGAAAATTGAGAAGCAAAATGTTAATCGCGTTCTGTGGGAAAAGACTGTATGGGATGCCAAAAGTCCTTGCTGACTAAAGCAGGTGGCGCAGGGATTGGGGAGGGGAGGGAAGAAGATCAGGGAAGGTCTCCGGGGGATGTGATTTAGCCTTTAAAAAGGGATAAAAATTCAAGAGGCAAAGGAGTGGAAGGAGGGCAAGCATTTCAACCAGAATGCACAGCACTAACAAGAGCAAAGTACACTAGCTGTCTTTGGGAGTCACTGCATAGGCTGATGTAGTATAAAGTGAATGGATGGGGATAATATGGGTCAAAGGAAAATATTTTTAAATGTTTTTGCAAACCTTAAAGTGCTATACAAGTGCCAGCTATTAGAATTATTTTGTTATTATTGTTATTATTTGGCATGGAGGTAAAGTGGGTAGTTAGGTGACACAGTGGATAGAATGCTGGGCTTAAAGTCAGGAAGATTCCTCTTCCTAAGTTCAAATCTGACCTCAGACACTTACTAGCTATGTGACCCTGGGCAAATAACTTAACCCTGTTTGGCTCAGTTCTTCATCTATAAAGTGAGCTGGAGAAAGAAATGGCAAACCACTCCAGTATTTTTGCCAAGAAAACTCCAAATGGGGTCATGAAGAGTCAGACGTGACTGAAACAACTGAACAATATGGAAGTAAACAAGGCTTAAAATAAAAAGTGTGGCAGAAAATGCAATTTTCCTCAAAAGTGACTTGTCCAAGGTCCACAAAGCCGAGCTTGGATTTGGATCCAGGTCTTCTGACTTTAATTATCTGAATCCAGTGCTTTTTCTATCCCATCTAGTTGTGTTCCCTCTTACATTTCTTCTTTTGTTGTTGTTCAGGTATGTTGATTCAGTTATGTCTGACTCTTCAAAACTCCATGGACCACACCGTCCATGGGGTTTTCTTGGCAAAGATACTAGAGTGCTTTTGTCATTTCCTTCTCCAGTGGATTAAAGCAAACAGAAATTAAATGACTTGCCCAGGGTCACACAGCTAGTAAATGTCTGAGGATTTTTTTGAACTCAGGTCTTCCTGATTCCAGGTCTGGTGCTCTATCCACTGAGTCATCTAGTTGACCCTATCATCTCTTCTGTTTGTCATTGTTGCTAGTATTTTTGTCATTATTATTGTTGTTCAATTATATCTGACTCTCATTTGGAGTTTTCTTGCAAGGTACTGGAGTAGTTTTTCATTTTGCTTCTCCAGGTTCATTTTTTTGACAGATGAGGAACTGAGGGAAATAAGGTTAAGTCACTTGTCCAGGGTCACACAGCTAATAATTTTCTGAGGCCAGATTTAAACTAAGAAAGATGAGTCTTCCTAACTTCAGTTCTGGCACTCTCTCTACTGAGCCACTTAGCTGCTATTGAACAATCACTTTCCTAGATTCTGACCTTACATGACAAGTAACAGATGGATTTGTTAATTTTCTTTCCCTTCTGCCCCCCTGCCTTTCCCCCTATTTTAGGGCCAATGATGCTTATGAACACTGGAATGCAATGAGGGAAATAGTATCAACCAGTTTCTAGGGGCTAGAGCTAGAAAAAGCCCTTGAAAATCATCTAGTTGGGCCCTGCCATTGTAGAGATGAGGAAACTAGACTCAGGGTGAAGTGTCCCAAGGTCTCACGCACAGGCAGTCAGATTTGAAGGTGGGATTTTGGACTGAGATCCTCTTCCCTCAAGGGTCAGAGTAGTCTCTCTAACATACATTTAACTTGCTTGTCCAATGCTGACTTAGACATCCTGGAATGAAGATTTGCTTTTCATGTTCAGCCTGATCCAGAAGGCCCAGTATAGGTGTATCATGCCAGCTTTCACAACAGCACCATAGCTTCAAACACTTCAAACACTCCAAAACCTGAAGCACCAGTTCCTGCATATTCTATATCTAGGTCTCCCTAGCTGGTATCAATGTGGCTACATTTCTCAATGAGACAATTGGAGGTTCAAAAACTATTTGGAGTTAAGTCATTCTGGCCATATCATGAGTGCCTAGATCAGAAGCCAGGTGAATTGCAAAGACAGGACTTAGACAAGGATTTTCATTGGTTACATTGCTCATGTTTCGACTCCTGACACCCGTTTTCTTTATCACCAGCAGCTGTCTGGGTCAGAGTTAAAGATCCCTGAGTATGCTTTGGAAAGAGTAGGGGCATAACCCCGGTGTCTGAGCCATTTGCTCTTCCAAAGCAGCAGGTTTTCATTTAGCCCAAGGCTGTGTGTGAGATATTGCTGGGTGTATGATAAATATCCTGCTGGCGGCAAAATCACTGGATTTCACAATGATCATCAGGATCATTTATTAAGCATCCACCAAATGCTTTTCTGAATACACAAAACTTAGCTGAAAAAGCTACCTTCTGACCAACCATCCTACAAATGGTTCACCAAAGAGGACAGCTACAAAGATGAATAAAGATACCCTTGGTTAAAGGTAAAACAACACATAACCCTGGGCACAAAAACTCAAGGGGTGGTAATGGCACCAAGCCTATTAGGGAGGGAAGAGGAGCCAAGGATCATATTAATGTGGCAATTCTCCAGAGCTTATCTATGCTTCCTTTTGCTCCTTATTTATGCAAAGTGAATAAGCCAGATGGTATTTGGGGCAAAGAACTCCCCTGACTGTATTAGATCAGTGTTTCTCCAGGTTGAAGGGCATGATAGGGGAAGTGAAGAGAGTTGTCAAATGGTTACATACATCAGAACTTCAAAGTGGTAGAACACTGTTAGGTGGTAGTGGTGGTGACACAACTCTTCTGAGGGCACAGCCACTTTATGCCACATTATTTAACCAGTGGTCTGAACTTTTTAGAAACCCTCCTTGTCCTCTTTGCTTACTCCCCCTTCATAGAATCATGGCTTTAGAGCTGAAAGGATCATGTAGGTCACCTAGGTCAACTTTATCATTACAGATGGTGATCCTGAGATTCAGATGAAGTGAATTGTCAAGATCATATAGATCACAAGTGGCAGAGCTGGAAATTGAACTCAGGGCTTCCTGACTCAAAATCTGACATCATTCAACAAGTATTTTTTTAGTGCTTACTATGTGTAGGTACCAGATAATGGGGTGGGGGGATAGGGAGAAAGGTGCATAAAGAAGAATGTGATAAGCCTTGACCTCAAGAGGCTTACAATTTGTGTCATGCTCATGTTTCCACTCTTTGAGGTAACATGGAGTGGTGGAGAAAGCACTGGACTTGTAGTTAGGAGAAGCCTGGTATCAAATTCACCTTAGACACTTATTAGCTACATGACCCTAGGCAAGTCATTGAAATCTCTCGAATCTCTATTTCTCATATGTAAGTGAGGGGGCATGCCTCTAAGATCCCTTCCACCACTGAAATTCTATGATCTTATGAGATATGATCTATGGACCTTGTATAACAATCAAGAAAAAAAGGCCTCCACACTTTTCAGAAAGCCTGAGCATTTGCGCCCTGACATTGTCCTAACCCTACATGACTTAGATGTCTATAGACACAAATTGAGGCCAAGGTCTCCCAATACATCCTAGGCCATCACTAGGGGTCTTGACCTATGTTTTGCCACTATATTCCAATGATTCTGGAGAGAGAGTGAGTCTGATGGCTTTGCACAGCTCTCTACCTCACCAAAATTCAATTCACTTGTAAAACATGACCCTCCTGATGTCACTGGTCCTCTTTGAGAAGGAAGAATCACCACTACCACCACCACCACCAACAATCTTTAATCTCTTTAAGTCCAAAAGTCTCACCTCCAATTCCCTTTAGCCTTCCACCAGTATAACCACATTACTTAAAATTATACTGCTCCTGTAATTTTTGACTCTAAAATTTTCTTTTTTGGAAAAAACATAGGCTTTTCACTTATCCCATTCTCTAGTTCCTACTGAACACAGTTGTTGCCTGATGATCATAAACTTGAGTTCCTCAACTTCTCCCCATTATCTTAGGCCTTTGGCCTTATTTAATCTTTCTTGACTCCCTTTTCAGTCTGGTCTCCACCAACTATGTTTTTGATAACACCCTAGAATCCCTTGATCTACTGACTCAGTCATATCTATGTGGCCAATTCCCAGATCTACCATCTCTTTTTCCTCTCCTGATTTTGGGCTATTGGTAACATTAGAAAAAGGCAAAGAAACCTTTTTGATTGGGTTTAAAAAAATCATGCTATCTAACCTCAGGTAGTCCCTAACTCCTGTTTATCCATCTTTTATTCATTTCATTGTTTGTAGTCTTGATAGCTGCTATTCTAAACTTTTTCTTATCTCCACAACCTTTAAATCTCTTTCCCAAACCCTCCCCTCTCAGCAAATGGCCTTGTCTCCTACCTTGGGCTGAGTAGATAAAGTCTGTTTGACATAGTTTCCCTCAACTTTCCCACACATCAAAAACGTCTCTGTATCTTTACTCATTCTCTCCTCCTTTCTCTTTTTCCAAGACTAACTTCAGTAGCATTTTTTTTGGAGGGGCAATGAGGGTTAAATATCTTGCTCAGGGTCCACACAGCTAGTAAGTGTCAAGTGTCTGAGGCCTGATTTGAACTCAGGTCCTCATGAATCCAGGACTGGTGCTTTACCACCACGCCATCTAGCTGCCCCCTCACCACCTAGGTGTCCCCTAATAACATTAAAAAAAATAAGTTTTATTGATTTTTTGTGTGTGTGTGTGTCGGGGGAATGAGGTCTAAGTGACTTGCCCAGAGTCACATAGCTAGTAGTGTTAAGTGTCTTAGGCCGGGCTTGAACTCAGTCCTCCTGAATCTAGGCTAGTGCTTTTATCCATCGGGCCACCTGGCTGCCCCCACCCTTGATTTTTTTTAATATCACCAAAATTTTTCCCAGGATCCCCCCTTCCCCGAGGGCTATTCACTATAATAATAGTTTTTTAAAGAAAAAATTATTAGAATATATCTAGGGCATATCTAAATCTAATAATGTAGAAAAATTACATTATATAGGTCATATTGTGTTATGTTTATCTATGTTTTATATATGTATAAATATAATTATATATCACAATAAAAAGAAAAATTTTTAAAAAGAATAAATCAGCATAACTCATCATTACATTAAAAAGTCAGAAAATATATGCAAAAAGCCTCATGTGCAAAGGAATAGAGATTATCTTTTCATATCACTTTGGAGCCGTACTTGTTATTTGGTAATTTTGCAATATTCATTTTTGATTGCTGTGTTCTGTTCTTTCTGTTAATCTTGTTGTAATCATTGTGTATGTTGATTCCTTGGGCTCTGCTTACTTTATTCCGCAACAGTTGACGTAAATCTTCCCATACTTCTCATATTCTATCACATTCATGTACTACATTTTGTTTTAGCCATTCCTCAATAGATGGGTATATACTTTGTTGCCCATTCTTTGGTTCACAAAAAAAGTGATGCTCTACATATTTGTTGTATATGGGTATTTTCTTTTGTCAATGATTTCCCTTGGGATATAAGACTAGTTGTGATGATCTTGGGTCAGGAAGTATAGATATTTTAGTTACTTTATTTTCCCAATTCCAAATTGTTTTCCAAAATATTTATCCTAATTCACAGTTTCACCATTACATCAGTGAGCCTATTTTCCCATAACTCCTTCACCACTGACAATTCTCATCTTTTGTTATTGTTGACAACGTGTTGGGTGTGAGGTGAAACCTCAGGGCTGTTTTGGTTTTCATTTCTTTATTGCCACCTGTATTCTTTTTTTTTGGAGGGTGGGCGAGTCAATGAGGGTTAAGTGACTTGCCCAGGGTCACACAGCTAGTAAGTATCAAGTGTCTGAGGCTGGATTTGAAACTCAGGTCCTCCTGAATCCAGGGCCGGTGCTTTATCCACTGCACCACCTAGCTGCTCCGCCACCTGTATTCTTAAAAACCATTTTCCCCCTACCTCCTCTGGGGTTTTGCACTGTATATCATCCTCTGCGTGTGTGTGTGTGTGTGTGTATCATACTTTATATTCTGGTTATCACTTCTACTGACCCTTTTATCTGCCTATAAAATACATTTATGTCTCTCCTGTTCTAAAACGATCTCCTTGAGTAATTACCACATTGTGCTACTATGCACAATTTCATGCCAAACTCTAAAAAAGAAGGTCCCTTCTTACTCCTCCCACTTCCTCACAACCTGTTCACTCCTCAGCCTCCTGCAATCTGACTTCCATATATACTAATTCCATGAAAGAGCTCTCTGACAGGCTATAAATGTCCTCTCAGTCACCATATCTAATAGTCCTTTCTCAGATGACTTCCTCTTGGAAATCTCTGAACATATGAGGCTGTTAATAGCTCCTTCCTTCCTGAAATTCTTCTCTCCCATGGGCTCTATTACACCATGCTCTCCTGGTTTATCTCCTACTTCCTGGTCTATTCCTTTGTTTTTCCTCCAATGAAAAATTAATAAACTTAAATATCAACAGTGGTAGAAGAAAGAAGATTGTACATAAAACTGGAAATCTCTATTAGGTACAGTTTGCTTTCCTTTAAAGTATACCATGAATTAAACACATTGCTTTCAAAGCTGTCTTGCTTGTCTGTGATTCCTTTTGGCCTTTTCTTCTGTCCAGGATACTCCTTAGTTAACTTTGCCAGTTCTTCTTCATGTCTTGTAAATGCAAGTATTTCCCAAGGCTCCACTTTGGCCCACTTCTTTCTTTCTCTACCAATCCTTCCTTCATGAGCTCATTTTCTTCTCTGACAGCCAAGGCTAACTCCATGCTGATGACTCCCAAATCTATACATCCATTCCGTAACCTCTTTGCTGAACACAATTTCCTCCTTTACAACTGTTTTATCTGGATATCTCCCTCTCACATGTTCCCAGGCTCCCCAAACTCAACATATTGGGGAAAAAACAATGGTACCATTTTCCCCACCCAAACCTGTTTCTCTTCTTGATTTCTCCATTTCTGTTAATGGCACCAGCATCTTTCACGACACTCTGGCTCACAAACTTTGTGTCATCTTTGTCTCCTCCCTTTCTTTTATCCTCCCATGGTGAATTAGTCCACAATCCCTGCTGATTGTAAGTCCACAATGACTCTGGCATTCATTTTTTCCTGTCCCTCCTTTTCCCTGCCACCACCCTCACTGAGGCCCTCTTTACCTTCTTCTTTTTTTTTTTTTTTATAGTGAGGCAATTGGGGTTAAGTAACTTGCCCAGGGTCACACAGCTAGTATGTGGTTTAAGTGTCTGAGGCCGGATTGAACTCAGGTACTCCTGACTTCAAGGCTAGGTGCTCTATCCACTGCGCCACCTAGCTGCCCCCCTCTTTACTTCTTTCCATGGACTACTGTAATATCCTTCTAACTAGTATCCCTGCTTTTAGTCTCTTCCTCCACTTAGCTTGGTCTATATACAATTTTCAGATTAATCTACACAAAAAATTAAATGTTGGCACAGCTATGCTGCAACTAGTCCCATTTATCTTGCAACTCTAATAGTAGGATGTAGTAAATTGGGGGCAGGGGCAGGGGCCCACAGTTTGTTGTCAAAAGACTGAGGTTCAGATCCTACTCTATTACTTGCCCAACAGTATGTTGGGCAAAAACTTTAATTTTCTGGGTCTAATTTTCCTCATCTAAAAATGAGTTCAGGTAAGGTAGAGGTGCCTAGGATTCTGGGACCTGGAATAGATTCTGGGGATTGAGGAACTTCCTTTTGTCTCACCAATCCAGGACAAGGCTGGGGCAAAAACTACAGAATATCTGTCTTTTTTTTTTTTTAATTAATAAAGTATTTTTTTTTCTGTTACATGTAAAGATAGTTCTCAACTTTTGTTTATACAAGCTTTACAATTTCAAATTTATCTTCCTCCCTCCCCCCCTCCCTAGACAGCAGGTAATCTGATATAGGTTATATATATATATATACATAATAACATTAAACATATTTCTGCATTAGTCATGTTATAAGAGAAAAAATCAGAGCAATGATGAAAAACCTCAAAATAGAAAAAAAACAACAGCATCAAAAACAAAAGAAATAGTATGGTTCATTCAGCATCTATATTCCGCAGTTCTTTTTTTTTTTCTTGGATTTGGAGATCCTCTTCCATCACAAGTTCCCTGGAACTCTTTTGTGCCATTGCATTGGTGAGAAGAATATAGTCCTTCACAGTAGATCAACACTCAATGTTGATGATACTGTGTACAATGTTCTTCTGGTTCTGCTCATCTCACTCATCATCAGCTCACGCAAGACCCTCCAGGTTTCTCTGAACTCCTCCTGCTCATCATTTCTTACAGCACAATAGTATTCTATTGTATTCATATACAACAACTTGTCCAGCCATTCTCCAATTGATGGGCACCCCCTCAACTTCCAATTCCTTGCCACCACATAAAGAGCAGCTATAAATATTTTGTACATGTGGGTCCCTTCCCTCTTCCATGTTTCTTTGGGGAAAAGACCCAAAAGTGATATTGCTGGTCAAAGGGTATGCACAGCTTTATCACCCTTCGGGCATAATTCCAAATTGCTCTCCAGAATGGTTGGATCAGTTCACAGGCTCCACCAACAATGCATTAGTGTTCCAATTTTTCCCACAGCCTCTCCAACATTTATTATTTTCCTTTTTTTGTCATTTTAGCCAATCTGATAGGTGTCAGGTGGTACCTCAGAGTTGTTTTTATTTGCATCTCTCTAATCATTAGAGATTTAGAGCATTTTTTCATATGGGAATAGATAGCTTTGGTTTCTTCATCAGAAAACTGCCTGTTCATATCCTTTGACCATTTCTCAATTGGGAATGACTTTGGGTTCTTATAAATTTGATTTAGTTTCCCTATATATTTAGAGATGAGGCCTTTATCTGAAGTACTGGCCTCAAAAATTGTTTCCCCAGCTTTCTGCTTCCCTTCTAATTTGGATGTATTGCTTCTGTTTGTACAAAAATTTTTTAATTTAATGTAATCAAAATCATCCATTTTGCTTTTATAATATACTCTATCTCTTGTTTGGGTCAAAAACTTTTTCCTTTCCAAAGATCTGATAGGTAGACTATTCCTTTCTCTCCTAATTTACCCATGGTATCACCTCTTTAATGTCTAAATCATGTATCCATTTGACCTTATTTTAGTATAAGGTGTAAGATGTTGGTCTATGCCTAATTTTCTGCCATACTATCTTCCAGTTTTCCCAGGCAGTTTTTGTCAAATACTGAGTTCCTATCCCAGAAGCTGGAGTCTTTGGGTTTATCAAACAACTACATTACTAGTGTCATTTACTACTTGCATTTCCTGAGCCTAGCCTATTCCATTGATCTACCACCCTATTTTTTAGCCAGTACCAGATAGTTTTGATGACTGCCACTTTATAGTAAAGTTCCAGGTTGGTACCGGCTAACCCACCTTCCTGTGAATTTTTTTTCATTGTTTCCCTAGATATTCTTGATTTTTTGTTTTTCCAGATGAATTTTGTTATTATTTTTCTAGCTGTATAAAATAATTTTTAGGTATCTGATTGGTATGGGCACTGATAAGTAAATTAATTTAGGCAGTATTGTCATTTTTACTATATTAGCTCTGCCTATCCATGAGCAATTGAATATCTTTCCAATTATTTAGATCTGATTTGATTTGTGAAGAGTGTTTGTAGTTGTGTTCATAGAGTTCCTGGGTTTGTCTTGGCAAGTAGAATCCCAAGTATTTTATATTAGCTACTGTTACTTTAAATGATTTCTCTTTCTATCTCTTGCTGCTGATACTTTGTTGATCATGTATAGAAATGCTGATGATTGTGTGGATTTATTTTATATCCTGCTGGCTTTGCTAAAGTTGTTAATTGTTTCAAGAATTTTGAGTTGATTCTCTAGGATTCCTTAAGTATACCATCATATGATCTGCAAAGAGCGATAGTTTTTGTTTCCTCCTTGCCTATTCTAAATCCTTAATTCCTTTCTCTTCTCTGATTGTTAAAGCTAACATTTCTAGGACAATATTAAATAATGAGGGGTGATAATGGACATCCCTGTTTCACCCCTGATCTTATTGGGAAGGGCCTCTAATTTATCTCCATTGCATATATACTTGCTGATGGGGCTTTAGGTAGATACTGTTTATTATTTTAAGGAAAGCTCCCCTATTCCTAAACTCTCCAGTGTTTCTATTAGGGAGATGGTGTTGTATTTTGTCAAAAGCTTCTCTGCATCTATTGGGATAATCATATGATTTTGGTTGGGTTTTCTTATTGATGTGGTTGATTATATTAATGAGTTATTCCTAATCTTGAACCACCCTGCATTCCTGGTATAAAATCCCACCTCGTCATAGTGTATGATCCTGGTGATCACTTGCTGTAATCTCCTTGCTAATATCTTATTTAAGATTTTAGCATCAATATTCATTAGGGAAATTGTCAATAATTTTCTTCTCTGTTTTTTGCTTTGCCTGGTTTGGGTATCACCACCATATTTGTGTCATAAAATGAATTTGGTAGAACTCCTTCTTCACCTATTTTTCCAAAATAATTTGTATAATATTGGAATTAATTGTTCTTTAAATGTTTGGTAAAATTCACCTGTAAACCCCATCTGGCCCTGGGGATCTTTTCTTAGGGAGTTCATTAATGGCTTGTTCAATTTCTTTTTCTAATATGGTTTATTTAAGGATTTTATTTCTTCTTCAGTTAACCTGAGCAGTTTGTATTTTGTGTAAATATTCATCCATTTCATTTAGATTGTCAAATTTATTGGCATATAGTTTGGGCAAAATAATTCCTAATTATTGATTTAATTTCCACTTCATTGTGGTAACATCCCCTTTTTCATTTTTGATACTGGTATTTGGTTTTCTTCTTTCTTTTTTTTAATCAAATTAACCAATATTTTATCTATTTTATTGGTTTTTTCATAAAACCAGCTCTTTAATTTATTGATTAATTATATAGTTTTTTTGCTTTCATCTTATTATTTCTCCTTTGATTTCAGGATCTCTAATTTAGTATCTAATTGGGGATTTCTAATTGTTCTTTTTCTAGCTTTTAAGTTGCATGCCCAATTCATTAATCTCCTCTTTCTCTTTTTTATTCATGTAAGCATTCAGAGCTATAATTTTCCCCTAAGCACTGCTTTGGCTGCATCACATAGATTTTTAGCATGTTGTCTCATTATTGTCATTTTCTTGGATATAGTTATTGATTGTTTCTATGATTTCTTGTTTGGCCCATTCATTCTTTAGAATGAAATTATTTAGTTTCCAATTGATTTTCATTCTACTTTTCCTGGCTCTTTCTTACATGTAATTTTTATTGCATCATGATCTGAAAAGGATGCATTTACTATTTCTGCCTTTCTACATTTAACCATGATGTTTTTGTGCCCTAATACATGGTCAATTTTGAAATGTGCCATGTACTGCTGAGAAAAAGGTATATTCCTTTCTATCCCCATTCAGTTTTTCTCCAGACATCTATCATGTCTAACTTTTCTAGTATCTATTCACCTCTTTCACTTCTTTCTTATTTATTTTTCGGCTAGATTTATCTAATTCTGAGAGGGGGAGATTCAGATCCCCCACTAGTATAGTAATACTAATTCCTCTTGTAACTCATTTAACTTCTCCTCTAAGAACTTGGATGCTATACCACTTGGCGCATACATATTCAATATTGATATTACTTCATTATCTATAGTACATTTTAGCAAGATGTAGTTTCCTTCCTTATCTCTTTTAATGAGATCTATTTTTGCCTGCACTTTGTCTGAGATAAGATTGCTACCTCTGCTTTTTTTACTTTAGCTGAGCATAATATATTCTGCTCCAGCATTTTACCTTTACTCTGTGTGTATCTCTCTGCTTCAAATGTGTTTCTTGTAAACAGCAAATTGTAGGATTCTTGTTTTTAAACCACTCTGCAATTCGCTTCCGTTTTATAGCAGAGTTCATCCCATTCACATTCACAGTTATTATTACTGACTGTCCTATTCCCCTCCATTCTATTTACCCCCCTTTGTACTTTTCCCCCCCTTCTTTCACCCATTCCTCCTCACCGACGTTTACTTCTTACCCCTGCCTCCCCCAGATCTGCCCTCCCTTTTTATCATCCCCCTCTCTTTTCTTTACCCTTTTCTCCCTTGCTTTTGTCCCTCCTTCTATCAGTCCCCCCCTTTCCCTTCCCCTTTTGCTTCCCTAAAGAGTGAGTTAAGTTTCTTTATCCAATGAACGTATATGTTATTCCCTCTTTGAATCAAATCTAATGAGGAATAGGGTTACAACAATGTTCACCCCTCCTTTCTTTCCCTCTATTGTAATAGTTTTTTTCACCTCTTCATAGATATAATTCATCCCCTTCCACCTCCCTTTCTCTCTTCTCCCCATAGACTCCTTTTTAACCCCTTAATTTTTTTTGTATCATCACATCAAAGACAATTTATATTTATATCCCTCTGTGTAAAGTCCTTCTCTCTGCCCAAATACATTTACAGTTCTTAAGAGTTATGAGTATTATCTTCCCATGTAGGGATAGTAAACAGTTTAACCTAATAGGTAACCTTCCCCCCCTCCCCCCCCCCCGTTTACCTTTTTAAACTCTCTTGATCTTGTATGTTGATGATCGAATTTTCTATTCCAGTTCTGGTCTTTCACCAGGAAAGAGTTGAAAGTCCCCAATGTCATTAAAGTGTCCATCATGTTTTCCCCTGAAATGAAAAATGGCACATTTTTGCTGGGTAATATAGATTCTTGGCTGCAATCCAAGCTCCTTTGGCCCTTCTGACTAGCATTTCCAAGCCTTGCAGTCCTTAAATGTTGAAGCTGCCAGGTCCTGAGCGAATCCTGACTGTGGCTCCAGGATATTTAAATGGCTTCTTTCTGGCTGCTTGGAGTATTTTCTCCTTCCCTGATATTCTGGAATTTGGCTACAATATTCCTTGGAGTTTTCCTTTTAGGGTCTCTTTCAGGAGGTGATCGGTGGCATTCTTTCAATGATGATTTTATCCTCTGATTCTATGATATCAGGGCAGTTCTCCTTAATAAGTTTCCTGGAATATGGTGTCTAGATTCTTTTTCTGGTCTTGGCTTTCAGGCAGTCCAATGATTCTCAAATTGTCTCTCCTCGATCTGTTTTCCAGATCAGTTGTCTTTCCTATGAGGTATTTCACATTTTCTTCTATTTTTTCATTCTTTTGATTCTGCTTGACTGATTCCTGGTGTCTCGTGGATTCCTTATCTTCCAAGTGTCAATTTTAATTTTTAAGGCCATTGTTTTCTTCAGTAAGATTATGCACCTTTTTTTCCATTTGGCCAAGTGAATTTTTAAGGCAGTGTTTTCTTCAATGAGATTATGCACCTTTTTTTTTCCATTTGGCCAACTGAATTTTTTAAGGCATTCTTTTCTTCAGTGAAATTATGTACTTTTTTTTCCATTTGGCCAGATTAATTTTTTAAGGAATTGTTTTCTACAGTCAATCTTTGTGCTTCCTTTCCAAGCTGCTGCTTCTTTTTTCATATTTTTCTTGTTTTGCTGTCATTTCTCTCCCCATTTTTTCTTCTACCTCTCTCAATTGATTTTTTTTTTTTTTAGTGAGGCAATTGGGATTAAATGCCTTGCCCTGGGTCACACAGCTAGTAAGTGTTAAGTGTCTGAGGCCGGATTTGAACTCAGGTACTCCTGACTCCAGGGCCGGTGCTCTATCCACTGCGCCATCTAGCTGCCCCCCCAATTGATTTTTAATATCCTTTTTGAGCTCTTCCATGAAGGCTTTTTGTTCTTGAGACCAATTCACCTTCCCTCGTAGGCTTCACATGTAGGCATTTGAGAGTCTTGTCCTCATCTGAGTTTGCGTTGGCTTCTTCCTATTGATACAGAAGCTCTCAATGGAGAGGGCTCTTTTTTGCTTCTTATTCATTATTGTAGCTTATTTATTTATTTTTTAAGTTGAGGTCTGCTCTGGGGACACCAGGGTCCCTGTTTTGGGCTTCTTGTGCAGGGGTATAGGTGCTGTGTGACTGGCTTTTTATTCTGAGGCCTTTATGGTGTGTGGCGATTCCCACCCTGCACTTCTGTCTGGTGCGCTTGGCCAGCCAGGCGCCCGCTCCCGCGTCCATTCCCACCTGACCCGTTCGTGGCCCTCCTGGCCGGTGCCAGGTAGGTTTTCTACTGTCCTTCTTGGCCACCAGATTTTGGAACAAGGTTCCAGGGGCCTCAGTTGTTCAGCTGTGGCCCGCAGCTCATGCTGACTTGCCCTGCCCCCCTCGGCGCGCTGGGTTTGCTTCCCTGCGCTGGGCCTCCCTTTTGTCTGATTCATATTGACCTTTTCCTGAAGTCTTCTAAATGATCTCTGGTTGGAGGACTGTGTCTCTCTGTCCCTTTGCAGGTTCTGTAGTTTCAGAATCAGTCCAGAGGCTTGATTTAATGTTCTTTTTGAGGGAACAGAAGGAGAGCTCAGGCAGCTTGCTGCTTCCTCTCCGCCATCTTGAGACTATCTGTCTTTACTCACTGCCTTCAAATTCTTGGGAGCAGGGCAGCTTATTAAGGACCTGGCACAATCATCACTGTACTCTATGTACCTGGCCATCACCAGGAAAGATATGTTTGGCCATACAGTTGATAAAGGAAGATCAGATCTCCATTGCCCAGAGAATAGGCCTCTTTGACCCTAGGCCTGAGGTATCCAAAAATATAATGAAAGTATAAATGTGAGAAAGAGAGTTAGGTTGCTCCAAGTTACTCAAGAAAGCAATGCTACAGACTTAAGAGCTTGTCCTCCATGGGGCTCCTAAGGTTACTTAGCAGTTGAAGCTCAATTTTTTGTCTTTCTAGGTAGGTAAGTACTAGGAAAACAACACCCATTGAATTTACCTGAGATACTTCCCTTTGTATGCTTCGGAGGCCAAACCTTAGTCAGGGCTATACTGGTTCGACGCTCATAGACACGTCCCTAAAAGCCTTGGAGATAGCTCAGATATACGACATTTAGTTTCTCCTCTTTTACTGCCCTAGAACGATGCTTTCCCTAAAGGGAGAGCCTGTGTCTACTCCTCTGTGTCTTCCCCAGCGGAGATTCCCTAAGAACATGCCTCATAGTCTGCAGTTCCTTGACAAGGTCAACAAATATTACTCACACTAGAAGGACTAGAGCCACTTCAAACTCATGGTGAAAAACTTTTTCAAACCACCCCTTTTGAAAACTTGAAATGACTTTGGCATTTCTACCCTCATACTTCAGGACTTTTATTCTATATATCTTTGTTAGTAGGCATTGTTTATTTAGCATTCTAAAGATGTTTCAAATGTGAAAGAAATAAAGGCATGTGGTTCTACCTATGAGTATGTTTTAAATGATGCTTATGCTTAAAAATTAGAAATATTGCAGCTAACCCATACAATAGTAACCTTCAAAATAGTGATTTCAATAATGTAAATATTACAATTTCAGTGTTTAAGAAAGAGCATTAATCATCTCATTGTAGTGATAATTAGTTCATTGGTGAAGTTCTTTCTGCCGCTGACTGTCTAAAACATAATGAGAAATAGTTCTGGTCAGATCCATGTTCATGACAAAAGAGATGAAGAATCACAATGTGCTGAAAGGTTGGGTTCTAACTTTGGATGGCTAAGTCATTTATGCTATCTGCTTCCAGAGAAAGAACTGATAAATAGAATAATTTAGAGATGGTTTTACACCTATATACATATGTGTGTTTAATGATAGCCATCTCAGGGTGGGGGGGAAGTTACATAATGGTCTTATTATATATTTAAAAGAATAGCAAGTTGTACAAAATAGATTTGCAGTTTCATGTACCAATCATCTTTTTTTCCTATTCTGCTAAATTATAGAAATGCTTGTTTTATTTCTTAATTCAGAAGAATGTAATTAAAAAATACATAACAAATATTTTATAAATAATAAATATATTTTATAAATTATAATGTAATTATAATAGTATATAACAATATAATATTAAAATTATAAATATATTTTAGAGATGAAATAAATAAGAAAGACAAGATTCTTCTTGGTAATGGGATATTGCTTCTCAAGCTATCTTTTTTTCAGGGCATTGAGGTTAGGTGACTTGCCTAGGGTCACACAGCTATTAAGGTGTTAAGTGTCTGAGGCTGGATTTGAACTCAGGTTCTCCTGAATCGAAGGCCAGTGCTTTATCCACTGGACCACTTAGCTTCCCCCAGCTTCTCAAGCTATTTGAGGATGCTTGCTATCCCTAAATATTATTACATTTTGATCTGGCCCTACTGCATGTTCTAGCTTCCAGGACATGAAAAGCACTTTCTTTTCTTTAATTTTATCTAATGAGTTAATGCTTAAAAACATTTAGAAATTAACAAAATTTGAGGGCCAATAATTAGCAAGGTTGGCTAACTGGTCCATTACATTGGCTAATTAGAAAAATTCATTGTCCTTAAGTATAATAGAGATTGTTGAATTGGCAAATTGGAATTTTCAGCAACTATGGTTGAAGACATGGATGCTCTACCAGTCCAAATGACTTATTAGGCTCCTGCACAGCAGGTAGGCAACACAGTGAATAATGAACTGGGCTAGGAGTCCAGGAAAACATTGAGTTTAGATCTAGCCTCAAACACTTACCATCTGTGGTGACCTTGGGAAAATAAGTTAAACACTGACTCAGTTTCACCAGTTATGGAGATAATATTATCACTTACCTGGAAAGGTAGTTGTGAGATCAAATAAAACAATATTTATAAAGTGCTTAGCACAGATGCTGGCTCATGGCACCACTATGAAATCCTAGCTATTATACTCGTGGATACTAAAAAGAACATGGACCACAGCTGTATGCTTCATTAGCAAAAAAAAAAAAAAATTGTGGCAAATGTGTGACAAAAAAATTGTTCACAATGCTATTCCTACGTAAGTGATTTCAAGGAAATATATTTCATGATAAATATTTTCTTTCTAGTGTCTGTGCAAATGTACTTCATTACACAGAATTAGAAGCCGATATAATTTTACTTTGAGATAAAACTTTCATCCCACCATATTTTCTTGTTTTATGGATAAAAAAATGATGGTGTCAATTGATGTTGTTTGATACTTCCATGTATCCTTAAATTCTGGTCCTTCTTTAAGCACCTATCATGTGCTAGGGCACTGAGCTAAGCTTTGGGAACACAAAAGAGGGGCAAAAATAGACCTAGACCTCAAGCAGCTTACATTTTAAGGGGGTGAAGGGCACCATACAACTAAGTATGTACATACAAGATATATACATGGTAATTGAAGTAATCCCAGAGGGAAGTCTGTTTCCCCTACCTAGTTCTCTGAAAGCAGGCCTCAGGATCTCTCCTCAGTCAGTTCAGGGGCAGGTACGCAGGAAGAGGCTTATGTAATAATCAAGGCTGATGGGCTGAAATGGTTTAAGAGTGGCGGGAGGGGACAGCTAGGTGGTACAGTAGATAAAGCACCGATCCTGGATTCAGGAGGACTTTAGTTCAATTCTGACATCAGACTACTGTGTGACCCTGGGCAAGTCACTTAACCGTCATTGCCCTGCAAAAAAAAAAAAGAGAGAGAGAGAGAGTGGAGGGAGGGGTCAAAGCAGAGGGTAATAATTGGTCCTACAGATGCACTCATCCATTCATAGTCCCTCCATGTGTGTTATCTACATGTTGGACTTTGTATGTGAGGGATTCATGCTCATCTTAATATGTCTACACATCTATCACATCCAACTCATCGATGACTAAGCCAATGGGCTCTCTAACCAGTCCTGTCATACATGGAGCCAGACGGTGGACCCAACCTTGCTTCCTCCTTTCAAGTGAGCTTCCAGGGGAGAGAAGCAGCAATGTGGATAGAATTTTTGTGTATTTGGAGGAAATGCCAAATATACAATGGTTCTTTGTCCAGGGTGGGGCCTGGTCCAAGACAGAGCTAGCTAACCCTTTAGTATCCCTAGTTCAAAGTGGTTATTTTCAAGTCAACTGAGCTCAATTTTTTTGTTTTATTTTCCCTTCACTTTTCCCTCAACAAGATGATTTTAATAATGAAAAATAACCTTTTCTCTCTATTCACCAATGCTGATATTATGGAGTCCTAAAATGGAAACTACCTTTGAACTTCACGTCCACGTTTTCATCAGGGTTCTGGAGAAAAAGCATTTTTAAACTCTGAGTTTTGAGTCAAATGTCCCACTGAAGATTAATCCCTCAGATGGCTGAAGTGGTGTGGGTGGAGTATAACAGATTGCTACGGTTTCTTCTCTGCCTGGGCCTTTCCCAGTGGACAGTGAAAGCCAGATGGCTTTTACTGGAAAAAAAGCCTGATATTTTGGATTTTCCCTCTAACTTGGGCACCTGG
The DNA here is from genome assembly GCF_019393635.1 of Dromiciops gliroides. NCBI lineage: Eukaryota > Metazoa > Chordata > Mammalia > Microbiotheria > Microbiotheriidae > Dromiciops > Dromiciops gliroides. Next base: position 130,912,273 of record NC_057863.1, read on the forward strand.
AGCATTTGGGCAGGTGAGAAAGAAGTAGCTAGCCTCCCTTCCCATATCTCACTATGACAAGACTCAAACCCAGTGGGGTCAGTAATTCAGCCCTGTTCTATGAATTGGGTCAATGTGGCTATTCACAACTCTTACTCTCTTTCCTTTCATAGTGCTGAAAACTGGGCAGATAGGGTAGAGGTAGATAAAACAAGGTTCAAATATTAGTCCCCCAAATAAACAAACATATAAATAGAAGCTAAAAATTATTCTATTTCTCACAAACTTCAAATAATTAAAAGCTTATTTGAAATGTTCTTAAATTTAGTACTATGTATGATGTTATGCATAACATAGAGATACCATATCCAAATTGCTGTGTGACTATAGGGAAGGCACTTTATCTCTCTGGGCCTCAACTTCTTCATTTATAAAATAAGATTGGTAGATTCTAATTTCCTTGCTATATGGTAGTAACATGGTATAGTAGACAGGACACAGGAAATGGAGTTAGAAGACTTACAATTAAGGCCCAGCTCAACTACCTATTAGCTATGTAACCTTGAGCTAATCATATAATCTCAATGAGTCTCAGTTTCCTCTCTTGTAAAATTGGGATAATAATACTTGCACTCAAACTCAAGCGGATGTTTCGAGTTTAAAAAGATATAGCCAGGGGCGGCTAGGTGGCACAGTGGATAAAGCACTGGCCCTGAATTCAGGAGGACCTGAGTTCAAATCTGGCCTCAGACATTTGACACTAACTAGCTGTGTGACCCTGGGAAAGTCACTTAACCCTCATTGCCCTGAATAAAAGAAGATAAAGTCTATGCAAAATGACACATAAATGTCAGCCGTTATTATTGTATCTGTATTAAACAATGATTTTTAGCTTGATAATCGATTTGAATTGTCTCATTAGGGATAGGTGGGGAAAACTCTAAGCTTCTATTGAGTATCATGAAAGAATTTTCAATTTCTGTCACTGTATGAAAGGTAAACAATACTTAGATATGTAAGATTTTCCATATTATAACATTTGAAACTTACCTCTTCTTTGCTTGTTTATGCCTGGTCATGTTCCAAGACTGATCTAAAGCTTTGGGTTCATAGAGACCTGCCAGTGTATGACAAGGAAGACTCAGATAAGACCTGGGCAACTCACCCCATGCACTTCTTTATGCAGTATGTTGCTAAGTATATGAAACAGCTAATAAGTGATTTGCTGTTTTTTAACTAATTTTTTATTGCTAGCTTTTGTGTTTACAACACCTACATTTCCCCAACATATCCTTTTGCCTTCTGTTCCAATGGAGCAATTTCTTTTAACAAAGAAGAAAGAAGAGAAGACAAAAGCAGTTGAGCAAAACTAATACACAGAAAAAAGTCTAACATTATCTGTCATGTTTTACAGCCATAGTCCTCCATTTCTGCAAAGAAAGGAGAAAGGTGCCTTCTCCTAGCTTATCTCTTTCGGTCCAAGTTTGGTTGGCCATTATAATTTTAAAGCATCCAGTTTCACTTGTTCAATAGTGGCATTCCTGTTACATTCAGGTTGCTGGAGGTTTTTGTTTTGTTTTGTTTTTTCCTGGATATACATCAGTCCTAAGTCTCCTCCTCTTCCAGTATCATAGATGATGATGTCAAGCCAAATACTCTCAGGGATGTTAGGCCTGTTTACATTCTGGTTCCAACCCAGATCTCAATTAAATCTCTGCCTCGGATACTCAGACTTTGTTCCTCATACTCAGTGTTAATGCCTTAGGTCAGATTGTTGTTTTTCCAGGCTAATTTAGACTCTTGATAATGACAACATAGAATGTTGTATAACTCCATTTCTTTTCTTTTACTGAATTCCAGTCCTTCATTATGAACTGCCTATTGGATCATTCAAATTGAATTACTATAGGCAAACTCGACATTTCCAAAACAAAACATATTACTTTCTCCCTCCAACTCATCCCTCTTCTGAACTTTCCTATTTCCTATCAAGAGCATCCTTCCTGTCACCTATGTTTTCAACCTTAACATTGTACTCAATTTCTCACTCTTACTCATCCCACACATCCACAAAGTTGCCAAATCTTTTCTTTTCTAGCTACAAAATATTTCTCCCACAAATCTTATCTCTATTCACTCAGGTACCACTTGAGTCCACTTTCTAACTCTAATTTCAATAGCCTCTTATTTGCTTCTCCTGTCTCAAGCCTCTCCCCACTCCAACTGGCATTCCCCATAGTCAGCAAAGTGATTTCCCTTAAGTGTAGTTCTGGACTCAAAAAAGTCAGGTGGCTCCTTATTACACTACTCCCTATTATTTTAAAATAGAATATAAACTCTTCTATGTAGCATTTAAAATCTATATAAGCTAACTTTCAAATCTTCTTACCTATTACTTCTCTTCACTAACTAAACACATTCTCTCTTCTACATGCACAAGTGTTCTATCTTCTCTCCTAGTGCTTTTGCACCAGCTCTCCCTACATGCCTGGAATTTGTTCCCTCCTCACCTCTCTGCTTCTTGGAATCCCTATTTCCCTTCAAGACCCAGTTCAAGCACCACTTTCTACATGAAGCCTTGTTAGAGCCCACAGAAACTAGTGTGTTTTGTTCCTAAACTCCCTTGTATATATGTTGTGTATGTAACAGCCCTTCAGTAAATGATTGAACATGACGCTCTTTGGAAACCTTGAAAGAAAGACAAGTTGCTAAAGACCCTTGGAATTGTATTTCCCAATGTGGGAAGAGAGAATGCTAATAGTAAATCAGGACAATAGGTAGAGTGTTCCCACTCCAGCAGAAGTTTTAAGGCTTTTATGAGAGAGAAAGGAGAGAGGACATTCAAAGAGGAGGGATGGATTCATGGTTCCTTCCCCCTCCCCTGCGTACATGGAGCAGCAGTAAAATTGTGGTGGCCTAGGCAGCCTGTGTCAGCACCATTTGCTATTCTTTTCCTCAAGCTCAAGCTTCAAGATGTAAAAACTAAAAAGACAAGAAGTATAACAGTGGGGTTTGGTCTTATTTCGTTTTTAATCTTGGGCACTTGTTCAGGTTGTTGGAGCACCTAGGAAAAAGCAGGACATGGACGAAATCGCAATCCTGACTCCTGTGTCTTATTTCATAGAGGTATACTTGACATTGATTTTTGAATTGTGTCAAGCCATTCTGTTAAAGGTCTACATCTGACTGATATAATCTTCTTTTCTAACTAAACACCTCTTTTTTTCACCATCTGTTTGTCACGAGGCATGAAGGTCAGGAATAGCTCTGGAAGCTACATACAAGAGTGACTTTTTTTAAGGGAGGGTCCTAATCCCAGCCCACTGTTAGAAAGTTTCTAGTCTCCAAGTGGGTCATCATCATGAGTCCATTAATATACTTGGCATAACTACAATTTGAAAGGCACAATTACATGAACTTAGGAGACCCTCATAAAATCTCTCTCATCAACCCACAGTCATTTATGATGAATATGCTTATATGTTTACATCCTGTCTCTCCTTTTGAATGTATGTCCCTTTAGTGATGCATTCTTTCTTTCTTTTTTCTTTTTTTTTTTTGCTGTTTTACTAGAAACATTTATTTATTTATTTATTTATTTTAATGTATAAGGTATTTTATTTTTTCCATTACATGTAAAGGTAGTTCTCACTTTTGTTTATACAAGCTTTACAATTTCAGATTTTTCTCCCTCCCTCCCCTCCCTCCCCCCTCCCCTAGACAGCAGGTAATCTGATATAGGTTATGTCTATATATCTCTATGCATATAGATATAGATATATACACACACATATATATACCCATAATAACATTAATCCTATTTCTGCATTAATCCTGTTACAAGAGAAAAAATCAGAGCAGTGATGCAAACCTCAAAATAGAAAAAAAAAAAACAACAGCACCCAAAACAAAAGAAATAATATGGTTCAATCAGCATCTATACTCCACAGTTCTTTTTTTCTTTTTTTTTCTTGGATTTGGAGATCCTCTTCTATCATGAGTTCCCTGGAACTCTTCTGTACCATTGCATTGGTGAGAAGAATATAGTCCATCACAGTAGGTCAACACTCAATGTTGATGATACTGTGTACAATGTTCTTCTGGTTCTGCTCATCTCACTCATCATCAGCTCACGCAAGACCCTCCAGGTTTCTCTGAACTCTTCCTGCTCATCATTTCTTACAGCACAATAGTATTCCATTGTATTCATATACCACAACTTGTCCAGCCATTCCCCAATTGATGGGCACCCCTTCAACTTCCAATTCCTTGCTACCACGTAAAGAGCAGCTATAAATATTTTTGTACATGTGGGTCCCTTTCCCCCTTCCATGATTTCTTTGGGCAAAAGACCTAAAAGTGGAATTGCTGGGTCAAAGGGTATGCACAGCTTTATTGCCCTTTGGGAATAATTCCAAATTGCTCTCCAGAATGGTTGGATCAGCTCACAGCTCCACCAACAATGCATTAGTGTTCCAATTTTCCCACAGCCTCTCCAACATTTATTATCTTCCTTTTTTGTCATTTTAGTCAATCTGATAGGTGTCAGGTGGTACCTCAGAGTTGTTTTAATTTGCATCTCTCTAATCATTAGAGATTTAGAGCATTTTTTCATATGGGAATAGATAGCTTTGGTTTCTTCATCAGAAAACTGCCTGTTCGTATCCTTTGACCATTTCTCAATTGGGGAATGACTTGGATTCTTATAAATTTGATTTAATTCCCTATATATTTTAGAGATGAGGCCTTTATCAGAAGCACTGGCCTCAAAAATTGTTTCCCAGTTTTCTGCCTCCCTTCCAATTTTGGATGCATTGCTTCTGTTTGTACAAAATTTTTTAAATTTAATATAATCAAAATCATCCATTTTGCATTTTATAATATACTCTATCTCTTGTTTGGTCAAAAACTGTTCTCCTTTCCAAAGATCTGATAGGTAGACTATTCCTTTCTCTCCTAATTTACCTATGGTATCACCTCTTATGTCTAAATCATGTATCCATTTTGACCTTATTTTAGTATAAGGTGTAAGATGTTGGTCTATGCCTAATTTCTGCCATACTATCTTCCAGTTTTCCCAGCAGTTTTTGTCAAATACTGAGTTCCTATCCCAGAAGCTGGAGTCTTTGGGTTTATCAAACACTACATTACTAGTGTCATTTACTACTGCATTTCCTGAGCCTAGCCTATTCCATTGATCTACCACTCTATCTTTTAGCCAGTACCAGATAGTTTTGATGACTGCCGCTTAATAGTAAAGCTCCAGGTTTGGTACCGCTAACCCACCTTCCTGTAAATTTTTTTTCATTATTTCCCTGGATATTCTTGATTTTTTGTTTTTCCAGATGAATTTTGTTATTATTTTTTCTAGCTCTATAAAGTAATTTTTAGGTAGTCTGATTGGTATGGCACTGAATAAGTAAATTAATTTAGGCAGTATTGTCATTTTTACTATATTAGCTCTGCCTATCCATGAGCAATTGATATCTTTCCAATTATTTAGATCTGATTTGATTTGTGTGAAGAATGTTTGGTAGTTGTGTTCATAGAGTTCCTGGGTTTGTCTTGCATTCTTTCTTAATATTCTTTCCATGCTATGGCAAAATAAATTTACCTTTGCTCTTAAAAAATAAAATGTAAATTCCTTGAGGGACAAGGATTTTTCCACTTTTGTCTTTGTATCCCTAGTGCTTGGCCCAGTGCAAGACATTTAGTAGACAATTAATAAATGCATGTTGAGTGACGACTAGCAAGGAAGCAAACATATCTTCTACTTCTCAAAATGTTAACAATACTATAATGTGATTCCTTCCCTTCTCCCCCCGCCCCCCAAGTTTTGGGTTCTAAAAGGCAAAAGCAAAGTCCTTAAAAGTTAAAGTTAAAATGTCCTAATTCTTGCTAAATAAGTTCTACCAGACAAATTTAAGAAGCCAAAATTCTGGGGGGGAGGAGGTGGGGAAGGGCAGGGGGTGTTAGTTTTCTTCCCTAAAGTTATATATTTAAGGGGTTTGCTTATCCTTATCATAAAAACATTTGGATGAAATATATAATTTTATTTGAGTTGTGACATTCATTACGCTAAATATTATTCCTTCCCATTAAAATGTGTGTGCATGTGTGTGTGTAGAACTGATCTGATATCCCCAGTGTCTGAAGTATTTTGAAGGTCCATATTACAGAAGAAGGGATGAAATAAATTTTGAAGAAAGAAATAGGGTTTGGGGAGAATTAGGTATCATAAGATATTTAATAAAGATCATGTAACTTATGTGCAAATAAATGTCATATAACTTACATGTAAAATACAAAGCATATTTGATTTCTTAGGACCTTATTAAGAGTAGTCAGACACTTTAAGGAGCTTAAGTAACTTACTATATTTAAATAATCTATACATGTTTTCTATCATTATTATAGTATAGATAATATTATAACATGTGTTATAAAACATACATTTATATATAATTATATATTAATAAATGTTTTAAAATTTTCTAAATTATAAAAATGCAATGCTATATATTATAAACCATAATTAATATAACTCCCCAGCGTTAGAAAACTGTTGGCAGCCATGGAAAATAGCAACTTGAGACATTTTACATTTTGGTCAAACTTAAGTCTGACTTGAAAAAGAAGAGTTTTCTCCTTTAAATAAACTTTACATGCAAGCTCTAAGGTACAAATGAAAGAAGCAAACCAAATATACTGTTTTTAAGCAACTGTGTCTCTCACCAACCATTAGATCTGACTTCTAACAACTTACAGTAACGTGGTATTTCAATACCCATTGGCAATTAATAGTACAATCTCCCTCCTCCTCCCTTCTGCATAATCCTTCAATTGAATGAAATCCAAAGAAAATATAAGTCACAATGACAAAAGGAGAGAGGACTATTAAAAATGTTAGTTAAGACCTGATTTTCCACATGTGCAGACCTTTCATCCTCTTTGTTCTTGCCTCTTTATCATTCCCCCACCCTAGCCCATCTTTTGGCTTTTTCTATGGTTATTAAAGGGAAAAGTTAGGGAAAAGGTTGATCAAAAGAGTAATTTTAATACAAATTATAGCAGTTCTGTTAATAGATTAAAGTTACTAACTAAAATGTTTTTATTCATTCACTCTATTTTTTAAACTGTGGATTTCAACTATCAACAATATAATATATTTGCTTCCAAAACTACTACTCCAATCAATGCCTCATTTTGTCATGGGGATGACCCTAGGATCTCAAAGGTTATACAAACCTATCCCAAACTCTGACAGGTTCTACTATTTTGGAAAGGTTTAAATTATATTGCTAGCATCAAATATTCATCTTCATTTAGAGTATATATCATTTAGAGATTATATAAGTATAGAGAGTTAGTTTGGCATTAGTAGGCTGACAACTTGGTGACTAATTATTTGATCATAGCAACCCATGAAATAAGGGGAAATACAAGATGGAACTCAGTCCTGAACAGTAACTTCTGCAGTGACGGTGGTAGAGTGATAAAAAGTAGACAGAGACTGTTAAGAATAACACTTTTAGATCATTTGTAGCCTTTAATTTTGCTGTTATCCTATATGTGAGATGCTTAATCATATCAATGTTGACATTCTAACTATGAAAGAAACCAGAAGAAGGAAATTTCAGTAAAACAGAATATTGGCTCACAGGTTTCCTGGAAGAGTCAAAGAAAGGAATTGGTAGGGTTGCTTTCATCATATGAAATTATGCTTCAACAAAAAGCATAATTTCATGGGGTTGTTCATCGTATATTGGAGTGCCCATGGTAAATTTCTGTAAAATAGATCATTATGAAAATAACTACAATTTATGTACCAACATCTACTGCAGAGGATGAAGAAGTAGAAAAATTCTATGACAAACTTGGCAAGACCTGAAAAGTTAAACACACACACACACACACACACACACACACACACACACACACACACACACACACCCCACACATAGACACACATTTATATGGATATATGTATCCATTGGCTTGAATGCAAAGGTGGGAATAGGTCAGGAGAGAGAGAAATATATTGGAAATTATAGATCAATAATGAGTGATGCAAAAGACTAGGAGGTTATATATAGGCCTACTGCCTATATCATGAATTGATTAAGGAAAGAACTAGAAGATACTTAACGTAGTGAAAATCATGGGACCATAGATTTAGAGCTGGAGATAACATTCAAGGTCAACTAGTCCAGTACCCTTGTTTTGTGTGTGAGGAACTGAAGTCCAGAGATATTTCATAACTTCCTCAAAGTCAGATAGCTAGTAAGTCACAAAGCCAAGATTTGAACCCAGCTCTTCTGACTCCAAATCCAGTTGTCTTTTCACTGTTCCATGATTATATTTTAACAAATAGGAAATGACTCATTACTAATGAGGAAATAATTTATGATTCATGGTCAGTATGCAGTTAGACCACTGGCTTGTTAGAGCAAAGAACAAAATTAGTGTAAACCTGGAAGAAAGGACAAAAATGAGAAAAAGATGGTGTTATGCAATTAAAACTTTATCTTGGCTTTTTCAAACTATTTATTGATGATAAAAATTACATAGGAATGGAAGAAAGAACAGAGACACAGAACACAGTAATTTTATGTTGAAGCTTAGCTGATACAGATTAATTGCCATAAGGAGACCAAAGAAATCTAAAATATGGCTTAGTCATATAACATTTGAATTACTTGCCACAATGAGATATATAGCAGCCAAAGGGAACACCAAATTAGACACAAACTCATTTGTAAAAACTTACAGAGGAAGATGGTTAATTACATTCAGTATAACCTCGTAAAACAAAAGGAAGCAATGGAAACTAATATCAGTGTAAAAAGAAATGCTTAGAGAGATGCAATTAAGTGGAGTCAGCCCAAAGGCACTTAAAAATGAAAATACGGGAAAGACTAAAAGAAATGAAAAAGATCTGCAATGTTATTAATTGATTGATTGATTGATTGATTGATTGATTGATTGATTTTGCCATCAAGGAACATAGAACTACCTCAGGTAGACTAACATCACAGTACTGATTATGGTTAAAGAAGAGGTAGAAATGGCAAAAAATAGAACAAAGATGAGAAAAACCTCTGGATTAGAATAAATGTATATAGAATAATCTATGCTGGAGGCCACCCAGTCGTAAGAGTATTGAGGCATCTATTCATAATCTTATTTTTTTAAATTAAACTTTATTTTTTAAGTGAAGATCTGCTTTTTCTCCTACCCACTTTATTCACTGATCATCCCAACTGAGAAAGCAAAACAACCAAAATCTCTGTTATAAAATGTATAATTAAATAATACAAAGTCTCACATTGGACATTCCATATGTGTGTATGTATGTGCATATCTCAATCTGAACTGTGAATTCATTACCTCTCTATCAGGAGGTGGATATCAAGTTTCAATGTTTTTTGTTTTAATTTATTCATTAATTCATTTATTTATTTTACAAATTTGTTGTTATGCAGTCTTCTTCTGGTTGTGCTCACTTCACTCTATATCAGCTCATACAAATTTTCCAAGGTTTCTCTGAAACCACCTGTTTCATAATTTCTAACAACACAATGGCATTCCACCATATTCATATCCTATAATTTGTTTAGTCATTCCCCAATTGATGGGTACCACCCCAGTTTTCAATTCTTTCCTACCTCAAAAAGTTACTGTGAATGTTTTTGTACATAAGGAGCATTTTCCTCTTTTTTAATCCCTGGGAATATAGATCTAATATACCAAAGCAATTTGGTACCTGTTAAGAATAGAGAAATGAATGTATAAATGGGTCACAGGATTCATACTTTAAAAACTTTTTGATCATAGTTCCAAATTGATAGCCAGAATATCCAAACCAGTTCACAACTCCACCAACAGTGCATTAATAATGTACCTATATTTCATAGTACCTCCTCAGTATTTGTCATTTTCCTTTTTCTGCTTGTCAACTTTGCCAATCTGATAAGTGTGAAATAGAACTTGAGGTTTTTTTGTTTGTCTGTTTGTTTTTGTTTTTGCAGGGCAATGAGGGTTAAGTGACTTGCCCAGGGTCACACAGGTAGTAAGTATCAAGTGTCTGAGGTCAAACTTGAATTCAGGTCCTCCTGAATGCCGGGTCGGTGCTTTATCTACTATGCCACCTAGCTACCCTCCAGAACTGAATTTTTAAATTGGCCTTTCTCAAGTTACTAGTGATTTAATTTTTTATCTCCTATTACTAGCTTAGATTTCTCCCTCTGAAAATCATTCATATTCTTTGACCATTTATCAATTAACAAATGACTCCTACTTTTAAAAAAATCAAATGAGTTCCCTATATCTTAGAAAAAAGAAACTTGCTGCTTATTTTTTTTCTGACAACCTAGTTTTCTTCTAATTTTAAAGGCATTGATTTGATTTGTTGCTAAAACTTCTAAGTTTTTATGTAATCAAATTCATCTGTTTTACCATCTATGACCCTCTCTTTCTCTTGTTGGATAACGAGTTCTACCTTTTTCCATAGCTCTCAAAGGTAATTTCTTCCTTGTTTCTTGAAATTGTTTTTGATGTCACACTTTATGTCTAAGTCATGTACACATTTAGAATTCATCTTGGTACAAGGTATGAGCTTTTATCTACTTTCTACCAGGACTGCTTTCCAGTTTCTCCTATAGATTTTTGTTGAATTGTAAGGGTTTATCAAACACTAGCTTTTGTTTTCATTTGTTTCTGTATATTGTATATTCCTTATTTGTTCCACTGCTCAATTCTCTGTTCTTAACAGGTACCAAATTGTTTGGATAATTACTGATTTTTTAGTATAGTTTGAGATCTGTTGCGGCTAAGCCTCATTCCTTCACACCTTTTTCCTCATTAATTCTCTTAAGAATTTTGACCTTTTGTTTCCCCAGATAAATTGTGTTGTTTTTTTTCTAGATCTATAAAATAATATAGAACTGTGGAATATGGATGCTGATTGAACCATACTATTTCTTTTGTTTTTGGTGCTGTTGTTTTTCTATTTTGAGGTTTTTCCTTATTGTTCTGATTGTTCTCTTATAGCATGACTGATGCAGAAATATGTTTAATGTTGTTATGTATATGTAAGTGTGTGTGTATATATGTGTGTGTGTGTGTGTGTGTGTGTATATGCTGTCTAGGGGAGGAGGGGAAGGAGGGAGAAAAATTGGAAATTGGAAATCTTATATAAACAAATGCTGAAAACTATCTCTACATGTAACTGGAAAATAATAAAATACTTTTATTTTTAAAAATAATACAGTTAATCAGCTTGATTGATAAGACACTTAATGAATAAATTCATTCAGATAGTAATATAATTTTTGTTATATTGGCCCAACCTACACATGAACAATTATATTTTTCCAGTTATCTAGATCCATATTTACATTAAAGCATTTGTATTTGTGTTCATATAATTTGTATGTGCATATGTGTTAGTAGGTAGACTCAAATATTTTATATTTTATGTAGTTATTTTAAATGGAACTTTTTTCTATCTCTTCCTCTTGGATTCTGTTGATAACATACAAAAATGTTAATTATTTGTCTGGATTTCTTTTATATTTTTCATATTTGCTGAAGTTAATTGTTTCAATTATTTTTTTAGTTGAACCTTTGGGATTCTCTATGTAAACCATCAGATCATCTGCAAGAAACATTAATCTTTCCTCTTCTCCTATGTTTATTCCCTCAATTTCTTTTTCTTTTCTTATTGTAATAGTATTTTTAGTACTATACTGAATAGTAATCGTGATAATGGACATCTTTACCCAACCCCTGATCTTATAAAGGCATGTTAGCTGATTGCTATTACAGATAATTCTGGTTTGTGGTTTTAGATAGATATCACTTATTAAGGAAAGATGAGAAGGGGGAAAAGGTATAAGTATTTCTTAGGCTCCTACTATGTGCCAGACACTGTTCTAAGAACTTTACAAATTTTAATTCAAATATTATCTATTTATTCCTATGGTTTCCAGTGTTTTTAAGGAATAGATGTTGTATCTTATCCAAAGTTTTTACTGCATCTATTGATATAATCATATGAGTTTTATTCACAAGCTATCTTAAGTAGAAGATACTAATGGCAGAAAAAATTCAGACTTTATTAATTCGGAAAAAAGTGACAAGAGAACATCAATAACTAATAACCTATATGATTCTTTTCTTATTTATATAAAATTTTAAAGAATCATCTGTACATGCATTGAGGGTGTCCTTGACAGTATATTGGTAGTAAACAGTTGAGTTTTCAAAAGCAATGTTATTTCTTAAACTACATATTTATCTTCACACAACTGACAAAAAAAGAGAATACAAGATCCTACTGTGCTTTTATCTCTCTATTCTTTTTTGAAGCATTTGATACAGTAAAACAAAACACTGCTTTGTGTTCTCTTCCACATGATTCCTTCTAACTATTCATCAAAATTATGCAAGATCCCTTGAGAGATATAATAGAGAAACCCTGAATCAATGACTCTGGTCATTGGCAAACATTTTGCAAGGCATAAAATGGGGATATATGCTTAGCAAGGCAGTAATAGTGGTGGTGATGGTGGTGGTGGCGGTGGTGGTGGTAGCAGTAGTAAGCAGTAAGCTGTAAGTACTAAGCAGTAGTAATAATAATAGTGAAAAGAATAACTTACATTTGAATAATGCTTCTAGGTTTACAAAGTACAACTCTATACGATAGGTGCTATTATTGTTCCTATTTTACAGATGAAAAAAAAAAAAGGCTGAGAGAGGTTAAATGACTTCCTGGGTCATATAGCTAAATGTCTCAGGCAAGTATTACTCAATCAACCAACAAATAGTTATTAAACACCTATGTGCCAAGCTCTGTGCTAAGAGCTAGAGATACAAAAACAGAAGTGAAATAGTCGCTACCCTTGCTGTTGTGCATGAGGTCTAGAGGAGACCTCAAAGCTGGAGAGATTCCTTATGAATGAAGAAATACTCCAGATGTTCTTGTCTATAGATAACATTAACATTAGTCAGGTTATATTAAGTCCTAGGACATTGTATGGTCTCCGAAGGGAATCATAACCACGCAAAAAAAATTGCTCAAGTATTCACACAGGGAGGAAAAAGTGGATGAAAAATATTTCATCCAGATTAGCACTTGCTTTTATGTGGACAGCTTATGGAGCTCTTCAACCAGTACATATATGACAGTTAATTCAGTGACTGCTAGTCAGTCTTTTTTTTTTTTTTTTTTTGCTTTACTGATATCCACATAATAGGAAGAGAAAACAAAGAAACTCGGTTGGACTTCTCAGGTGAACTTGTGGGAGGACACAGGACAGGTTCTAGTAAGCTCTCCTTGCCCCCTCTATCTGTTAGTGTACTCACTGGGGTACATGGGGTGTTCAGGAAGTATTAGAATCACAGGTATGAAGGTTTGCTGAGCCCTTTTTAGGGCTTCTCATGCACCTTTGGTATCCAATCCATCGCCCAACTCTCACCTGTAGCTCCATAAAGCTGTAGCGTGCCCAGTGGTCACACCACAGAAAACTGTCTTGGTTGATAGGCTAAAACCAGGTTGAGAGTAAACAACAGGCCTCAAACCCAACAGTGAGTTAGAGGGGGTATCTAATTCCAAGCATGTGAAGACTTCCTTCAGTGGATAGGAGGATGTGAACAATTTGTTCCAAAAGCCACGAAGATGACTGAAACGGGTTCTGTGGAATGCTTAGAGCTTAGTCAGAGGTTGGAGACACCAAGGTCATCCACTGCATCCCAGCCATCACCAGTCATCCTGACTTTTGTGTTGCCACTGGACTTTGATGATTCTGGAAGAGAGAGTGAAACCAATGATGTTGTACAACTCTACCTCACTTTAATCCAATTCACCCTCAAGTAAAGATATCACACCTCAATGTCATTGATCTTCTTTCGAAAGGAAGGACAGGGGCAGCTAGGTGGCGCAGTGGATAAAGCACCAACCCTGGATTCAGGAGGACCTGAGTTCAAATCTGGCCTCAGACACTTGACACTTACTAGCTGTGTGATCCTGGGCAAGTCACTTAACCCTCATTGGCCCGCCCCCCCCCAAAAAAAATAAAAGAAAAGGAAGGACAAATAACAGTGTACTCACTGCAAAAATTACTTTGTATTGTTTTCTATACACTAAAGATATATTTATAGAGATGTTGTTTACTCTGTTGGAATATAAACTCCTTGTGGGAAAGGACTGTTTTATTTTTGTGTTTATATTCCTGGTACTTAGTACAATGCCTGGCCCTTAGTAGGGCTTAATAAATGATTATTGATTTTTTAAAAATAATTGATTGATTGTTGAGATATTCATCATCAAAGGAGATATGCAAAATTCTATTTCAGTATTTAATATTTGAGTAATCTATTAGGTATGATGATAACTCATTTGCAGAGGCAATTATAACAGTTAGAAAAAGATGCTTATTGATAGAAAATATTAGAATATTCACTATCTCCTCTCATTTAAGCATTTTTATTTCAACATAGGTGCTTGTATCATTTCTTAATGATTTAAAGAGAGACAAACTATTTCCCCAAACTTGGTATGTATCTTCAGGCTAAATAACTTAAAGCCTATGAATCATAGATCATAGATTTAGATTCACAAAGGGACCACTTACTCCAACTCTTTCATCTTACAGATGGCAGAATCAGTTTTTATATATAGTTTAGTTTTATATATCATATAGTTTTCTCCCTCCAGTAGGTACAGTGACTGGTCATAGATCTTAATGATTATATTTCCTAAAGATTTTTAAACTACGCATTTTTTCTTGTATTCTTTTTCATTTTTGTAATCCAGAGGTAAGACCCACTATAACACAGAAGCAACATTTTTCAAATGACTATGAAAGAAACAAATGGGTTCCCTACTTTTAACAAATCAAAAAGCAAAATTAAGAACTAAATTTAACTATTGACAAGAATTTTATCTATGCCAAACACTCTTTCACAATGTTTGATCTTATAAATAATATCATATACTAAACAGTTAGGAAGTAAACATACTTACTAGGTTATATACCTACCTGCCACATAGTAGGCCCTTAATAAAAGCTTGTTAATTGACTGCAAACCCTTATAAATATGGTATTATAATTGATAGAATAACTATTTTTCCTTTTGTTATTTAAAATATACTGTGGCAGTCATCTCCAGTCAGGATTATCTTTAGTCATCCTCATCTACATCTTGTCACTGGAACTAGATGGCTCTGGAAGAAAGAGTGAGGCTGGTAACTTTCCACAGCCCTACCTCACTAAAATCCAGTTCACTTGGGGCAGCTAGATGGTGCAGTGGTTAAAGCACCGGCCCTGGATTCAGGTGTACCTGAGTTCAAATCCAGCCTCAGACACTTGACACTTACTAGGTGTGTGACCCTGGGCAAGTCACTTAACCCCCATTGCCTGAAAAAAAAATCCAGTTCACTTGCAAGTCAAGGAATTACCTTCCTAATGTCATTGGGCCTCTTTGAGAATGAAGGACAAACAACAATCCCAGTAGTAGTAGCTGCCCCAATGGCCACTTCCAGTTAGGCGATGCTGCTCTTCCTCCCTCCCTCTCTCCCTCTCTTCCTCCCTCCCTTCCTTCCTTTTTTCCTTCCATTCCCTACTTTCTCTCCTCTCTTTCCCCTTCCTCTGTCCACATGGGGAATCATACCCTTACCTGTGGATGCTCTGCCCAAAGTAATATAAATTTTGATAGCTGAAACCTTGAAAGGTATCTGGGGGTTTATGAACTAGATTTGTTTTATCTCTTCCCAACTTATTTATTCTATCATCAAAACAGCAACAACAACAAACGTGGGACAATTAACTTTTTTACCCCATTTACTTTCATTTATTATTTCTTGAAATACAGCACTGGGAAACCAGGCTTTGACGAAGCCCACTGGGATTTAAATGGACCTGCTTGACCATGTCTTAAACCCAAATCACTGTGACTCTCACTGATTGGCTAACAATAGGTCCCAACCCCAAACCTCACTTTGTCATTGTTTGGGTTTGGTGCCTCAGAGTGAGTGTAAATAGCAATTGCATCGATGCTGGCCAGAAACTCTGAGGATCTTCCCCTCTCAGATTGATTTTTCTTTTGAGTAATGTAGAAGAGGCCATTTTTGCCTCATTTCTCAGCTATCCTTAGTCACTTAATGGGTATTGCCTCAGACAAACTGGAAAAGATCTTAATTTTAAAAGGCCAATGTCTCCCACTGAATCTAGGGCCATCTCCAGTCATTCTGACCTATGTCTTCTCACTGGACCCAGATGGCTCTGGAGGAGAGAGTGAGGATGGCGACTTTGTGGATCCCCACCTCACCTAAATCCAAGTCACTTGCAAAGTCAGGACTTATCTTCCTGATGTCATTGGTACTCTTTAAGAGTGAAGGACAGCGGGAGCGGCTAGGTGGCACAGTGGATAAAGCACCGGCCCTGGATTCAGGAGTACCTGAGTTCAAATCTGGCCTCAGACACTTACTAGCTGTGTGACCCTGGGCAAGACACTTAACCCCCATTGCCCCGCAAAAAACAAAAAAACAAAAAACAAAGAGTGAAGGACAGGGGCAGCTAGGTGGCGCAGTGGATAGAGCACCGGCCCTGGAGTCAGGAGGACCTGAGTTCAAATCCGACCTCAGACACTTAACACTTACTAGCTGTGTGACCCTGGGCAAGTCACTTAACCCCAACTGCCTCACTAAAAGAAAAAAAAAAAAGAATGGACAAATAACAAAATATACTGTATTGGTGATAGAAAAAATAAGAATTTCATTTGTAGGAGTGTTACAAAAACCCTTTAATTTTATAAAATTATTTGCACTTATTTCTAGTGACAAGAGCAAAACAATATAAAATGAAAATAATTTTAAATGACATATTGTACCCATATCTTCTCAAGACTAAGAGAACAAAATATATTTTAAAATGAAATTCTGTTAAATAGTTATGGTTCCAAAAATTGTGATTAATTATCTAACCATACCAATTTAATCTTTGTAGATAATAATACTATTAGATTTAGAATTGGAAGGTATTTAAGAGATCAATTAGTCCTACCCTCTCATTTTACAAATGAAGATGCTATAGCCCAGGTAAGGGAGTGAACTTGTTGAGGATGACAGAGTAACTATTTTCCACCACTTGATCTTTTTTTTTTTTTTAGTGAGGCAATTGGGGTTAAGTGACTTGCCCAGGGTCACACAGCTAGTAAATGTTAAGTGTCTGAGGTAGGATTTGAACTCAGGTACTCCTCAATCCAGGGCCAGTGCTCTATCCACTGCACCACCTAGCTGCCCCCACCACTTGATCTTAAGTCTCTTCAATAGCTAGATCACACAGACCCATGAGAGGATATCTTTTATGATCTTTCCTGCCTTCCTTTTCTTATTTTTATATTTATCTTGCTTATATATGACTTTATTTTCTCCCCCTTAATGGGGAAGAAAGTTCCTTATGGGTAGGGATTGTTTCATTCCTTATATTTGTATACTCACTTAACACAGTGCCAGGTATATAGTAGGTGTAGTGATTAATTCTACATTTCTGGGATGAAATGAATATGGGCATAACCTTCAGAGATGCACAAGCCTTCTCAACCTGTATGATTCTTCTCATTGTCCTGTCTCTCTCCAGGGTATCCAGCTTACCTACTAAGGGCTTTCTCTCTCTGTCTTTTAACAGTAAATTCAAAGGGAGGAATCAGAAGTCAAATAAAAAATGCTATTTTAATGTTATTATGTCTATCAACCAACTTCATTCCTTTGCATTTCTATTGTTTACAATGCACTTTTGCTTACAATACCTATTTAATTAAATAATCTTTCATCTCTTTATTTTAGAGTAAGAGTGAAAAATTATTTAGCACTGATTCTCATCTCAGTGTATCATTAAAGAAATATCAACAAATTGGTTAAGAAATGCTACCCAACTTCTCTTCCAAGTGGACCCTTGTGTTCAGCCAAAGAACTCTTGTTCTCTGCATATTAGCAACTGTTTTGAGAAATAAACTCCTGCAAGGTATGTTCAAGTCTTACATGTCCCATCTAGCCAAGCCAGGGGCCAAGTCAACATACTTCATTATAATCTCCTCTAATAGTTCATAAAAAATACAGCAAAGGGCATTTGCCAAATTAGGCTGGGATTTAAGAATTTTTCAGGTCATTCCATCTGTAGCATTAAATAAGTGTGAAATCTTTTCTAGCCACTGATAGAGGCTAATATGTGTGTGTGTGTGTGTGTGTGTGTTTTATTTTATTGTCTATCTTTTTTGAAAGTAAGCGAGAATGGTCCTTTGCAATTTGCTGTCAGATCATTTTAGTTTTATTTTGGTGTGATATCTAGTGATGTCACTATGGGTCTATCATTTTAATGTTTGTCTTTCATGCTATTATTCCTAAGGATATAGAAGTTCAGTTCAGCAGAGAAAATTTGACTGAGAGTAAGCCTATATTATTGCAATGAAATTGGTTGTAGTCAAAGGGAATATGGTCTGTCTGGTTTATGATCCTGTTATGAGAGTGGCCAAACCAGTGCTTATGGATAACAGCTGCATACCTTCACTGTGGAGATCACTCAGGCCAAACCAGACAGGCCACATTTTAAAGTCCTGGTGTAGGCTGCAGTTATCATAAAGACCCAACCTTAGAATGAGCCAATACATGGGAAGGAGGAATGAGGCAATTATCTGAATTGTTCAGAAATGCCACCACCAGTTTTATGGGAAAAGCCAGGAAACGACTCGGTACTGGGGCAAAAGTGAATTTGTTTTAGCTATCCAGGTAATTGCCTCAATTCTCCACTTCATTTTGTATAGACATAACTTATGTGTCCCAATGTCCAATTGGCAAATGAAATAGAAAATTGAGGTGCACTTTTAGTATCTAAAGTCTTTTAACTCTTTTGAGAGAAACTAACTAGTAATCTTTACTTGCATGTCAGGTCCCAAGCAGTTCATACCAAAAGTAGACTGGATACTTGACCACAAGACGATAATAAGTTTAGCAGTTAGTCTCTGCAGGCCAACTTCTTCCAAAAGGGAGCTAATTGGGTGCAAGCACTGGACCTGGAGTCAAAAAGACTTGGGTTCAAATATGGCCTCTTATTTTGTAGCTCTTTGACTCTGGGCAAGTCACTAAACTTCTACTTGCCTCAGTTTCCTCAATTATAAACTGGGCACAATAACACTTCCCAGTGTTGTATTTATTTAATAGGGGATTTTTAATTTGTTCTTTTTCTAGCTTTTTAAGTTTCATGCCCAATTTATTGATCTCCTCTTTCTCTTTTTTATTGATGTAAGCAGTTAGAGATATAGAATTTCTCTAAGCACTGCTTTGGCTGCATCCCATAGATTTTGGTACGTTGTCTCATTATATGAAGTTATTGATTGTTTCTATGTTCCCAGTGTTGTTGTAAGGAATAAATGAGATATTTGTAAACTATTTGCACACTATCTAGCACATAGTAGGTGATATAAGAATGCATAGTCCCTTCCCCTCAAAATCCTGCTTAAGATATTGACATCACCTGCTCTTTCTGAACCCTTCAGATAATAGAGTAAGTGGCCCAGAGCAGAAGCAAATATAAGGGAAACTATGTCTATTAAGCTTTTCGACATTTGGTTCTACAGTTTTTGAGACCAATCAACTGACAGTTAATCTCTTGAAATTCAGCGCTGGCTATCAAATGCCATATGAAAACCCCCTGCGAAGTACAAATTCACTTACTTGATAATTTATCTTTCATTCCTGTGTTCAGTAGTCCTTGATCCGGTAGAAAAAGAAAAAACCAAACAATGTAACAAGTTGGTTCAGTTAGGGAAGACGTCCGTCGGCCCCCCACCCCCCTTTGGCCCTCTCCTGCTTTCATAGACGGATATTAAACAATTTCCAGAGCATGCTCCAACATGGCAGAAATTTGGCAGGGCCTTAAATCTCCTCAAAAGATATAAATGAATGTTTTAAGTAAGAACTAAGTTGACAGCCATCCTGAGATGAAGGCCAAACACAGATGACCCTTTCCACAGAATGTTTCTGTGAAGAGATCAATTCCAAACATCAGCATCTTAATCAACATAAAAGAACATTTTCCCTAAATGTTTAGTCATTTCCATTATGCTATTGGTTAACAATTACATTGTTAGCTTGTCATATCACAGCAAAGACTTCAGCCATTAGCTTTTATATTCACTTCATTTGTAATGCAAACTTTTTCAGGTTTTTTTTAATAGAAAGTTTAAGAATATAAAGTGTCATTACTGCAAACCTCATTTCCCTAGTGTGAGATGTTCAGATGTTGAAAGCAATAATCCTTTACAAACTTCCTCTCAAGTAAGCAGCATAGATTACAGCACTGAGGGCTTTCAACTTACACCCAATTTTCAGCATTCTTCCTAGGGATTCTAGTTCAGTACAGGAATGAACTAGAATGTTTAAAAGGTTAGTTGGTAACTTTATTTTCCACTTATCTCTCAAAAATGTTCTTTCTTATGATTGAATATAAATGCTAAATCTTTATCCACTTCAGTTTGATCACCAGTGTCATAAACCCTAAGTAGAGGCTCAAGCTTCATAACATTGTTGCTGTTAAGTTGTTTCAGTCATGTCCAGCTCTCTGTGACCCCATTTGGGGTTTTCTTGGCAAAGATACTGGAATAGTTTGCCATTTCATTCTCATTTTACAGATGAGGAACTGAGGCAGTGTTAAGTGACTTGCCCAGGGTCACTCAGCTAGTAAGTGTCAGGAGCCATATTTGAATTCAGAAAGATGAGTCTTCCAGAATCCAAGTCCAGTGCTCTACCCTACACACCACCTAGCTGCTTTGTAACAGCCATGGTGTTATAATAATTAGGAAGTAGTCCCTGCATGCTGAGAAACAGAGAACTGTTACTGGCCATCTTGATGCCACATAGAACAATATGCACACAGGATAAAGTTTCTAAAGAACCAGGTTAAAGCTTGCTATTCTTTTTATTTGCAAATCTTGAAAACTATGAAGTGTCAAGCAACTTTGTGCTTTTCTCAAAATGAAGATTCCAAACCTGGACCACCAGTTGAATTTGGCTTTCAGAATTATGATATCCAGTAACCCAAGATCCATTTTTTCACTAAACAAATTCTCAAATAATTTAATCTTTTTCTTGGAGAGGGTTCAGAATAAATTGAAGGTCTTTTACACTATGTCTGGGTTTAGGAGGATATAATTCCTCGAAAGTCAATCTAAAAAACAAAACAGCTCTTCCTTCACCGCCCCTCCTTACCCTTTGTAAAAAAAAAAAAAGCATGTACTAAGACCTTTAAACTTAAGAGATAAATGCTCATATCAGGAAATGATAGATTTAAAAGACAAGTAAATCATTTCCTAGACTTTTGGCAAGTCTTAGAAGTAAACAGTTTCTGATCTCAGCAAATGGCAAGTCACAGAGTTACAAACCAAAAATTTTCAATGTAAGAATGCACAACTATTTTATTCAGTGCCTATTATGTGCTATGCACACAGTATGGCATGTAGATTAGAGTGTTTATCTCTTTCATTAAGCTGCTAGCTCCATGCTTAAGAGAAGTCATTCCAAAGAAACTAGCTGTGTGCCATTATCTACAAAGTGCAAATGAAGCTTTGGCAGATGTCTGGCTAATCTAATCAGTTAAGACAGTCAATCCAGGTTCTTTAAGTGGACGTCTTGGCTTGAATTTTTAAGTTGACACATAGGCTGTGTCTACCTAATGCCAAACATCTGAATCAAAACTAAAGAATTCAATTAATCATCCGAATGTTTTCAAATATTGGATATTTGTTATGTAGTTTAATTCATACAGCCAAATATAGTGGAGAGATGGGGGTCACAATTGAACTGATGCTAAGTGGTTTTTTTTTTTATTGCTAAATTATTCAAGTAATGACCTCAATTTACCAATTCATGCATAAAGTAATTATTATTATTATAATTTTGATGGTCTTATGACCTACTCAAGTATTTGAAAGTCTACTTTAAACCCAGTAAAATAACTAGAACATAAATAATGATGTGCAACACTAACTACCACCACAAAGACATGTTTTGCTTGAGTCACCAAGGTAAACTGGCTCATCTATTTCACTTTGGAAGTGATGGCCTGGTCATATGTTAAAAATGAGTTGTGAAAATTTTTTTGTCCTATTAAAACTGTTAAAAATGTCAAAGCTAGATTTTTAAAAATCTTACAAAAACAGAGGGAAAAGAAGACAAACAGCTCAGTTTAATTTCAAACGTTAATATATTTTCTATTTTATATTGAACATATGCATCTGTAACCCCTTCCTTGCAGCAACTATCTCATCCTCATAAAAGGGGTGAAATTTGTAAGATGCCTCTTAAAATAAATATTCTTCTTCTTTATAAAATAATAAAACTTCAAATAAATATTCTTTACACTAAACAATATGTTGAAAAAAATTAGAAAATAAAGGCTGAATTTTACTGTAACTGTACAATATACATGAAGTTCCAAAGGGAAATCAGAGTCTTGCAATAAAGGCTTTCTGTAAGGCAAAATACAATCTAAAAACATACTGATTGATTCACATTCTTCCGAATGTACAACATATTAGTATAATATTTTGTGACTGTGCCATGCATTATGGCACAACTTGTTTTTTTCACAGTTGCAAATATTATTGTATATACAAAAATATAGCACATTATCTCTGGCAGAAAACAATGGAAAAAGGAGTCATTTGCTAATTTACAAACTTTGCAAGTACTATTCACAAATGATAAAGTTGCCTAGGAGTGTCTGTGTTGCTTTAGCTTATGCAATATGTGGGTCACCAAGTTCTGTATCCCATATTTTGAGCTCCATTAGCTGTGTTCTAACAAGCCTATCAGTTAAGATGGCACACGCACAAAAAAAGCATTTCACTGCAAACAGCAAAGTATATCCCAACCCTTACTAACAGTGCCAAGATTATAACTGTTTAGTTGGTTGCATATGTGTTAAGAGAGAGAAAGAGAGAGAGGGAGGGAGGGAGGGAGGGAGGAAGAGACAGAGACAGAGAAAAAGAGAGAGAGAGTAATAATTCTTATTATTACTGCAGTATTCCTGATTAGTGATGCTATGTTGGTTTTTCAAAGTTCCTAGGTGGGACACTGGGAACTCTGCAGCAAACTGTGTTTGAGTTTTTACAGCGACACCCAGGCCTGTTAACTCGGTCATAACACCCCTGGCACAACTTAAGGCAACCCTTGGCTGGAAGATAACACCACAAACAAGGCAGAAAGAGAGACATGACCCCCATGGCAGACCACCGAGTACAGCAATGAGACTGACTGCAAGAACAGGGGTTGTCAGCACAGTTATCCTCATCATCATTGGAACAGTGATAGAAGAGGCCTTTCACACAGCATACACAAGTCCCATAATCAATCACGTTCTGAGCTGAGCAAAGACACTGCTTGTCACAGATCCAGTCTGATGGCAGAGGCCTTGGATAGGTGCACTCCTTACACTTACACTTCCCACAATCCTCACACCTGTAGGCATGCATACCCAAGTCTTCCTTGCTCAAGGGCTTCAGTTCACCTGGTTTGAGCTCAGATTTGGGTTGCACCCGGATTATCCCATCAGCAACTAGCCCTGAAGAAGAAAAGGATGATCCTAAAAGTCTTTGTTCAGAGGAACTGCTACTAGTACTTGTCCTTGTACTGCTTCTCGATCCTGTACTCACGGTGCTAATGGATCGAGACAGAGGTGCTCGAACAAAAGAATGTGTCTGTGAATGCTGGACCCTGCTAAACTGACGGTGCTCAGTTAATCCATGGAGTCTTTCATTTTTGTGTTGAGTGGAGGGTCGAGGGGCAGGTTTGACCCCAGGTCTTGGAGCTACTGTAGGTCCCTCGGTATATTCATTTGTGTTTCGGATGGCCCTAATCTGGTCCAGTGACAACACATGAACCTGCTGTGTGAGAGCATCTCTCAGGTCAGGCTCCCCATGCTGCCTGCCACTGTCACGGGGAGCCTGTAACAAGGGCTGGGACCCACTGCCATTCTGAGCTCTTGTCTCCATCAGGACTCTGAAGGGTGATCACTCCAGCAGGCTTAGAACACATCTGAACTCCTGCAGGAACAAAGAGAAAATGGTTCACTATGACACATGATTAACTCTTCAAGTACCTGAAGAGGTCTTTACTTCACAGGCCCTTATTTAAAAAAAAAATGCTGTTTGTAGTAGGAAAACTGGTAATTGTACCAAGTGTTCAATATGGATGGAATTTTGAAATATGAAAATGGAGTTTTGAAAAACATGAAAGGAATTTTTAAATAAAGCTTTGCTTTTTAACTCTTAATTCTAAAGGAAAATAATATGATAGAGTAAATACTTTATACAACAGATAATGTAAAACATGGTAAATTTTTACTCAAACTAATGTTCACAGGAAAACACTGAATTTCAGGAAAATGAGGTTTCTAATGGGTTAAACCAACATTGTAACCCCAAATTTCAAAATAAGTCTAGTACTTTTTAAAACTAAAAGAAGTGTCATGCTTAGCTGCCAAGATGTAATTCTGCTTTTAAACATCATTCAGTAA
The DNA here is from genome assembly GCF_019393635.1 of Dromiciops gliroides. Taxonomy (NCBI): domain Eukaryota; kingdom Metazoa; phylum Chordata; class Mammalia; order Microbiotheria; family Microbiotheriidae; genus Dromiciops; species Dromiciops gliroides. Next base: position 130,936,824 of record NC_057863.1, read on the forward strand.
ATATAATCCAGGAAATTGTAAAACTCTTTACCTCCAAATAGCTTCTTTTACATTTAAAATATTCTAAACTACTGTATCTTTGCAGTATTTGTAATATTCTAACTTGGTATTAAGCAGCTTTTTATTTCAGAAAATATATTTTTCATCATTACTTTTCTAGTTATAAAATGAGATATGTAAAACTGGATGATCTATCATTCGAAAGTTGATTACTGAAGGGCATATCAGTACAAATCCTATTAGCTGGCAGCACCACAAGTCAAACTCTTACACTGTAAAGAGAAAAAGCACCAAAAGTCACGTATTTTGCAGAATGACATATACATACAGAGCTTCCCCTGTATGTTACAGAACTGTTATTCTGTATTTCAAGAAAAAAGCTGATTTTCTAACCTATGGTCTTTCAAAGTCTCAAACTTGCTTAAAATTTTCTTATTTACATAAAAATACAAATAGCTACACACATTAAAGTTATTGTTAATGTGACTCAAACTTACCCTACTCTTAAAGGAAAAATCCTGTGAATTTAGCATTCCACTTTCTTAAAACTGTTTAAGACCCCTGCATAATATTGTAATAATACCTCCACCTTTTCTAAATTTGGGTGAAAATGCAAATTTTTTAAAGGCAAAAAACAAAAAACAAGGCCTTTGCCCTTTAGAAAGGAGAAAACCTGTTTGAACCATGCAGGTGACATACACCTCTAAATCCTTAACAAGGCTGATCTGGAAACTAGATCTCCTCGCCTTAAACAACAGAAAAGAAGAGAAGAAAAAAAAGAGACAGCACTGCTCTTTTCTTCCATTCCTTTTATCAGCTTCATCTTTGCCCAAAACAACGTACCCAGCAGGTGGGACCCAGCGGCAACCCCTGGGACTTTTCTCAGGGCTGACTGACGCTGCAAATGCGACAAGCTGGCTCACAAATGCAGACAACTTCTAGATAGACAGGCAACATCCCGGGGTGCAGGGGGAGGGGGAGGGGAGGGCGGGGGCACTTCTAAAGTCGATTTGTCACGAAACGCAAGACCACACTTCCTTTTACCTCCGCTCTGCCCCCGCCCCACCCCCCACCCCCCACCCCCACAGATGCCAGGAGTTTTCCCTACAGTCTTTGGCTTAAGTAAAACGTCTTGCAACACTTTCCTCATTCAGAAAACTTCCCTTGAATGCATTTCGGATCCTTTTGCCCCTTCTAGGCAACCGGACAGCACAGCATGCTTGACTACACAGCCTGCCTCTCTCTCTCTCTCTCTCTCAACATACACGATTTCTCTACTTTGTGTAGAGTACAAAATGACACAGAATTTAACCAAACCACCTCCTAATTTAGATACATTACCAAAAAAAAAAAAAATCTCGCCCTTCAAGTCATTTGACCTGACAACTCAACCTCCTGAAAACTTGTATCGACATTAATTCCGTAATAAATTTGACTCATTTCTCCCTCTTCCATCTATTTTATTATCTTTGGCATCTCCTTGTGTATATGTATGTGTTCTTTTACGTATATATGTGTATACACACATTTATAGATGTAGATATAGCGATATATGCTTTCTTTGTAATCCCAACGTTTAGTACAATCCCTGGCACATAGTAGGCGTTTAATGCATTCTAGATAATTGCACACTTTTAAAAAATTACTAAACAGAAAGGCTCCTTAGGAGGGACCATTTCAAAAGCAAAGCCCCAATGCATACATTGGTGAACTAGCAGAAATGTTGCTGGGGAGCGATGTGGGGAGGGAGTGGGGGAGAGTCTTTGGTGGTGGTGGTGTGGGTAGTTGAGCAGAGAACAGACTAGTAATCTGGTCACTTTACCGGCGCAAAACTCTGCTTCCAATGGAAAAACTGCATCTAGCCAGTATCAGGCAGGTTGTAAAGGCAAAGCCTGTACTAAGAGAAAACATTCTTGCCAGTGAATTTCTGTTCGGCTCTACCCCCGCTGCCTGGATATCCCAACCCCCCTTTACAGCACCCCTCTCCCCACCCCGCAACCCAGCACCTCCCCCCCGCCCCTTCTTTGAAAGTGCTCTGAAACCCCCATTAAGAGCTGAGTGTGTGTGATCAGACTATGGATTAGGGGGAAAGGACTTCACTACTGGGGTGGGGCAAAACTGACAAACAGCCTTCAGGGAGAAAACACCCCAAAAGTTTCCGATGTGCATTCTTTAAAAAAAAAAAAACAACACAAAAAACAGACTTAAAAGACTAAAAATATACCCAAACCCCAAACTGGCCTCTCATACCAACAAATGACCAGAGAATGGAAATGGAAAATAATCATGAGCCCTTGATAACTTTCTTCCGGTGCTAGAAGGTGGGTCGAAATTAAAAAAAAAAAAAAACCTATATTCGACCATAGTGGGGGTGGGGGTGGGGTGGGGGAAAGGACACACTTCCGAATTGGACAGACCCAACACAGTAATCCTTCAACACAGAAAACGGAATTGCCTATCTAGTATTGCTATCTAGTTACATTTGGGGCTAGAGATAAGAGGGCTCCTTCCCCTGGTTGCCCACGTTAGCGTTTTAATGTAGGTTGTATATGATTACCCACTAAAAGAATGTAAACTGCAGAAAAGAAATCACCCTGGAAGCTAGTCAATGCCTTCAACAGGATCTAGCAGGAATTTCCTTCCCTCAAAGATGAAGAACAGGTTATATAAATCTGGGCGTTTAGCTCCGTGACCGGAGAAACACAATGAAGTGTTTTCTAGTTGTTTTCGGTTTTCGTGTGTTTGTGACACGAGTGAGTGTGTGTGACACGAGTTTATTAAACTCGGAGCAAGTGGGCAGACATTTCTCTCAGCAAAAGCCTAAACGTGAGTGTAAGATTTCCGCCGCCTAAACTGTGCGCCCCCCCACCCCCCCCTCCACCTCGGCTCGGCACACTGAGTAGCTGAAGTTGGGGGCTCCAAGACTCCAAAAGTTGGTTTGGCAGCAGGCGGGGGGGGGGGGCGCTCTGTAGAACATGGGGCTCCCAACAGCGAAAAGCAAGCAGCTAGGAAGTACGTGCAAAAACCGCCCCCTCCAATCCCCCTGCCCCCCCAAAAAACCCTTTAAATGGAATCAATATTCTATTACTTCCCATGGGGAACCTGCTAAATGGAAAGAAAAGGAATGGATGTGGGGGATGGACTTAAAGCTTCAGGTTTACCTACACCTAATTCATGTTTCCTGGAATAAATGGCTAAAGTTAGCCCGGGCGGGGAGGGGGGGTGGGGGGGTAGGGGGAAGCGGCATTAAGTATCTCACCGTGATCGCGGCTCTGCACCAACCCCTCTCTCCCTTGTATTTTCTTCTTCCTGTGGTTTGCAAATAAATCCAGCCCTAAGACAAACTTTTGCTTTCCAAACTCTGCTTCAGTCCAACTTGCAAGCCATCAGAACGGGAAAAAATAGAAATGAAAAGAAAATCCAAAGCGAAGAAACCCGTCGATAGATTCAATTAAGTAAAAACACTCCGGGCTGAAGGCGAAAGGTGTTTTCCCCCCTTCTTTTTAGTTTTCCCCTCTCTTCCTAAAAGAAGAAAAACACAAGGAGTATTTCCTCTTTTTTTTTTCCTCAATGAACAGAAGGCCGAATCGCCAACACCAAGTCACTTTGTTGTTCTGGCCAGAGGATCGAACGGTACAAGAAAACGATCTGAAAATGAAGTTAAGCAAAATCCCCACGTTTCGTATCGACCTTCTTCTGGCAGACGCAGCCTGTGCAATGTGCAGTCGTTCCTGCCCGTGAAAGCTGGCTGCAGCTGCTCTCCGCTCTTTTGCTTCCTCCTCCTCTTCCCTCTCTCCTTTTCTCCCTCTCTCTGTTGCAGGCAGCTCTGTGGTTTGCAATCTGGGCGTTTCGGAGGAGCAGCAGCGAGTTTGTGGCGGTGGTTGTTGTTGTGTGTTTGGAGGAGGAGGTGGAGGAGGAGGGAGGAGGTGGAGGAGGAGGGAGGAGGAGGAGGAGGAAGAAGAGGAGGAGGAGGAGAGGGAGGAGGAGGAGGAGGAAGAAGAGGAGGAGGAGGAGGAAGAAGAGGAGGAGGATTTGAGATCTGGGCGGGGGGGGGGGGGCTCAGCGTTTTTCTGCTCTTTTCTTTCCGGAGGAGGTAGGGATCTCTGCAAAAGCAGCAGCAGTAAATGGCGTCATGTGGATCTGAGGAGGAACAGAGCAGTTGTTGTCCCAGAGGATATATCGCATCCGGTCCCAGCTCATTGGCTCTGCGGGGCTACATTCACTCATACTCCCAGAGCCCTGCCAGCGCTCCGAGCCGCAGGAGGCATTCAAAAGGGCAACTGCACCGAGCGAGTGAACGAGGGAAGGGCTGGCTGCGACGCTGCAACTGCAGCCGCCTAATCGGGGCCCATCCACCCCACTAAGTCGTTGGCTGGGCCGGCAGCCGCAGTTACACATACAGTTTGCTTGAAGCGAGGGCCATTCCATGCAGTGCAGTGTCAATGTATTTAGTTTCAACGAAACACGGATCTTAAGGTTTTCCCAAAGGCTGAAACAGCCAGCCAAAATCGGCGCTGTAGTCCTACCTCCTAGGCACCGGGCTATGGGAATGAGCATTTAAAATAAACTTTGGGTATTCATTGTTAGAACTAAAACTAACAAGAAGTTGTAGGTGATTATATTTGATCCGGAATCCATTTCAAATTGACTTTCACTCGAGTTCCCCCCCCTCCATCGCACTTCCCCCATTGTGTGTGTGTGTTTAAGTTTTAAACACTTGCTTTTCCTAAAGCTTGGGTGGGGGTAACTGAGAGGAAGGTAGACCAGGAGAAGGGAGCGGGAGGTGAGGTGGAGGTGGTGGTGGTGCTGGTGGTGGTGGTGGTGGCGGGGGTGGGGAGGGAGGGTATTGGTTTATTCTTTGTCTATTGGATTAACCCGATTATAAACCGTGCACAAGGACAAACCATCTCACAATCTCAGATTTGTGTAAGTGAAAGACCATGAGAGTGTTTGTATATGTGTGTGCCCGCGCACTTTGGGGTTCGTATTCCTATCTTCTTCTTTTAGGGGGAAAATAAATTTGGAAAAAGAGATTTTCGAGGATAAGTTTAAATGTTTTTATTGACTCAGTTTCTCAGTGGTCACAAAAAAAATTGAAGAGAATTCTAAAAGCCAAAACTTTCATCCTGCATCCAGTAAAACGTAGCTGCATTTTTAAAAAGGTGCCCGTCTGAAATGCAGGTGATTTTTTTAACCACTTCAACACACACCTACCTATTATCTTTCTCTTTTTCATATAATTTTATATGCCGCCCCCCGCCCCAATTCTGTAAAAGTAGATAAACACGTGTTTGACAAGTTATCAGAGCCCTTTAAAAGTACTGAACATAGGATTATTTACCTCTTCCTCCAAGTTCTGGACAATTTTTTTTTTTTAAAACCAAAGCTGTATTACCTACACAGTTGACAACGCTTTTGTTAAGAGTTCAGTTGGCCAAAGTATTGGGGCTTTTTGCAATTAATTCCCCATTTCACAGACACCTAAAATAATTTACAAAAGAAATGCATATTGTTCATTTAAAAGTGCATTCTATTTGCCATACTCTAAAATGAACACATCCAAATCGTAATGCAGTTCTTCCAGCTTTATTCACTTTTAGTGAGTGTGTATGCATCTGGTGGAGCACGGGGTTGGGGGGGAGGGGGAGGGGATTCTAAAAACTATTCTTTCCAAAGGCATACTGATAACAGGCATAGCCACTTTAGTTGGAATTGCCTCCTATAATAGCAAAAACTCGTATGTATTCAGCTTGTGATTTTTCTCACGTAATACATTACTAGGTTATACAAACTGTTACGAAAATGTGTATTATTTCATTTCCCTATGTTCAACTCTGTGAAATCACTGTAAACAGAGTATCTGAATCACATTAATCTAACGCTACATTTTTTTAAAATGAGAGCTCGTGATCTATGATTTCCTTTTAATTTTTTCGCTCTCTTCCTTTGCAAACTGCTTTCTCCATGTTCTCTCCCTCATTATTTTTCAAAAGAGATGGTGGGGAAAAGTGGCGTCCATTATCTTTGGAGCTCTTTACGACAGGCTTTCCCTTCCTGCCCCTCTCCCCGTTTAAGTCTTGCGAAAGTAGGTACAGATTCGTTTTCCAAATTAGCCGATCCCTCTACGAGAGCTGTACCTCTAAGGGGGTGCCTCCCTTCCTCTAAGATTGTGGATTAGCCTTTATCAAAACTAGCTAGCGTCCATTGAACCTTTCGAGTGAATGAAGGCGCCGGTCCATTGAAATTCAGGCTGCCCACCAGAGGGAGCTCGACCTCGGCGGGAGGAGGTCTGGGCGAGGGACAGAAAGGGAGGGGTCTACTGCTTTCTTCTGAAGTCACGTACAGGAGAAGGCTTCTCCTTCCAAAATGTGCGGCAGGCAGGCTCCTTCGGAACTAATAACAAGCCTAATTAACGATAACGTGAGCACCGTATAAGGCAAATTCTATCTGCAAGCTCTGCAAAGCGCCGCATCAACCTTGAACTTGAGCTACCCCCGGTTAGGGCGAAACCTGGGTTTTAGTAAAGGGCGTGGGGGGGGGGGGGAGAGGGGAGGGAAGGAGGGAAGGAAAAGGGGGGGGGTCCGAGGGGGATGTAAGGAGGCAGTGCCAGGTTGTGCAATGCTGGCTGGAAGCTGCTTCTGGGGTTACAGAACACGCTGCAGGCGTCTGGCCAGGCCGTCTCAGGCGTAGCAGGTAATAGCACCGCCTCCCTTCACGGTGGTGTTTCGAGCCTGCTGCACCCAATGGCTGCTTCCTAGGAGACTGCCATTGTGCATGGGCGCTGGCTAATGGATGAGATTGGCTCTCGCCCCACCCTCCCCGCTGGAGAAGGGCTAGGAACCTCTGAGAGGGGTTTCAACTGGGGAGTTAGTGCCAACTGACCCAGAGAGAGAGTCTGCCGCTATAGATCTATATGCCTATATACCTTTGGCTAGTGGATGTAACACACACATTTGTACACAAAGGCTTACACACACAATACACACAGCGACATTGTATGTATCACATGTATATACATCTGTTTATGGATATGCATGCTTCTATGAAGATATGTGCAAAAGATACAGCAGGCAGTGTGGTGTAGTGGATATAGAACCGACTTCAAGCTCCAACTTTGTCAAAAAGTCAATAGGCATTTTTTCTTTTAACATGCTTACTAAGTGCTAGACACCGTGCTAAGCCCTGGCGATAGAAAAGCAAAAACATAGTCACTTCCTACACAGAATTCACATTTTACTGGGGAGACAACCTGCAAACCAACAAAAGAATGTAAAACAAAATACAGTTACCCAAAAAGCACTGGGGACACAGAAAAGGGAAAAAAAAATCATAAAATAAGTCACTCTGAAGGAGCTCATAATCTAATGGAGAGAGATAACTACTACATACAAATACTTGTTCAGTCATGGCTGACTCTAAGTGATCCCATAGAGTTTGTTTATGGGGTTTTCTTGGTAGAGCTACTGGTCTGCTGTGCCATTTCCTTCTCCAGAAACTGAGACCAATAAGGTTTAGTGACTTGCCCAGGGTCACAGTAAGGGTGGGAGGCCAAATCTGAATTCAGATCTTCCTGATTCCAGGCCCAGTTCTCTATCCACTGTACCACCTACCTGCCCCCATTTAACACTATAGGAAACAAATTGGAAACAGTCTCAGAGGGAAGGCGCTAAGGTCAAGGAGGGCTGGAAAAGACCTCTTGCAGTGGCTTTAGGGGAGAAGGAAGCCAGAGGACATATGAGAAGAAGGAGAACTTAAGGCATGCAATATATAGGGAACATACACTGCCTGTATGACACGGGACAATGCACCTTCTCAGTGCCTCAGGAAACTCTGTGAAATTTTATGAAGCCAACAGTCAACAAGCATTTATTAAGAGCATACAATGTAATAGGCACTATGCTAAATGCTAGTGTTATAAAGAAAGGCAAAAACCAAGATTATTTTCCCTGATCCCAAGGAACTCACAGTCTAATGGGAGGAGATAACATGTAAAAGACTATGTACAAACAATATATATACAGGATAAATTGGTGATAGTGGATTATTGAGTACTGACTATGTACTAGGCACTGTGCTAATCACTGGGGATACGAATATAGACAAAAACAATTTCTGCACTCAAGCAGCTCACAATCTAACAAACCTATAAGTTGTAGAACAGTAGTGGATCTGCAACGTTAAAGAATGTTTACTCGTCCAATGTTTCCTATACCAATGCAATCACAGATCTAGTCCCACACCTTATATTTCTCGGAGTCTTGTGATGTCTTAACATAGGGAGTCTCCCAAGGAGAAAACTCTCTCTATTGATGTCTCTTTGTAACTTTTCTATAACTTAGAGTATTAGTTCCATATTACTGGCTTTTTGAGAAATTTGATGGCTTGCCTAAGGTCGCACAGACACTATGTGTTGGAGGTAGAATTTAAATGTATTTTCCTCTAATAATGATAAGGTGGATCTCAAATCTCTCCCACCAATGCAGATCAGTTGATAGTCTTAGAGTGTTGTTGCCTGGAACACTGCAAAACTAAGTGACTCGCTCAGAGACAGTACCTGTCAAAGTTAGCACTTGAACCCATGTCTTCACTATTAGGTATGTTAACCATTCATTATACCACTTCCTTGTCAACTTGATTCTAATAGGTGGTACCTGTAATCATTTTCATTCAAATGAACCCTTCCAGTAGTATGAGAGAATAGATTCAGAGTTCTGTGTGAAAGTTTGTAGACAGATGGGGAGGAAAATGGACAAGGAAACTAACATTGGTGCAGAAGAAATCAAGGATGTCAATAAAATGAAAAAGTTGATTAAAAAAAAGGAGAAACGTGGTCATATTTATAGCCAGAAGGGACCATGTTGCTAGTGTGGAATTATGTGGAAACTTATCTATTTATATATTGTATTACTCCACCCCATTGTCCCCATTAAAAAATAAGCTCTTTGACAAAAAGGAACATTTTTTATTTTGTCTTTGTATTCTTATCCTAGTACCTATCACAGTACCTTGAACACAGCCAGTCTTAATAAATACTTTTTGGATTGGATTGGACTTATAAGTTTTCCAGGCTTCTTATTTGGCAGATAATGAAACTGAGGCCCAGGGAAGTGATTTGCCCTTTGTCAAACACATTACTCAAGTCTGCCACTCTGAAATTTTGAGCAAGAGTCAGATCACTTTTAGTTGGCATGTTAAACTTCTAAATATTTGCCATACCTTTGAAAAATGATAGGTTCTACTTATTTAGATTATGAAACACTATAGTAAATTTTATAATAAGTTAAAGTAGTGGGAGTAACCACTTCATAGTAATAGATGAAAAATTTTAGCTCATACATATATATGTATATATATATATATATGTATATATATATATATGTATATATATATAAGGAAAAAGGCAGAATCTCACAAAATACTCATTTTATATTACTTGTGAAGAAACAGTACTACATTACGTGTGTGTGTGTGTGTGTGTGTGTGTGAGAGAGAGAGAGAGAGAGAGAGAGAGAGAGAGAGAGATAGACATAGACAGACAGACAGACAGATAGACAGGGGTGAGAGTTTAAGACTAGATAAATAAGTCTAAGAGTCATCTGCACAGAGATGATAATGGAAACCACTATCTGTGAATTACCTTTTTTCTTCCATGGAGCTGAGTTCAGTCGAGTTATTTGATCAGCACTCACAGTCATGATAAATTATCTTTCTGGATCCCACCTTAGATCTTGTATATTATTAGAGTGTCCAGAAATCCCAACTCCTATAGTCCATTCTGTCAATTCAGCTGCATTTTGCTTCAAAGGCACAATACTATGTAGAAGAAATGGGCTAGGATCATAGAGCTATCTGGACTAAACCCCAGAGTATTCTCACCTACTTCACCCACTTGGACCTGCTCCAGCTATGCTCCTGACTATTCTTCAAGAGCCCCGAGAATCATGGTTTTATCCATTGAGGCACACAACAATCTCATTGGCTCCTGAATCACATCATCTTTGTAAAATGAAGGCTACCAATGAACAGCATTAACCGGTCTTCATGACTAGCTAACACTGTCTCCAGGGTAATGGCATATGTTGTTTTAACATTTTGATTTTTCAGAGTAAAAGTATTTTCATTTAGCTTTATATCATCATCTTCTTGAATCTCTAGGAATGTTGATTTTACAACCTTGAGACTCTTATCAAACAATCTTGGGAATAGCTTGCTAAAAAAAAAAAAAGGCTCTTTTTCAAAGGCTGACCATCAACTCCTCTTATCCAATTCTCATGTCCAGAGAGCAAAAGCATTATGTAAAACGGATCATTCTGCTGTTCATACAAATTAATTTTGCAGTCATCACTCCCACAAGCTAGATTTGGGATGTTACTATTAGGCAAAATGTATAAGCAGACATCCCAAATAAACCTACTCCCAAACTTCAAGGTTTGAAGGCTTTTTGCTTCTGAGTCCTCCTTGGACCACACTTGGACTGTAGAATCAGAAGCCACAGAAACTAGATGTAGATTAAATTCTTTACCTGATGCACTCTTTTGAATAAACAGCATTGATAGCTGAGTTGATGAGATCACCAAATGAGACAGTATAGAGGGAAAAGAAAAGAAGCCCAGGACAGAACCTTGTGGGAGACATTTAAGGTCAGTGGATGACACCTGGATTAAAAAACAAAAATTTTCAGTCTTTATGAAGAAAAATAAAGCATGGGATGGCTTCCAGAGCACATGCAATCTAATGGAGAGAGTAAAGTTAGGTACAGACAAGGAGTTATAAAAAAAATCAATGAATTAATCAGTCTTTATTATGTGCTAGGCAGAGAACCAGGTGCTGGGTACACAAATACAAAACTGAAACTTTTTAGACTCTCAAAGGGTTTATGTTTTACTGTCTATGAGAAATTTGAGGTTCTCTATTGAAAGAATAAGATCAGATAATTGCTAAAAAGTAATTTTTAAAAAGAATCCTTTTCAGAGTAATTCCAGTGGCTCTCTTTTACTTCTAGAATCACATACAAACTCTTGTTTGCCATTGAAATATTTTAAAAAACTGGCTCCAAACTACTTTTCCAACCTAATTTTATAGAAAACTTTTCACACACTCTCCTGGTCAGCCAAACTGGTCCTCTGCCTTATTGCTGTTGTTTACATGTAGCCTTGCATCTCTCTTCTCCATCCATTTGCTCAGGCTGTCCTCTTTTGCCTGTTAATGAATATATTCCCTCCTTACCTCCATCATTCAGGTGCTATCTTCTACATGAAGCCTTTCCTGATTCCTCCAAAGGTCATTTGTGTCATATACTGAATCACCTTGTATTTATTTTGAATTTGTCTAACTTTCATGTGTATGTTTGTTTGTTGAATATGCATTAGGCAGCTTTTTGAAGTTGTGCTTGTTGGCCATACTTTGTTTTCTCAATTCATTTGTAATGGTGGGAGAATTCACTTTCAAAATTTTTTAAAAGGCTCTAATCCCAATCTGTTTTTATTTTTAAAGAGATTGAACAGGTCTCAAGGGGACAGAAGAGGACAGAGAGAGGGCTAGCCTGGTGCCCAGGTAGGCCTTGCTGGAGTCACAACTCAAGACAGGGTCAGTACAGAGCTCAGGCAGTTCATCCCCCAGACCCCTACAATGGTGCGGGAGAAACACTACTAGTGCAGTTAAGACTAGGGAAATCTCTTCACCTTTTTGGTACAGGGATGGTACAGGTAACAGGTGAAGCAATTTAGAATGATCTGATGCTTTGTTTTAATTCAAAGCAGTATGTATGTATGTGTATCCAAATTCATCTACTGCTATACTTACACATATATATGTATATATTAAGTTTTACTGATGTCTTTTGCATTGCTATCACATTTCTAAATAGATACCTAATGAAAGCCTTACCTTGTACCAAGGAATTTTGTTTAAGTTTAATAAAACCATCCAAAATATTTGCTGCTTTTGACACTGTACAGAACCATATATTTTGTGTCCTATGAACCACAGAATAATTAAAAGCAAACTTGGTGGAATAATTTTTTGTCATCTCTGTAACCATATTCATGTAACCATATTAGTCTTCTTTTATATCTGACATAAAGTTGGCATAATACATGGATACCAGATATAGTTTTCATGATACTTTTTACTGTTCTTTTCCCTCATATTCATATTACAACAGCAATGTTGTTGTGCAGTGATGTCTGATTCTTTATGACCTCTTTGGGGTTTTCATGGCAAAGATACTGGACTGGTTTGTCATTTGCTTCTCCCAGCTCACTTTATAGATAAGAAACTGAGACAAATAGGGTTAAATGACTTGCTCAGGGTCACACAGCTAGTAAGTGTCTGAGGCCACATTTGAACTCAGGAAAATGAGGGTTCCAAGTCTCACCCCTTCATTTTGCATATGAAGAAATTGAGGGTAGGGGGAAAGGGGAGGAAGAGAGACAGAGAGACAGAGAGAGACAGGGAGACAGAGAGAGACAGAGACACAGACACAGACAGAGACACAGAGAGACAGACACAGAGACAGACAGAGACACAGAGAGACAGAGACCCACAGAGAGACAGAGAGCCTTCTGGACCTTGGTTTCCTTCTATAAAACGAAGGGCTTGGATCATGGCCTCTAAGATCCTTTTCTGCTCTAAATCTATGATTCCAAGTACAGATACGAGGGAACGATGGAGGGAATGAGCTATTGTAGGGTTCTAGGGAAACTTTCATAAAGGAGGTAATTAATACCTGGGTTTGTGCATAGTTATACATAGTCTACATTTAATAAGTGCTTGTTGTATTGGATTCTCTTTGTCCAGAGTGCCTTATGGGGATGGAAGAAGTATTGCCCTGAACTTAAACTTTCTATTTCTATTTATTGTATAGATGGGGCAGTGATATATTGTTGCCTTCCAAGACTCATGGGACAGGTCCTTTCAATTCTACTGATGGTCACTTTGGAATATCCCATGGTTCACTGTTTCTCCTAATGGGAAAGGGTTACAAAGTGGGGAAATTCTAAGAGGCTTTGTTAGGAAGAGAAAGGGGATCCATTTTGTTTGAACACTTGGAATCTTTGGGGGGGGGGGGTGTCAGGAAGTTTACTTTGGAGGCCAAAAAAAAAAAAAAAAGGAAACGGATGCTCCTAACCTCAGGTAGTTGTAGTCAGTGGTATCCCTTATCCAGTTACACAGTATTTACAGAATTATAACTCTTTTGGGAAATGGACTTTAGAAGTCAGTTCTCTCACATGTATGGTAGTACCACATCCACTTCTTGTAGCCTTTTTTGTTGATCTGTATTTCCAGACATTTCCTGTTATTTACCTTTCAAACTTCAAAGATTCAGCCAAAGTGGTGCACTTGCTTCTTATATACCTGGCATTTGGGTCTCCTTCTTCCCTTCAAGATAAATTCAGAACTCATCCCAAGCACCATCTCCTATAGGATGCCTTTTCTGACACCCCACCACCACCATTGTTAGTGTTCCCTTTCTAAATTGCCTACATTTAACTTTGTATATATTTTGGTTTTCTACTTACAATGTAAGTATTGTTTCTCTCCAGTATAATGATAATTCCTTGAGGGTAGGGTCTATTTTATTTACTTATTTAATTTTATATTTGTATAGCCAGTACTTTTAGCACAGTGCCTGGCAATTAATAAATGATTGTTGAATTGAAAGGTTAGACTGGAGTGTGCTTATTATAAGTGCTACAAATTCATTCACTATGCTTGGGATTATAATTTTTTGGAGCATAGTTTGAAGATGTATATGAATGAATACACATTCAAAATAATGTAACACTTAAAAGAATGTTTAAAATAAAAAATAGTAAAATTAAACAATTTTTTTAATTTAAAAAGTTTTTTATAGATTTGGTCATACCAAATATTTATAATCTCCATGACACATGCTACAAAAGGCTTTCACACCATAGATAACTAGAAGAAATCCACATTATGTGAGAATAAGGTGGAACACATATTATCTCCTTTATCCTGTCTACTACTGAAATTATTCTAAAGATGTTTTCAGTGAATTTTCAGAAGATGAGCTTAAATTCCAATACTTTTATTTAATTACCCAAAACAGTGTTTATTTTATCTATCTGTATCCACTGAAAGCTAAATATTAATATTGATAAGTAATTAATAAAATAATTGGTGGAAATTAATATTAATAAATAAAATTAAACATAAGATAATTCTAGATAGTGATATCCCAGCACATCTTCTATTTGAAACCCAACAAATAAGAGAAGAATAATGAAAATAATAATCGTTTACATAGTGATTAAACAATTTCTTTAAAAAGTCACATATAGGGGCAGCTAGGTGGCACAATGGATAAAGCACTTGCCCTGGATTCAGGAGGACCCGAGTTCAAATCCAGCCTCATACACTTTACAGTAGCCGTGTGACCCTGGGCAAGTCACTTAACCCTCATTGCCCAGCGCAAAAAAAAAAAATCATAAAAAGTCACATATACAAGATGTCTCAAAAGTCTTATTGTAGTTCTAAGGTGTTAAATATTAAAATTGCACTGATTTGGGGGATACATGCATATACAGCTATACATACATGTGAATGCTTCTGATTTTCTAGAATAATGTGGCTCTCCTTAGACCAGAATATCTCACCTGTTAAGCAAATGGAGAGGCAGGATGGCTAGTGGATAGGATGTTAGACTTGGAGTCTCATTTTGGAAAACTGATTCAAATCCTGCTTCATACACTAGTTAAATGACTATGCAAGTTACTTAACATCTAAGCCTCAGTTTCCTTATCTGAAAACTGAGAGGGTTGGATTCCGTGTCTTCAAAGGCCCCTTCTAGCCTTAAATTTATGATCTCATGAAATGTCTCTCATTGTGTTATGCTTGGCCTGAAAAAATAAAAAAACAAAAAGCCAACTACTTTCTTTGTGGCATCAACCCACCAATTTGAGGTACAAACAAAATCTGAAAAATGTTGGTATATTGGTAATACAATGCTTATTGTAACTGGGCATTTGTCATTGAGCCCAGCCCTTATAAGCATGCTTACAATGCTCTGCTGATACAACCCCCACATGGACTTTAGACAACTGCAGACATTCTGTAATTGGTTCCAGCCTTCTCACCCTGAAGATGAAGAAGAGGCTTTTTGTTTGATCATTTGGCTGGAATTTGGGTGAATTCAAAAATTACCAGCTGACCAGAGCCAATAATTAATTTGAATACTTCCTACCTCATGGTGTTCAAGTTAGAGAGACAGGGGAGAATTATTGAATCTACCCTATCTGATACTGACATGTGGCCCAGGAAGATAGATCTCTATGCTCTTTACCTATTTTTTTTTGATAGGGAGATAATATACCTACCTCCTACCTGTTGGGGGAAATGTTTGTATGCCATCTTTTCTTTCTAAATCTTCAAAGTAAATACTCCTTTGTAAAAGCTAATCAATGTTAATTGACTTCATGGAATTGAGACACTAGTTGCTGATAGCTATGTAGGGAGCATATAGCAGAATGGGATCTCAAGTGATAGCATTAGAATCACCCCAATCCTTCAGAGGTACCTCTAGAACTCTGGTGGCAAGATGTGAGGGGGCATCACTTCTAGAGAGAGGCCAAAAATTCTACCTTATGCCCTGCCGCATTACTCCTTTTCCCTTCTCTACTCTGTTTCAGTTTCCATTTGGATACCCTGGAGATAACCTAATAATATCTCTCTTTTTCCTTCCCCTTTCCCCTTATCCATTTCCCCATGCTACTAAAACTAGATGAAGTGAAATCCATACATTGACATCCTTATGAGGCCTTCATAATGGAGCTAGCTGATCACACTTTGGAGCAGCGGAAGCATTCAGCCACTGTACAAACAGAAAGCTTGGTGCTTCTCATTAAGTACCACTGGATCGATAAAGTAGAGAAAGCTGAATCAGGACCCTTGGGAGGGAACTTTCAACCTGATTCTTTTGAAGTATTAGGACCAGCTCTGAATCATTTGGCTCTAACTCCTGAAACTAAGTTGAAACAACAAAAACAAATAATAACAACAGTTGGAAACTGGTTAAATGTTCATTGTCACATACATGTTTAATTTGTTAGTTCACATTGGTAGGAATTTTACTGAAGCTACTGTAAATGTAGATCTTTGCTGCTACTTCAAGTAGTTCTATAAATATCATTATTACCCCTCCTGTCCCCCAAAGCTTTTTTGGGGGGGTGTGGGTAGAACTGGAATTTGAACAAAAGACATGGGACTTTTGACTTTCTAATCAGGAAAATGTTTCACTTGAATCACTGCACATAGGAAGCATTGTATAAATGCTTGTTGAATGAATAAATGAATGAATACATGAATGAGTATAATATCATTTCATTGATATAAAATATAATATCATTGATGCAATTGAAAACCTGAATGTTTCTAAAATAATGATTTTCATGGAGGCAAAAATGAAAAGCAAAGCTCAAAATATTATTACCTTATATAAGACACACTGTTCACACTGATGAAATTGCCATTATGTTTTACAGGATGAATTGAGAAATAAATAAAAAAGAGTACATTGGTTTCATTCCTTTTAGGAACCAAAATAAAGTGAACAAAGTATTAAAAAAAGGAAATGCATTTGAAGATGTACATTGTATACAATAAGAATGAGGGCTACAGGTAAAAACAATTTTTAAATAGCATAATGAAGAAATTAAGGCAGTGGATGATGAATGGAATCTAGATAGTATACATTTAAATGCATTTTACTTAGTTCCTTTGAAAACTGTATTGGGTAGGGGGAGAGAATGCAGAGACTAGGTGTTACCTTGCAATTTCATTTTAGCAGATCTGCACTTTGTTCATTTACCAGGGCAAATTCTTGAAATAGCTTCAATAAAGTTTCTAAATAGGAGGGGGTGTAATTTTGACTTCCTGATTTTTGTAAATCACCAGTTTGATGGCCTAAGTGCATATCTTAGTCACATTCTGTACAACTTTATGAGAATTTCTGAAATGACAAATCTGGCTTCTTGTTCTTTTCCCTAAGCCAATCCTTCTACTTGGTACCATATAAACCCTATTTGTAATATTACCCCAGTCCAGGGGCAACTAGGTGGTGCAATGATAGAGCAATGACCCTGGATTTAGGAGGACCTGAGTTCAAATCTGACCTCAGACACTTTATGCTTACTAGCTGTGTGACCCTAGCAAGTCACTTAACCCCAATTGCCTCACCAAAAAAAACAAAAAAGAAAATATTACCCCAGTCCCAAGCCTTGGATAAATGTGACCCCTCAACAGTGAACATGTAATGAACCAAGGATTTATAAATGAATATAAATCAATGTCAAGTCAGCCAGTATGCATTCTTTGTACCTAGATTCTAAGGACAGAGGGGTTGTGTGTATGTGAGTGTTCAAAGTTCCTCACCTTGTATCTCTTGTTATTCTCTTTTTTTGTTGTTATTGTTGCTTAAATTAACTTTATCTTTTTATTCTGAATGTAAACTGAAAGAACATTTCAGTATTCACAGAAGAATACAGAGGATTGTCTACAAAACCTCGATTATTCATTTTATACTACTTGCTTTTTTTTAAAAAAGAAAAACATATAACAAATTCCACGTGCTATTTCCATAACTAGCCTGTTTGTCTGTATTTCCTTCAGAACTTACTTTAATTCAATTCTCTTCTGTGCATTCTAAATCTCTCTGTCTCTCTGTCTCTGTCTCTGTCTCTCTCAATGACTTTTTTTTTTTTTGGACATTGCTAATGCTAATACTCCATATACCCATATTCCTCCACCATTATTAAAAAAATGATAAAATATACAAAAACTTGCAATAATCATGTTTGAGTTAAAAAGAATCCACACAGTGGCCACAACTGTATGTTTCCTTTTGCACTTTGAGTCCATCAGCTCTCTATTAGGAGATGCATAAGATGCTACATCAGAGTTCCTTTGTAGATATGACTGGTCATTGGAGTGATCAGTTAAGTCTTTCAAAATTGTTTTTCTTTAAAATGTTGTTGCTCATGCATAAGTTGTTTTCCTGGTTCTGCTTATTTTACTCTTCTTCAGTTCTTGCTATCTAGGGTTTTCTGCTGTTATCTTCTTTGTCTTTTCTTATGGGTGCAATAATATTCCATTATATTTTCTATCTTATTCTCAACAATTCGATCCCTACCTTATTCCTTTTTGCCTAAACCTCTTTAATAGTACCCTGTTCCTTATTCTCATTATCCTGAGGCCAGAGCTATGACTGACAATTCTTCCTAGGTAGGAACTGAAGACTCTGTGCTGTGGCTGTTCTTAGATTCCTTGAAGGTGACTCCCTGCCTGCCTGAATCTGCCTGCTCTCTGATGACCCTGATGCTCAGTCCCACCCATCCAAGTTCTGGGTCACTCATCTGTAGTCTACGAACTGCCCTGATACTCATCAGGGTATCTGGTTTCCTCTTAACACCCACTCCCGTGACCTTTCTGGACTGGCTGCCCCACCCATCCTAGTTTATCTAGTCTCCTAGTCCTATCTGGTTTTAATCTGGCCTACTATTGATTCCTTTGTACCTTATCTGTGGCATAGAAATAAAAGGGTAGAGTATATTTACATACTATTTTACAAATGATCAGTCAGTCAATAACGTTTATTAAGTACCTACTTTAAGTCCTGTACTGTGCTAGGTACTGGTAAGAAGATTATAAAAATGAAACTATTCTTCTGAAGAAGCTTACATTCTATAGGGGGACATAGAATGTATATAGATAAGGATATCCAAAATAAGTGTGTTCATTATGTATACAAAATAGATACAAACTAATTAGGAGAAAAGCATTAGCAATTGATGTGATCAGGAAGGTCTCATCTGAGGTTACTACTGAGCTGAGGTTCAGAGGAAACTTGGGATTCTAGGAGGGAAGCTGAGGAGCAAGTGCAATGTATGCATGGGAAAGGGAATGTTGGGTGTGAGGGAGAGCAAGAAGGCCATTTTGGCTGAAGAGTGTGAATAGTTGTAATACTAATGATTTAATGACACTGGAAAGGTTGGCTGGACTTAAGTTGTGAAGGGCTTTAATTCATGTGAAAAAACAAATGTAAAAAAAAAACCCAAACAAATAGGTCCACTTATTATCTGAGAGTGAATCTTTAAACAACTCAAAATCATTCTAGAAGAATTTCATTGTTTCAGTTCCTTAAGTAACTTGATGAAAGTCACATGCAATAAATATGAACACTGGGATTTGAACCCAGGTCTTTTGGATCCAGATTCAGTTCTTTTCCTGTCAAACTATTATTTCTTATCTCAAGACATCATTTACTCAATGTCTGTAGTCTTCTGGAAATAAAAATGTTACAATTTGATTTTCTTTCTATTATTTCCTGTCTGAGGACATCCTGCACTCAATGTTTGTAGCCTTCTGGAGATAAAAAAGTTACAATTTGATTTTCTTTGTTGGTAGTATTTATAGTCAGTGGTTCTTTAGCCATTTAAAAAAAATCCAATTTGTTAATGGGCATATTTGGTGTCCATGGTGAATGTTTTTCTTATTAGTTTGTTGGAGCTTATGTAGGAATAAAAATATATTGATTCAGAAAATGTTTTAATGACAGTGATTTGCTATGTTCAGCTATTAATAATCAGTATTTCCTTAGAAACCTCAACCTTTCATTGATTTTTTGCTTTCACGTATGACCCTCTCAAAAAAGATAATGCACTTAAGGGGAAAAGGGACCTATTTAGCTGATGTGGATGTTACTAACTGGAATGTATGTTCATGGAATTAGTTGGCCAAGAAATTTGTAGACTTGAGAAATTTAAGCCTATAATTCAGTTGTACATAGCCATAGCTAGCTTACCAATGTCTTAGCACTGAATTTAATTGTAGTTTTCAGAGAAGAAATCCTGGGACCCTGAAATTATTTTGAAACTACTTACTCTGTTATTGTAAAAATGAAAAAAAAAACCAAGACAAAAAACAAACACCTAGTTTTATGGAATTATGTTTGTTAAGGGTTGTGTAAGAGTGTAGACTTTAGTAGTACTGATATATTCTTTGTTCATAACTCTTTGGGCTCATATGATATACAGATGAAAGCAAAAATCACTCAAAATAAGAAATCATATACTCTTTTTTGTTCAGTCTTTTCATTCATGCCTGACACTTTATAACTTCATTTAGGGTTTTCTTGGCAAAGACACTGGAGAGGTTTGTCATTTCCTTCTCCTCTGGCTCATTTTACAGATGAAGAAACTGAGACAAACAGGGTTCAGTGACTTGCCTAGGGTCATACAACTGGTAATTATCTAAGGCTGGATTTGAACTCAGGAATATGAGTCTTTATGGATTCAGGCCTGTAACTCTATCCACAGTGCCACCTAGATGCCTACATATAACCTTCTACTAAATTTAAATTTGATAATAATATAGATTAGTGGGTAATATGTTAGACTTGAAGCTTTAATCCTGCTTGTGACATAGTTTGTAGCTCTGTGGCTGAGTACAATTCAATTAGTCTTTCTGACTTCCTGTTTGCTCATTTTAAAAATGGATGGAGTAGGCCTGACTAGATGAAATCTAGGGTCCTCCCTAACTTGAAATCTATGATCTTATGACAGGATATTATTTATCTATATATCCCCTATTGCCTTTTATATAGTAAATATTTTTAAAATGCTAGTTGAACAAATGAGTGAATATATTGTAGAAAGTGTCAGAGGCTCTGAACTCAGAGGACCTAGGTTCAGATCATGCCTTTGATACTACCTTTAGGTAATCAGTTTCACTTCCTGGGTTTTAGTTTCCTCATCTATAAAATGAGGGGTTGGATTCTATTTCTATGTCCTTTCTAGCTCTGAGTATGATTTTAGGTCTTAACCTTAGTACTTGTAATTAGAGTATACATGTTTGTGATTTTTTCAAGCTTACCCAGGAAGTAAGTGGGGGAGGTAAGACTTGAACCCAGATTTTCTTGCTCAAGGGCAAGTGTGTTTTGCCTGTTTTGTTTCCTCTACTGTACCATGATGCCTCCCAGCCCCTAGACCAGAGGAGTGGTTAGTTTTTTGTTTTCCCTATAATTATCCATTATTATTATATCATATTAGCTTGATCCAGATTCTATGGAGTAGAACTGCCAAATACAAACTGGTAGCCTGTGTGCATCTCAGAGCATGGAATAGGAAAGGATAGGAAAGGTTAGACTAAATGTGCTCTTACATGGAATTTTTAGGGGTGGTCTGTTTGCCCCAGGAGAAAGGCTCCTCTCATGATTAAGCTGTACTTATTAAGTGATTGTTGGGAAGTTAGTTATAAGCTAGTTGCTGTGGGGTGGGAGGATATAAAAGAACAAAATATGATCCCTACCATCAAGGGATAAACAGTTTATTTGGGCAGACAAGATAAAGTCACATGAAACAATCAGACAATAATGCAAGACAACATATAATCAGATGCTAAACGTGGCCTATATATGTGCTACCAGAATTCAAAGAAGGGCAAGTTAACTATAAACCGCAGTATATGCTTCGTGAAGGAAAACTTTATGGAAGAGGAAGATTTGGTGACTTGGTCTAGAAGACAATGTGGGATTTAGATTGGTAGAGATGAAGGAGAAAGGTAACTAGTCAAGAGGTAAAATGTGGCCAAGGGCTTAGAGTTAAGAATAAGTATGTGCAGGAGCAGCTAGGTGGCACAGTGGATAGAGCACTGGCCCTGGATTCAGGAGGACCTGAGTTCAAATCCAGCCCCAGACACTTGACACTTGCTAGCTGTGTGACCCTGGGCAAGTCAACCCCAATTGCCTCACCCCCCCCAAAAAAAAGAATAAGTATGTGCACATATTAAAGAAACCTACTTTTTTGAAGTGTCATTGTTGAGGAACTATTGGAGAGAATGGTAGCTAAGTAAAGTTCAGAGCACTAGAAGGAGAACATCAAATGGCAGAATGAAGAATTTAGGCTTGATCAAGAAGGAAAAAAAATCCCTTGTAGATTCTTAGAGGATTGACAAGATGAAAGTGTTGTTTTAAAAAGATTAATTGGGCATCAATGTGTGGGATGAATTAGAAAGAAGAGAGCTGTCAGGTTCCTGGAGAAGTCAAAATTTCACATAACTTAAAAAGAAGATTGTCTATGCTGACTCATTTAGCACATGTCACATACTAGAAATAAGTATATAACAGAATTTATAATCTCAAATTGATTCTTTGTCTTTTTTTTGAGTGGAGGTGAAAGTTAATACCATTAGCTTTTTACCATCCACCATTATACAAATAGTCATAAGTTAAAAACAAGGCAAGACATCACCCCCTTATCTCAGTACCTCCAAACCTTAAGTGGGTCAAGATGCAGGACTCTTTTCCCCCTATCTCTTGCCACTGAGTATTTTTTCCTCTGGTACTTTCTCTTTTCCCTCATGGCTACAGACCTCAGTGCTGATCTTTTATTGTTGCTAGAGCACCACTTCTTCCTTCCTTCTTCCTTTTGTATCCTTGAAACACTTTTTACTTTGAACTACTACTGGTCAGATGGCAAGGTCTGATGGTTGGGGCTGATGACTAGGAAAAAGGATAGGAACGGTTAGACTAAATGTGCTCTAACACCCTTTCTATGACTGATGTTTCATGATTTATATTGCTAGAACATGGAGTCACATAGGCAACAGGGTTTGCAGGGGCTTACTGAAAAGTTGAAATTCCCTGGATGTAAATTGAGATAGTGGGTAGAAAAGACCAAGAAAACCTCATAATGAAATTCAGATTATGTACTTCTAGACAGGAGCTACATAATTTAAGCTTTACTAAAGTGTCCTGTAATTATGTAGGAAGCATTGCAGTGGGCCATTCAGCCTCAGTCAGGGACACAATTTTTGGCAGTAGACAAATGGATTGTCTGCAAGAATTTGGCATCAATTTCCTAAGAATTGCCCACAGTTGACTCTTATAAGTTATTTTAGCTTCCTACCTTCTTGGCTGTCTTTCTAGGTGTTGGTTGAGACCTCTGAACAAAATGATACCAAAGAGCACTAGGTAAGGCTTATAGTAGATAAGGGGCAAGAGTCCTTTTTGAGTGCAGAGATTATTCCTATCTTGTTCTGATGTATAATGGGTGAAATCAGCTGTTGGTGATAGGAATGAAACTATGCTTTCAAGAAGTTTATTATTTGGATTTGACCTAATGTCCATTTTGACATCTGGTTATTATTTTTCTTTAGTTATTATTTTATGTTACTACATTATCCAGAGAATCCATTATCTAGGTCTGCCTCTCTGTATTTCAATGTTTATAGCCTTTTGTAGGGTCTATAGTAATAAAATCATAATGCCAGATTTGTGAGATAGCAAAGATTTGTTATTTATACAGTGTGGTATCTATGTAGGGAAGAAGATATTTTGTGGAGGCTATAGAAAATAAGACCAAAGCACCTCATAGGAGCAGAGGATCATGTATCTAAAATGGATGAGGATGACCCCAGATTATTCTTTTTTTTTTTCAGGGCAATGAGGGTTAGGTGACTTGCCTAAGGTCACACAGCTGGTAAGTGACAAATATCTGAGGTCAGATTTGAACTCAGGTCCTCTTGAATCCAGGGCTGGTGCTTTAACTACTGTACCACCAAGCTGCCTCACAGGTTATTGTAAAATAAGCCAATCATTTTCTACAAATTAGTATGGTATTAAGAAATCTTAGTTATGATTTTCCTTTTGAGATGTTTTGAGCATTTTTAGGGTTGAGGGCTTTTCTTGTTTTTCAGAATATCTGTATGTGATCCTAAGGTTGAGTTGCACTCTATTTTCATTTAGCTTTGTGGTGATTTTCATAGATGGAGACCATGTCAATGCAAACACTGTGAAACAGAAATTAATATTAATCAAGACATTCAGTCTGGTTAGTCACACTGGATAATTCCCAATAGAAGGGTTTGTTTTTTTGTTTTGTTTTGTTTTGTTTTTTTGCTATTTGAGCAGTTGTTTCAACTTCCCAGCAACTGCAGCCCCAGGAACAGCAAGGCTACCCTTTGTATATCTAGGTGATGCTACAGACTCACAGTTGGTATAGAAGAACACTGCTGAATGATTTTTAGTAGTAACTTTTCAGGGCAGCTAGGTTGGCACAGAGGAGAAAGTGTCAGGTCTGGAGTCAGGAAGACCCAAGTTCAAATCCTCCTCAGACACAAACTAGCTGTGTGACCCTGGGCAAGTCACTTAACCTTGTTTACCTTAGTTTCCTCTGCAAATGAGCTGGAGAAGGAAATGGCAAACCACTCTAATATCTTTGCCAAGAAAACCCTAAATGGGGTCACGAAGAGTTGAACATGTGAGAGTTAGAGCGCTACCAAGCTGTTGAGAAAGATATTACAGAGAAGCTCTGCCATGAAAAGAAAGCATGTGACTTTGGTGTCCGGAAGTGATGTCTGTCTCCCATCGGTCCTGCCAAAAGTGTTACCAGCCAATTAGCTTGGAGCTGTGTGTGTGTGTGGATGGCCCTGTTTCCTGTTTGACAGGAGGCTTCTGGGAGAATCGTGGAGGAGTGAGCCCTTTTGTTTCCTGATCAGGGCTTGGCGGCAGAGACAGGCAGGATAGGGAGAGCAGGCAAATCTCATACTTTATCCATGTGTTTCTCTTTACTAACCCCTAATATACTTTAATAAATACTGAATGCCCAAAGATTGGTGCTATATGTTTTCTAATTTAAGGCAACCACTCATTAGATTTTAGACATCACAGCTAGAATTTTAGGCCCTTAGAAACATGACTGAACAACAACATAACAAAGCAATGGCCAAATCATTTGTTTTCTCTCTACAACATCTCTCATAACCATCCCCTTATCTCCACTCACATAGTCACTCACTCTTCTAGCTCAGGCCCTTATCACCTCTCACCTAGACTATTACAATGACCTTCTACTTTCTCTCATTGCCTTCCAGTCTCTCCCCATCCTCCAGACAACAGTCAAAGTGACTGAATAAAAACAACAATGGACCAGGCACTGTAGAAAGTGCTGGGGATGCAAAAAGAAACAAAATGCAGTTCCTACCCTCAAGGAGTTTACATTCTAATGGGGGAGACAACACACAAACAGTTCCATAAAAAAGCAAGCTGTATATAGGATAAAGTGGAGATAATGAACAGAGGGAAGGCACTGAAAGTAAAAAGAGTTGGAGAAGCTTTCCCATAGGAGGTGGAATTGAAGCCAGGGAGATCCGTAGACCAGATTTAACACATTGAACACATTGGATATTTAAGTTCTGCATTTGATAGATCCTGACTGTGTTTCTCTGGAAGGGTCACTAAATCTCTCAGTGTACCAGGCAACTCTCTAATTTGTAGAGAGGCTGCTGAGCTGCATTTGGTATTGCTGGCCATAGACTGCATATGTCCCACCAGCCTCCAAAGTGTGGCATGAATCAGATGAAAATGAGCTCTTATCTGATTATATTAACATATTAATAAGTTATTAAGAAAACAGAAATATGTAGACACATGCGGTTTTTTAAGTCAATATATGGCCTGTAGAAATCCTTATCTATGGTTTTGCAGTCCCTGTTTCTATTTAAGTTTGACAACAGTAATATATAGAGTTATATCATTGAGTGTTCCCTATACCAGATGAAATCACAGGTTTGGTTAGGGGTGAGAAGGGCAGGTTGTGTGGAGAAACGGTGCTCTTGTAACCTATGGCATCCCTAGTAGATCACATTTAATAGCCTATTGACTCACTGAGATGATAGTGATGTTGTATATACAGTGGTGCTATAAAGTAGATTTGGGTCAGCAAATTTTCAGAGATGGTATTCCAAGTCTTCATTTATTCATATCCTTGGGGACAGTTAGGTGAAGCAGTGGATAGAGTGCTAGGCCTGGAGTCAGGAAGACTCATCTTCTTGATTTCAAATCTGGCCTCATACCCTTACTAGCTATATGATCCTGGGCAAGTCACTTAACCCTGTTTGCCTCAGTTTCCTCATCTGTAAAAAGAGCTGGAGAAGGAAATGGCAAACCACTTCAGTATCTTTGCAAAGAAAACCTGACATAGTGTCATGAAGAATAAGACACAATTGGGCATGGGGGTTTGGGAGGAGGAAAGGGTGTAAGGTCAATAGAAAAGTCACCTGCAGCTTTGGGTACACCATAGATAAGAGAAAGTATTTGTAAAAGAACATTAGATTTGGCATCAGAGAACCTGGTTTCAAATCCTAGCTCCACTGCCTACTGCCCTTGTAACCTTGTCCTTAACTTCCTTGGGCCTTCATATCTTCATCTATAAAATAAAGGGGACTAGGTGATCTCTGAGTTCCTTCCCAACTCTAATTTTTTTTTTTTTTTGCGGGGCAATGGGGTTAAGTGACTTGCCCAGGGTCACACAGCTGGTAAGTGTCAAGTGTCTGAGGGCAGATTTGAACTCAGGTACTCCTCAATCCAGGGCCGGTGCTTTATCCATTGTGCCACCTAGCAGCCCCCCCAACTCTAAATTTTATGATAAGAGGGAGAGAAATGTGGGATACACTTCCTTCCCATACATATGCAAATTTTATAGCACTAGTTCCTATGCTCATAGCTTGCTCCATAAGCTCACTGCCCACCAGATAGTCAGGAAGAATTTTTAAAAGGCTTACCACATGCCAGACACTGTGCTAGGTGCTGAGGATTCAGTAACAAAAATGAAACAGTCCCTGCCCTCAATGAGCTTGTTGTCTGTGGGAGGAGATAACATGTAAATAAATATGTACAAAATATATGCACAACAAATACAAGGTGAATCTTTGGGAGGATATTAGCAATTTATATGATCAATAGTAACAGTGCTATGAATTATAAATACTTCAACTGTGCAAAGTAACTATGATTCTGACCAATAATTTTTAATTATTTTGCCTATTAGTCTACCATTTTAGAATAATTTCTTTGGGTCTTTAAGCCTTTAAAAAAACGATGACTGCAAAATCCTTTTAAAAAAAACAGGTAGGATTCATAGCTTCATTATTAGTTAACATTTTCCTTATTATTTATCCCCATATCAAGAATTTATTGGTAGCCAATTGGAAACAAGAATGGGACACAGGTAAGGGAAGAGGAATGGTTGGTAGTGGAGATAAATGGAGGTCCAGATACAATTTTCATCATTTTACCTGGGATTCACAATGGCATGTACTGCTTGAGATGATCTAGAGTCATAGAATTTTGGAGCTGAAAAAGATCTGTATAGATCTCTTTATTTTACTGTAGTAGAAACAGGATTAAAATTCAGGTCTCTGACTCCAACTATAGTATTCTCTCTTTATGCCAGAATTGGTTACTTCCTTCATTTTCACTTTGGTTTACATGGGTAGCTTACTCCCCCCCCCCCAGTTCTAATTTGGGTCGTGACCAACAGTGGTTAAGGGTTTAGTCTATGACCATAGAACACAGATAAGTTAACTGGCCTGCCCAGAGTTTGAATTCATGTCCTCAGCTCCATTAGCACTATTTTTTAACTGAACTAACCATCCTTTTAGAAATACAGTCAGAGAGTTGAACTGAATGGGAATTGATTTTTTTTCCCTCGGAAATAATGAAGAACATGCCCTGTTCAATGGGACTTTATTTCTTTTTTTTTTTTTTAATTTTTAAATTTTTTTTTTTTTTAGTGAGGCAATTGGGGTTAAGTGACTTGCCCAGGGTCACACAGCTAGTACGTGTTAAGTGTCTGAGGCCAGATTTGAACTCAGGTACTCCTGAATCCAGGGCTGGAGCTCTATAGCAACTTCTGCTATTCCTAATCTTTTGAAATAAAGTCCGGGGGCAGCTAGGTGGCACAGTGGATAGAGCACCAGCCCTGGATTTCTCAATTTAAAAAAGTTAACATTCTATATTGCAGTTTTAGAGGGGATTCCTGGGTAGGACTGGGGGTGGGGCAGGGATAAGTAGATGACCTTTCTTTAGGGTATCTTTTCATTAAAGATTAGTTGATTAATAAATACTTGGTGATGATTCATTCTTGGTGTATTTTTTTTAAGCTGGAGGCAAATTTCAGTAAAGTCTAAATAAGACCACGAAAATGGAACTTTGTTTAGCCTAGTAATGCATCAAGTTGTTTCATTACTTTAGAGTGTGTTTATTGAACTTTGATCCACAATGAAATTACTACTTCAGTACAGTCATGCAGAAAGTAAAATGTTTTAAAGTAACACTTTTAGGATTTAACATTTTCTTCATTAAATACTTCCCCCAAAGTTTTATTTTAGTAGAAAAAAATTGTGATCTGATACTTATTTATACTACTATATTCTGTGACAGGTTTATATTCAAATATCTATTCCTATACAAATATCCAGAATCTTACTATTTGTTACCCATTATTTCTGTGTCATATCTACAAGAAATGAAAGCAGAGATCCCCAAAGTTAACTTTTTGGTTCACTGGCCTTTTGTCAAAGCTGCATCCTACTGGAAAAGAGTACTTCAAAATCTTGCCAAACTTAAGAACTCTACTTTATGAATGACTGCAATGTAACTAAAAAGTGAAAGCTATTCATTTTTTTTAAAGGAGAACCAGCTTTGAAAAGAAAAGATCCCTTCCTCTGCAGACACTTTATGGGTTTTGGAATCCATAAAAACTGGTATGTAAGTTGACTCCAAAGCTAATGAAATACAGTTAGACCCTCCCTGCCCTCCTTCCGGCTTCCATCTTTTTGTATTGTCTTACCTTTAAAAACCTGATTTGTATTTGTATACTTAGGAGATCCCAATTTCATTGTCTGACAGGCACTTTCACCTACATCCTTCTCTTCCCCTCATTTGGCTGCCCGTTGGGCTTCTTCCTGCCTTGAATACCACATTCCCTAGTTATTCAAGCTCAGTCATTAGCACCCTGTCCCCCTACTGAAATTATGAATGAAAAGCCTTGTTGTTCTTTACAAATAACTCAGGCTTCCTCAGTCAGTCAAATTCAAATGGAAGTGACTGCCAAACAAAGGGGCTGTATGATAGACCATCCTCTCAGCAAGTGATCAATGCCCACAGGAAGTTTTTTAAGACACAATATAGGTAGAGCAGCTTGGGCGTTCCCCTGTGGACAAGCCTACTGAAGGGGGTAGAGAGAGGGGGAGTTCTTTGTGCCTATGTAGAGCATAGTGGGGGAAAAAACCCCAAAACACAAACACAGGAAGCCTTTCTTTCTAAGGAGATACCTATACCTTTACTAAATTATGCTCCAAAATGAAGGGACACTCCCCATCCCCCCCCAAAAAAAAACCTCAACAAAAACAAAGGCACCAACCATTTATTTGGTTTTGAATGCCGCACTGTGCCAGTGGGTTCCATACTTGGAGCTGCACAACCCCCTGCTGAGAAGTTGCATTGTCCTGGGCCCCCTTTTCACAACAGGGGAAAAGGTAATTGACAGGCTGATTGTTTGGCCAGGCCCCCCCACTGTTTTAAAATACTGGAAGGCCCCAGTCACACGTTGTCAATAATAGCTGTCGGAGGTGAGGAGTAAAGAAGGACTGTTCAGGAAACAGTTTGAGCCCTTCAAGTGGACAGGCCTCAGTGACTTCTCCTACTCTCTGGCTGCCACAAGCAGCTCATTCAAAAATAACCTTAAAGTAATAAATCAAACTTGTTTCCTGAACCATACAAGGAACAGCTGGTTATTTTTCCTCACTTTTTTTTTTTTAAAGACACACACACACACAAAAGATAGGGAGGGAAAGAGATTTTAGTACAGGAAATCAAGCATGTCAAAATTTGGCAAAACAATTTGGATGATTTAGCAGTTAAACACGTCTTTTTTCAATGTTATGCTTTCATCAGTCTTTCTTATTTTGACTTTGACTTTTTGAATT
The DNA here is from genome assembly GCF_019393635.1 of Dromiciops gliroides. Classification (NCBI taxonomy): domain Eukaryota; kingdom Metazoa; phylum Chordata; class Mammalia; order Microbiotheria; family Microbiotheriidae; genus Dromiciops; species Dromiciops gliroides. The sequence continues at coordinate 130,966,611 of NC_057863.1, forward strand.
TTATACCATCACTCTCCTTGCTTTGAGGAATATCCCTTGTCCCTGCCCCCCTCCCCCCAAAGAATGAGGGGAACTTAGTATCTCTTTCCTTGACTATTTCCTGGGTATTTTCTAATGTATATTATAATGCATACTAGCCTCAATTTATCATAGTCAATTTTTATTTTTCCTTCAGAAGGAAAAGTGAGGGCCTATATCCACACATGCCCTTTCCTCCTGAGATTACCTACCTATTTTGGAATCATGAAGATAAAGCCATTAATAATTCATTGGCTTAGAAACCCAAATTCAGCTCATGTGTCTTTTAATCTGAACAGTTCTGCATTTTGAGATAGTATATTTTGTATATCTCTACATGAATATATTTGGCCCTTGAACTGTGGCAAATATCTATCATTCTCATGTTGATCTAATCAATCACTAGGGGGGAAAAAGCCCAAATAGAAAACTAATCTTCAGTGAGTATTTCAGTTCATTATCACTTACACTAAGCAGGTGGTCCAAACTAAAATTCAATGTAATTTAAGATGTTGTTTCATCAAATACCATTACAGAATCTTCTGGGCTTTGTTTGTGAGTTTTTTGTTTTAATTTCAGAGTGGGTGGCACATTAATTAAAAAGAAAGATTCATTTTTTTCCCTGGACCCACCAAAATATTTTAAAGCTCTTTGGTGAGAATGGATATAAATCCATTTGACCCAACTGAAATGTAACCTAAACAAGTTAATGTTAACACTGGGGATCAGTTGCCCAGAGAATTTGCTTCCACTGGTATTTAGGGCCTCATTCAATAAATTTTAAAAAAGGATTGTTGCTCTCAAGTTGACAATAAATCACCAATTACAGGGTACAGTTTGGGACACCTCCTCATGTGGACAATACATCTATTTTTCCTTCTTATGTTATTATTAATATTTTTTCCAGAGAAAGTTTCCATTTATAGTAAAACCAATTTTAGGACATGGTATGTTTATAGGAAACTAACAATGAAATTCCATTTTGCAAAAGATGTGTTTAAACGTAGACACAATTCTCCTTTTTTGTTTGTAGTAGGTAAAAATGCCATACTAGGGCAGATAAGTTCATCTTTGTGCTATAAGGGTGTACTAACATCTAGTGTATACATGCTGTGTTTGTCTTGGCATAGATGTCTGCAAATCCAGCAGTGGGTGGGGTTTCTATATCAATGTTTCTTCCAAATATGGTTGGCATTCCTCCTGTACCTGTTGTCATGTATAATTTGTTCCCTCTCTGTTTTAATATTCAAATATGCCTTACTTGGCTTGCTTGACAGGGATTGGAATTTATTGAGAAATTTTTATTGAAATACTTAAAATGGAAGAGTTTACTGGGATTAGCATCATGCATATACTTCAGTACAGTGATATCTATTTATCTCTGGTATATAGAAATATGAGAAGCAATATGGCAACCAGAAAGAATTGAGTTCAAGTCCTTCTCTGTTCCCTACTGGTTGTATGGGCCTAGGCAAGCCGCTTACATTTTCGATGTTCTAAGACTATTGGTGGAAGAGAAGGTACAAATTTGCACTGGTAAAAGGGAATTTTCTGGGGGCAGGTAGGTGGCTCAGTGGATTAAGCACCAGCCCTGGATTCAGGAGTACCTGAGTTCAAATCCAGCCTCAGACACTTGACACTTAACTAGCTGTGTGACCCTGGGCAAGTCACTTAACCCTCATTGCCCTGCAAAAAAACAAAAATACAAAAAAACAAAACCAAAAAGCAATTTTCTTACCTGGGAATTTCTTATACCAGTGAATTCATAGGTCCAGTCCCTATCTGTAGATAGATACTGACATCACATGCCTATATGAAAGAATTATAATAGCATATTAATGTGGGAATATCTAGCACCATGTAGGTCACATTTTTTTCTATAAGCCAATGACTTTTCAAATAGCTGTGAGATAGATGCCTAGGAACAGATTTACAGAAGTGACTATTTTGCTCCCCTGCAGTCTTTCCAACTCTTCTTGGCTACTGTGGACTCTGGTCTACCAGTGTGTGGGGGGAAGGGGGAAGTTAGCAAATGTATACTGTACATTTCTTGCTTTCTCGCCTTCTATTAAGTTGCCAACTTCACAGCTTGCCCCAAGAATGGATTTCCTGTGCTGTCATTTACACTCAGTATCTCACTGAACTCTCTTTTTGTCACTCAGTCTTTGAGACAGAAGGGGTGAGATAACCAATCTAGACTCCTAGTATTTGTTTAGTGGATAAAGTAAAGGACTTAGAGTTAAGAGCCTGGAGTTCTTATCCTTACTTTGGAACAGCCTCCCTAAATGACTTTGAGAAAGTCATTTGACCTCTCTATTCCTTAGTTCACCCCTCCCCCAGTTCATAAAATGGAAATCATCATACTTTTGTTTTTAATCATAAAGATGTGATGTGTTAATGAAAAAATATCTAAAACGTGCTTAGTGTACTCAGGAGTGGAGAAAAAACTTTTTAGCAGGTAATGCAGACATCATCATTGAAACTGGATTGAGTCACTCCTGGTTGACCATTGCTTCAAGACACAGCAAACAGGATGCATGAATTTTCAGATTATCTTGGTCTTTTTTCTCTGGTCTTGTTGAAGCATCTTCTGGACATGTGGATACATTTCTGGACATGTAGACACATTACTGGACATGTGGACACATTTACAGAAAATGAACAAGGTCTGTACACACCTCATCTGTGTGTAAAGAACTCAGAAAAAAAGCAGAGGGAAAGAAACAAGGAGTGTGTGGGTGTGTGGGGGGGTGGTGGTGATGGTGGCATGTTGAGTGAAGGGTATTCTGAGTGACAAGTAAGGTCGGGATGCTGTAGGAAGAATGACAATAAGGGCAGAAAGAGGGGTGTGCATATTTATTGTGTTCAGGGCTATGCACACACAAACAGGGTTGGATTGGCCTCTGGGGCATGGAACCTTTTATTCAGGGGGCTCCCTCTGTGAGGGGGTGGGGTTGGGGGACAGACAGGGACATGGAGAATGACTTTCTTCAGTCTAAGGGGCTTTTTTGGCAAGGTACAGAAATTTTGTATATCTATACTAGTGTCTTTTAAAAATTTTATTTTCACCATATGTATGGATGAAGTGCAGCCCTTGGGAGGAAAGAAGCCTAAAAAAAGACTTAAGAGCTGGTGAGGCTCATTCAGTCCAACTCCCTCATTTTACAGATGGGGCAAATGAGGCCCAGAATGGATGTGACTTGCCTAAGTTCACCCAAGATTTATTTGAGTCAGGACTAGAACTCAGATCTTGTCACTCACAGGGTATTTATTTATTTTTATTTCTAAATGGTCCTGAATTTTACTTTTTTGACTTCAGATCAACAGATGACCTCAGACCACATTAGAGTTTCTTGAATATAGACTTTCATACATATATTTTTTTTGGATTTTGGTTTTCTCTTTTGTTTGTTTGTTTGTTTTTGTTTTGTTTTGCTGGGCAATTGGGGTTAAGTGACTTGCCCAGGGTCACACAGCTAGTAAGTGTCAAGTGTCTGAGGCCGAATTTGAACTCAAGTACTCCCGAATCCAGGGCTTTATCCACTGTGCTTTATCCACTGTGCCACCTAGCTGCCCCACTTTCATACATTTTCATGGATGTCCAGCTATGTCTTTTGGAAGGCCATCTTATTCTTTTGATTTCAGACCGCTTTGGGGCCTGTATGTGTTTATGTCATCGAGAATTTAAGATGAAGCAATGTGTATATTCACATTGTTTGATGTTCTGAAGATAGGCTGGTTATGAAGAATTTCTCTTTGCTCCGAATTCTTTTTGGCTCTATTTTACAAACAATTAAAATGCCAGTTTAACAAATAGATCAGAATACAGTGAAATTAGACATTACTAAGAATATTTATTAAAGATAAAAATATCATTAAAGGCCTTGAATGATTTAAACAGTCTTTTAAACAAACAAACAAATAAAAAAGACAGGCCCTTTTGTTTTCAAAGACCACAGAACACAGTGCTTTGTGCTCCCTCTGCTGGCTTTCCTAAAGCAGTTAAGGAACAAGCTTCCACAGGCAAGAGAGAAATGGAAAAGATGCCCAGTAAAATGGTTATTGTTTATATTTCAATTAGTTTATGTGTTTATTTTCTCACTAACCAGCAGAAATCATGATTTTTTTGTTTGCTTATGAAAACTCATTCCCCACCCCCACCAAGTGTACTTAAATAGAACAGTATGGATGCCTTCAGCAGGAGAGGCAGTGTGTATAGTGGATGGAACGATGAATTTGGAATCCAAAGACCTGGGTTCACATCCTACCTATCTCACTACTGGTGTGTCACCGGGAATCTTGCCTTACCTCTCTAATCCTCACTTTCCTTATTTGTAAAATGAGGATGGTTGGTTTAGATGGGTGAATCTTAACCTGCTGTCTGTAAACTTGTTTTGTTTTTTAATATTGTTAAACTACTACAATATATTTATTTCCCTTCATAATCGTATGTATTTTCTTTTGTGAATTTATAAATATTATTCCTAGGAGTCCATAGACTTCACCAGACTATCAAAGAGTCCCATAATACAAAAGAGGTTGAGACCCTGGTCTAGATGGACTATCCTTTCCAATTTTAACTCTATGATCATATGAAGTTGGCATATATCTATTATCTTTTTCACTTTCTTGTTTTCAAATGTGTATGTATATATATTCATATACACACATATATTTCTTTTCTAATACCATAGATTGTAAAAGATTAATTGAGATTTTTCTTTGTGTGTTTGTCAATTTGTTCTCAGTAATAGATCTCACATTCAATTGGATATCTCAGTGCAAAACTCATCCTGCATACTCAGAACCACGAAGAAACCAAGTGGCAAAAAGTATATCTTGCATTTCAATGGAAGTATATTTTGTATCATGAAATTTTGTTTCTGGGTAGTTTATACAACATACAGGAAAGAGAAGATATGGGAGTGGCCCTGTGAATTTGATCAATCTCTGTATGCAGGATATGTTACATCCAATGTAGTTACTTAGCAAATACTTGGAAAGAACCAAATACTAAATACTGCATTTCCCATTTTCTTTGTGTGGCCAGGAGAATAACAGATAACATTACTGGCATGTCTGTCATTTAAAAATAGTTGTGTGTATAGGCACAATTTGAGTCATCATTTTCAAAAAGAGTTAAGACTGTCTGAGAAATAGAGTACATTCACCTCACTCCCTGCACTCAACATACTATGCAAGGTATAGAGTGAAAGTCACAATGTCACTATTTACCTCCCAGAGTTGTTTTGTGAAAGATGCCACGTAAATAGCAGTTAGGTATTTAAATAATGTTGACTCTTAGTGAAACCCTTTGTAATTTGAACTCCTGTTCTTTTAAAGCAGGGTTAGCCCTAGGCAAAACTGTGAGGTAGGGAAGTTTGTCTTTGTAAAAATTCTCACCTTCCCTTTCAAGGTTCTCTCACCTTGTCCTTCCTTTTCTTTCTTTTTTTCTTCTGGTATTTTGCCCTTTCCCCCTTTTATTTTCTCTATTTGTGAACCACTTTACTTTGAGGGGTTATTGAGGTGTTAGCCGATAAGATTGAAGGTGTAATCTTGTTCAAGGGTTTTTTTTTTCATTAAAAATTATTCTGATAACATCTTCCCCCCCCTTTTTAAAACTCTGAATTTAAACACCAAATAAAAGGGGGCATTTCTATATACAAATTGGAGCAGCTAGGTGATATGGTGCATAGAGTGCTGGGTCTGGAGTTAAGAAGACTCATATTCATAAATTAAAATCTGACTTCAGACTAGCTGTGTGACCTTGGGCAAGTCACTTAACCCTGTTTGCCTATCTCCTCATCTATAAAAAAGAGCTGAAAAAGAAAATGGCAAACCATTCCAATATCTTAGCCTAAATTGGTCCATGAAGAGTCTGACATGACTCAATAACAGCAACAATATACAAATTAGAACAGAAAGAAGATTGTATATGAAATCACAAAACTCTTACTTTTCCTTCTAAGTATATAATAAATTCAACATGTGCCTTTCAACACTGTCCTACTTATTCATGTTTCCTTCTGTTCTATTCTCTACATTTTAAAAGTCCTCTCTTGGTTCTTATAGATACTATTTACCATATTAAAGAAAGGTAAAATTACTCTTGTTCTTTTTAGTATTTGTAACAGAAATGGGAGTTGTTTTTTTTTAAAGCTTTGGTTATTTGGGATTTTCATTTTAATGTCATAGAACTCTTGAAGACATTAAAAAAAACCCCCTCCAACTCATGGTTTTAGGCTGCAAGATAGTATGAGAGATATTTAAGTACAGGGAATTCTGCCCAGTTTTGGAGAAGTAGGCAGAAATCTCTATTTTGGGGGTTCAAAGCCCTTTGACTTGCCAGGAGTGTGTCACAACTCCTTTGAGTCTCACTTTTCTAATCTGTAAAAACAGGGTAATTTCTACCTTTAGTGCCTCCCTTAAAGGGCAGTTGTGAGGCTTAAATTAAATATAATATTTTGCAAAATATCAAGGAGTTTATAAAATTTCAATTGTAATCATTACATAGGCAGCTGGCTACTCCTCCCCTTCCTAAATTCGACCCTGCTACAGGGGTTACTTGAGAGATTGCCAATGCTGACCTCTTTCTTCTGAGGACCTACATAGGATCAGTTCTACATAGTTTAGCACCTAATCGTTCTTCCCTAGCTCAATCCATCCAGAAGGCAGAATTATTCTCCTGTGCTTCTTTTGTATAGCACAAAGTGCTTAATTCCATTCTAGGCCCACCTTGCGGACTCAATACTTGGTGTCTGGTGTTTCCTTACCTCAGCGCAACCTAATGACTATTATATCAACTAGGATGTTCTTGTTCAGCATTAAATAATAAAAGTTTTACTTTGTAGTTAAATGTAGTAAATTTTCCACAAAAAGGTACATTTTCTAAAAATTTCTACTTATGGGGGGGAAGCTAGGTGGTGCAGTAGATAAAGCACTAGCCCAGGATTCAGGGGGACCTGAGTTCAAATCTGGCCTCAGAACTTGACACCTACTAGCTGTGTGACCCTAGGCAAGTCACTTAACCCTCATTGCCCTGCCCCCCTCCCCCATTCTACTTATGGAGCTTAAATTGATCCATTTAAAATGATTAAATACCAATATATATATATATATATATATATATTTCCATGTACACAGCAGAATGCAAATAGAGGGTTATTTATGTAACTATGAATCTCCATTTCATATCACTGGCTTTAAAATATAATAATAATGCACATTACTTTCATAACTGTCTTGCTTGTCCTTCTGAACTTTCTCTTTTCAGTGCATTTTAAATAATGGTTCAATGGTCTTCTTACTTTTGGCATCATTAGTGCTAATCCTGGACTTATAATCAGCAAGATCTTAGTTCAAATCCTGCCTCAGATACTTACTAACTCTAGACAAGTTACTTAACTTCAGTCTTAGTTTCTTCATCCACAAAATGAGTGTACTAACAGAACCTACTTCACAGGTTGTGAGGATCAAGTGAAATAACACATCTAGAGTGCTTTGGAAATCTTAAAGCATTTAATGGATTTTAGATATTTTATTATTACCATTTATCATAAATGTTTTCAAAAAATTTTAAAGGTAATTTTTGGGGAAAGCATTAGCATCTGGGGGATCTGGAAAAGTATAAGTCAAAAGTGGCACTAGAGCTGCTCTTTGAAGATAACTAAGGATTCTTAAGAGGCAGAGCTAATGAGGGAGTACATTCCAGGGAAAAGAGACAAACATGCTTTAGCTTGGAGGTGGGAGATCCCATTTCATGTGTGACAATCCATATGAAGGCAAATTTGACTGGATTATAGTGAGTATGGAGTAAATCATGTATGTAAGAATTGAAAGGTAGTTTGAAACCAGGTTTTGAAGAACTTTTAAATACTCATAAGAGAAGACTATATTTGATCTTAGAGTTAATTATTCTGTTCTAGAGCCTGTTCAGAATAATGCCTATGTTCTCTGAGTAATATCACATGGTATGCCGAGGCTAGAAGGCGATAATAGTGAATAAACCCATCAAGGAAAGCAGCAAGAGACATTTTGATGATGTTGTCGGCTGCCTGCTGCTAATAGTATAAAGTCTATACTCTGCCACCTAGCATTGTAAGACCTCTGCAGTCTGATTCCAGGTTGCTCTTTGAATCTTATCTCTGCCAGTACTCTTGCACATCTTTTAATGTCATTCTCTGTTCCTGGAATGCCCTCTTGTTTCATTTCGACCCGTTGAAACTGACCCTAATCTTATTTTAGAGAGGTAACATGGTGTAGTGGATAGGGCACTGGCCTTGAAGATAGGAAGACCTTCAAATCTGGCTTCAGTCACTTACTGTTAGTCTTATCTTGGGTAGGTAACTTATCTCCCTATGCTTCAGTTTCCTTATTAGTAAAATGGAGGCGTTGACTTCCAAGATAATTTTCAGCTCTGAATCTATGATCCTATGATTCCTCCTGTTCACAGCCTAATTCAAACACCATCTTCTCAATTCAATAATCTTTGATGATTTATGTAGAAGATACTTTGCTTTTGTACTCTATGGAACCATTCAGGATTCCCTCTCAGTCCAAGGTGTTCTCTCACTCCACTGAATCCCTATAATTTTCCCAGCCCCGACTTTTCTATTGGGATTTATCTTCTGCTTAATACTAGAGTCATGTTTGTACTTGTTTTATCGTCTCTAATAGATGATAAAGGTATTAGAGATCGGGGCAGTCATCTATTCATCTTTGATTCTCTAGCACAGGGATATAGTGAGTACTGATATAGTAAGTACTTAACCAATGCTTGAATTGAATTGCAATGAACAGAGGATCTCCAGCTTTTGTCTTCTTATGCCACCCCCCCCCAAGGATTTAAGCAGAAGTTCATGAGCCATGGTTTAGCTTTCTCAAAAGAATCACAGATAGAAAAATGGAAGGAAACTTAATGATCGATGTTCTAGTCCTGGGGTTCTTAATACATGGCATTACAAAGGAAATGCATTATATTGGAATATAATTATTGGAATGCTAACTCTCCCCGTCAGATTCTTGTACTACTAGGGTAAGGACTCCTATATAGTCTAATCTTTTCGTTTTGTAGGTGAAGATATGGAGTACCAGACAGGTTGAATAATTTCCCCAAAGTCATCTTTGTGGTAATTAGCAAAACTAATTCATACCTGACTTCAGAGCCACAAAATTTTCTCTAGCACTACATGTTTCCTTTCTATAGGAAGTAGGCCAGTAACCAATAAACTTAAGCAATTGAAGTGAATAGATCTGATCCCCAAACTACCAGGGGTTAAATATTTATATATAATAATATATGTATGTATGTATATATACACACACACATATATATATTTCTTAAAACATGAAATTACTTTGAAGATTAAACCAAGAAGGTAAAAGTAGATATTTAAAATAGAAACCAACATAATTGCACTACAACTAATATTTCATAATACACGTATTTGGGGAACATGCTATGGGAAACCAAGTTATTCTTTATGATCATGGGGTCTATGGAGGGACTTTTTTTTCTTTGACACATATGGATGCTCAGCCTTCCTACTGAAAGCTAGGTATAATTATATATATATATATATATATAATTATAATAGTATAATTACTTTTACCATGGTTCCTCTCAATTATTTGATCAACAGGTAATATAAATCACTTACTTTCTAGTTGCTTCACAGAGAGAATAGTTAACACCAGATTAGAATTCACTGATGAATCCCATTCATTAGAGTTCAAGAATACTCAGAACTTTGGTATGGCGCTTCCTTCTTGTTGTTGTTTTGGTAGTGTTTTTTTTTTTTTAGGTAATACAGTACTTTATGTAATTAAATAATTAAAATAATCCATGTGAACAGTTTTTTCATATTAGTTCGATTTGATAACTTTTGTTGCTGGGTTACTTAATGATGCATGAAGAGGAGGATTCCTCTGTTTCAGTGAAGTTTGTTGCTTCTAAATGATGGGTTCTTGGCCACTCACTTTAGCAAGTGTTATTTAGTGAAGAGAGGAAGTCAAGACTTAATAACTGTTGTTTTTGTTTTTTTGTGATATGCCACTCTGAGACTTTGAAGATTCTGTGCCTTCATTGGGACTTAGCTTTGTTATAGAATGGGATAATGATGCTCACTTGCATGCTTCCTTCTCCATTCCTTTTGTGCAATAGAATGAACACTGCTTTTGGAGTCAGAAGATGTGGGGTTAAACTCCTTTAACTTCTTTGGGCCTCAGTTCCATGATCTGCAAAATGACAAGAGGATTGGAGGTAGCATGAGAAAATGGAAAAATGCTGGAATGATAGACCTATGATCAAACTCTGGTTCTGTTATTTACTATCTTTGTGACCTTCAGATGATCACCTAACCCTTCTGATCCTCAGATCCTCATCTGGATGACATGGCCCCTAGTTTCTTGTCCTCCTTTAAACCTATGATCTTTTTTTCCCCATATGGTTCTATACATCTGGAATGTCCTCCTGCCTCTTCTTTGCCTGTTAAATTCCTACCCATTCTTTAAAGCTCAACCCCAAGGTCACTTCCTTTTAGCTTTCTCTAATCTCCTCATAGCCCAAATTCTTTTAGAACCTTCTTCCTTGGCCCTTGCAAGATACTTTGTTTTCCTCTGATGCTGTTATCATGTATTATTGCTCACTATAGTCACTTTTTTCTGTTTCTTTTTTTTTTTTAGTGAGGCAATTGGGGTTAAGTGACTTGTCCAGGGTCACACAGGTAGTATGTGTTAAGTGTTTGAGGCTGGATTTGAACTCAGGTACTCCTGACTCCAGGGCCGGTGCTCTATCCACTGTGCCACCTAGCTGCCCCTATAGTCACTTTCTTATGTATTTTAAGCTTAATTCTTTTATAAGCCACCAAAGCAGGTATTATATATTATCTAAAATTTGATCTCTTTCAGTGAGCCAGCATTTATTGAACACTTACTATGTGCTAGGCGCTGTATGAAGAAAGACAGAAACACAATCCCTGGCCTCAGAGTGCTCACATTATAATGGGGGAGATTACATACAAAAAAAATATCTAGTTTGTAAGAGGGGAGCCTCCTATCTCATCCTGAGACAGTATGAAAATTTAGAATGAATGCATGGTCAGTATAGTAGGAGACTGGCCTATAAGCCCAATCTTTATGAGGATGTGCAGATTGATCCATGGAGGTGATTCTCAAGTGGAATTTGGAGCATGCAGAGACATTGTGTAACTGGTTCCTATTTGCTAACCATGTGGCAAACAGGAGCCCCTTTGATGAGCTGTGTAGCAAGAATTGGGGGTCAATTCAAAAGGCATTTGTCATCTAGAGTTTGTGCCTTCTTTTGGTGGGACTTCTTCCCACCACTGGCATTCTGATGACAGGAGATAATACAGTAAAGGGAGAGTCCTTGAGCTCTTCCCATCTGAAACCAACATGTGGTCTATGAAGATACTTGTTTCTTTGTCTTAATCTTTGATCTTTCATTTTAGATGAAAGAGACTAGAAGCCACAGCTTTGAGAGGTCAGGAGAATCAGTCTCTGGGTGGATCCAGGAATATAACCCAGAAAGCCAGTTTAGTTTAGAGGCCCTGAAGAGCAGGGACTGAGCCCACTTGTAGTTGAGATGGGGACTCATAACAGTTATGCTTCCTTTGGACTTGAACTTGGTGAAAAAATGGATTGTAGAGACTGTTAGATCTGAGCTTGTTTCCCAGCTGGGAAATTGTGGTATAGTGGAAAGTGTGCCCCCTAGTGTTTGGGGTGGTGGTTGAGTGTTTGCAGATCTGTTCTTGAAGCAAGTATTCCTTTGTAAAGCTAATCAGTGCTGATTGGTTAGATGGAACTAAAGGATTAATTGGAGGGGGGCAATACTGGAATAAGGATTTTAGCCAATAGCAATAGAGAGGAATATCTTAGTTCCTCCAGAACTCGGAAACTGGAGGAGAAATTGTGACTGGTTTTATTCTGGTAGGGTGAGGTCAGAGAACTTGCTTCAAGTGCAAATAAAGAAAGAAAGCACTAATTGTGTTGGATTAGTGAAAGGAAACCGGCAGATGATTGCATTTGAGCTGAGAATGAAAGGAAGTCAAGGAAGCCAGGAGGTGACAGTGAGGTGGGAGAGCATTCCAGGCATAGGGGACATCCAGCAAAAAGTCACAGATCAGGAAATAGGATGTTTTATGTGAAGAACAGAAGAAGGTCAGTGTTTCTGGATCATAGGAAATGTGGAAAGGAATAAAAAGTAAGAAAACTGGAAAGGTAGAAAGAGTCCAGTTTATATAGCATTTTAAAAGTCCAAAAGAGGGGCAGCTTGGTGGTGCAGTGGATAAGGTACCGGCCCTGGATTCAGGAGGATGTAAGTTCAAATCCAGCCTCAGACACTTGACACTTACTAGCTGTGTGACCCTGGGCAAGTCACTTAACCCCCATTGCCCTGCAAAAAAAAAAAAAAAAAAAGAAAAGAAAAAGAAGGAAAGAAAAGGAAAAAGTCCAAAAGAGAATTTGATCTGGAAGTACTAGGGTGCCAGTGCAGCTTTTTGAATAGCTGGTTTCATGTTGGGACTTTCATTTTAGGAAGATCACTTAGGCAGAAGTTGTGGAAGGATCATAGTGGAAAGAGAGACTTGAAGCAGGGACATCAACCAGAAAGCTATTGTAGTAGTACAGGCATGAAGTCATGATGGTCTTTACCTGGGTGCTGGATGTGTAACTGGAGAGAAAGCAGTGTAGATGAGAGCTGTTGTGAAGGTAGAAATGACAAGATTTGGCTTTGAATTGGATGGGGGTGGTATGAAGGGGGTGAACGCAAGGGAGAAGTATGGGGCCAAGGTTGCAAACTTGGGTGATTAAGAGCCTGGTGGTTTTGGATATGTTGAAGTCTAGAACTGGGGTATCCAGTTTAATAAGTTTAAAAGGCAGTTAATAATATAAGACTAGAAATCAGAAGAGTGGTTAAGGCTGTATATACAGATTTATTTATGAAAATTATTTTTGTAGAGATGACAATTGAACCCAATAACATCACCAAGTGGGATAGTATAAAGAAAGAAAAGAAGAGAGTTCAGGACACTCCCTAGTTAGTGAAAATGACGTTGATGAAGATCTAGCAAAGGAGACTGAGCAAAATGGAAAGATAGGTCACAGAAGAACCAAGAGAGAGCAGTATAAAAGAATCAAAGGAGGAAAGTGTATTTTAAAAAAATATTTTTATTTCATTAAATATGTCCCAAATACATGTGAAAAATTTAAATATGCATTTAAAAAATTTAGTTCCATATTCGATATTCCTCCCTCCTCTCTTCTACCTCTTGAGAAGGCAAGCAATATGATGTTGATTATACATCTGAAGTCATGCAAAACATTTCCCTCTAAGCCATGTTGAAAAACACACAAACAAAATAAGAAGGAAAAATGAAAAAATATGTTTCAATATGCACTCAGAGTTTATCAGTTCTTTCTCTGGAGATGGATAACATTTTTCATCATGGGTCCTTTGGAATTGTTTTGATGGGAGTAGCTAAGTCTTTCACATTGATCATCATTACAATACTGATGTTAATGTGTACAATGTTCTGGTTCTGCTTACTTCATTTTGCATCAGTTCATATTTCTTCCAGGTTTAGGAAAAAAGTATCTTAGGAAGAGAGAGGAATCAACAGTGTTAAAAGTGAAAGTTGTAGAGACTTGAGAAGGATGAGGATAGAGCAACGGCTAGTTGATTTGGCAACTTAAAGGATGATTAATAACTTTGAAGAAAACCATTTCAGTTGAATTATGAGAATGGAAACCAGATTTGAGAGGGTTCAGAGTTGAGTGAGAGGAGGCAGATGGTTAAAATAAGTTTAGACTAAAGAGGAGGAGGGACATTAGATGATAACTGGGGTATGATTGGATGAAGTGAGAGTTGTTTTTGTTTTGTTTTGAAGATTGTGGAGACATGAACTTGTTTGTATGCAGCAGAGAAGAGCCAATAGATTGGGAAAGACTGAAGATTATTGAGAGATTGAAATTAATAGAGGGGATTCTCTTCTAGATTAAATGGTATAGAATAGGATCAAATATGCTTGGAGAGGTTTGCCTTGTTAAGGAGAAGAGCCACCAAAGCTGAAGACAGGAGTGAAGGGGATAGGGAGGTAAGACATATGAATCATGTGAATTGAGTAGGAAGGGAGAAGACAGCTCTCAATGAATAGCATTTTCCACTGCAGAGTATGTAGCTCTTTACATTTTAATAAACATCTGCTAAATTGCATTTTTAGAAATTGAACACCACCGAAGTACTCTTATAGCCCTCTCCTTCTATGAAAGAATAGCAAGCCTCTTCATGGTACAAGATTATAGGACTTTTATAAGATTACATTGATCCTCACTTTGCTCATCTCAGTGTTTCTCTTCAGATTTGCACAGGGCAGGGAACAATATTTCAAGTTTACTCTACTGAAGGACCTTCTTCTGTCTCCTCATAGGTTGTTTTTATCTCAATCAATTAATCAATCAACAAGAATTTATTAAATGCCTACTATGTGCTAGGCACTATGCTACACAGTAGAGATAAAATTGTTTTGCATTGGGAAAGACTGTTCACTGAGTGCTTCTGATTCTCTCCTTCTCCTAATCTCACAATACTCAAATGTTTTCCCCCTTGAAACAATCCCTATTGTCAAGGAGCTAACATTCAGAAGGAAAAGTACACATAAAATATTTATAGAATAAAGAAAAAATATACCATATCTATCTACTTTTTTATATATACATACAGTGGGGCAGCTGGGTGGCACAGTGGATAGAGCACTTTCCTTGAAGTGGGAAGAACCTGAGTTCAAATGAAACCTCAGACACTTACTAGCTATATAGCCATGGGCAAATCACTCAACCCCAATTGCCTTAAACATTAGCAGTCATCTCTAGTCATCCTGACATATATCTTGCCACTGGACCCAGATGGCTTTGGAGGAGAGAGTGAGGTTGATGACCTTGCACAACACTCTCCAATTCAGTGCAAGTCATGGTATCACTGCGATGTCAAGGTTGTCTTCAAGAATGAAGGACAAACAACAACAACACTATACATACAATATACACATATATAGAATATATATATGCATACATATAATACAATATATACACACAATACACACACACACACACATATATATATATATAGACACACATACATACACACAAAATAGATACAAGGTGGTTTGAGAGGGAGGGCACTAGCATTTTTTTATACTGAATATTTTATATTTTCCCAATTACACGTAAAAAACAATTTAAAATATTCAGTTAAAAATATTTGTGTTCCAAATTCTCTCCCTCTCTTCTTTACCTTCTCAGCTCTTTGAGAAAGTAAGCAATTTGATTTAAGTTATATATGTGTAATCATGAAAAATGTATTTCCATATTAGTCATATTGTGAAAGAAAATACTGATCCCTCAAAAAACCTCCAGAAAACCCTATACATGCATATACATATACACACAATAGTGAAAAATAGTATGCTTCAATCTGTATTCAAACTGCATCAGTTCTTTCTCTGGAGGTAGATAGTATTTTCTATCACAAGTCCTTTATAATTGTCTTGGATCATTGTGTTGCTGAGAATGGCTGTCATTCACCATTCTTCATCAAATAATATTGCTATTAGTGTGTATAATGTTTTCATGATTTTCTTCACTCACATTGCATAAGTTCATGTAAGTCCAGGTTTTTCTGAAAGTTTTCTGCCTGTCATTTCTTCCACCATAACAATATTCCATTACAATCACATACCACAACTTGTTTAGCCATTTCCCAATTGATGGGTAGTCCCTCAATTTCCAGTTCCTTGCCATCACAAAAAGAGCTAATAAAAACATTTTTATACAGATAGGTTCTCCTCCCCCCTTTTATCTCTTTGGGATAAATATCTAGCAGTGATATGCTGGATCAAAGGGTATGCACATATTTATAGCCCTTTGGGTATAGTTCCAAATTGTTCTCCAGAATAGTTGGATCAGTTCACAACTCTACCAACAGAGAAGACACTAGCACTTGTAAGGATCATGATCGACTTCCTGAAGAAGATGGCACTTAAGCTACATATTAAGGGAAGAGAGGAACTATAAGAGGTAGAGTAGAAAATAGGTATATTCCAGGCATGTGGGATGGACAGTGGAAAGACATGAAGAAAGAGATGGAATGTTTTATGTGAAGAACAGAGAGGTCAGTTTGGCTTTAGAGTTTATGACATTTGGTGCGTATCATAGAAAGATGTGTGTTGGGGACAATCCCAGGGTAGAGTTGTCAGTTGCATGTTAGCAGCTTTTCTCCTTTCATATTGGCTACCACCTTATGCCCTATAATAATGTTATTGCATTTTCTCCTCAAATGGTATAACAATACTCTTTTGCCAGCAGTCATGTAGTCTAGGGGCCAAAGTAGAGAATATGGAGAAAAGGGAGAAAAATGGGAGGGAGGTGAGATAACTTTTTTCCTTCTTCAGATGGTACTTGAAGGAACAGAAAGAGTAGGTATAAGTACAGTGTTGCTGTAGTTCTTGCTAATATATATATATATACATACTATATATATATTATAGCATTTTGTATCACAAACAAATTGATTTTAAGATATAACATTTAATGGAAAAGCATTCTTTTAAAATATTACTTAAATGTATTAGCAAGGTTTAGAAAAAAAGAGTTGAATTCTAGCAAAATTAAACTGACAACAGCAGCCACCTTTTTGCTGTCATTTCACTATTAAACATTTATCAGTCTTGATTTTTTTCTCTCTTGGAAGAAGTTTGTTCTTTCATAGGAAGATGGGGAAAAGAGTTTCCCTTTTTCTTTCCTGTTCTATATCTTCCTTTTTCAGCTGGGGTGAATTGATGGTTTTCTTGGTTCTCATTCAGGGCTGCAAAAAACCTCTGCTTCTCTTTCCTTTGCCATAAAAAGTAGAAAAAAAAAAAGAGTAGTGATTGAACTGGAAAATTGATCTTTGTCTCTGGCTTTCCTGCTCCCCTCCACTGCTAGGTGCCTATCCACATTCTCATTTGGAGTTGGGTGCTCAGGGCTATGTACATACCATGGAACAACACATATACAAACACACACGTGTGTTTGTGTCTGTGAGTGCATGTATGGGGAGGGAGGAAGGTTTGATGATACGAGGATGTGTTATTGCAAGTCTCCTCATCCCTACCCCATGAGGGTAGAGGTTTGGGATTATTTAATCTGCAGTATCAAAATGATACTCCCTCCCCCACCCCTGAATTTAGACAATAGGGACCTGTAGTTATAGTTACTTACAATGCAAAACTTGATTAAAAATAACAAGAAACAACAAAATTAGAGGAAAAACAGCTTAGAAATAGGTTTTAATATAAGTTCTTACTTTACAGATCTTCGCTAATGTGTACTAAAGTAGATATAAACTACTATGCTTTGAGGCACCAGATAAGAGAGTATAACCTTAAAAAATTAATGAACATTTCAGGAAATGTGATATGGAGGGATAGTTTGAAGTCTCAGGGTTTTTAAGAAAATATTGAATGTTACTAAATTTTGGACATTTTATTATAAATTTTACTGAACACTAAGTATACCTTCAAAGATTATTATATTGTGTCAACTTATCTAGTGGTTACTCCTGCCCTGAGGTTAACTAACCCATCCCTATACAGAAATCCTGAGATCCCAAGATTTGTCTCTCTGTAAGTCAGAATGCTGCTCAGAATCTAAGTTATTTTGAGACCATCCTAGGCTTTAGGTCTCCTTTAGGGAAGGCCAGGAGTTTTACCTAGATTCATCACTTAAATGATGAAATTGCTCCCTCTTCTCCACAGAAGTCACTCCTGAAGAAACTTTTATTTTTCCCCTGGGGCAATGAGGGTTAAATAACTTGCCCAGAGTCACACAGCTATTAAGTGTCAAGTGTCTGAGGCCAGATTTGAACTCAGGGCCGATGCTTTATCCAGTGGGCCACCTACCTCCCCCACTTTGGACATTCTTTGAGGCCTCTCAGGGTCCTAATGAATCACAGATATGTTGAATTGTAGTATTTAACAGTGCCTTTAGGGATAGGATTTTTTTGGTTTTGTTTGTTTTTGCTGATTAGGACACATGCATAGGACACAAGAGGAAACATCAACAACATTTTGTGATGATCAACTGTGATGGACTTGGCTCTTCTCAGACATGCAATGATCCAAGACAATGCCAAAAGACTTATGGTGGAAAATGCTCTCCACATTCAGAGAAAGAACTATGGAGTCTGACTGAATGTAGACTGAGGTATACTATTTTCACTTTTGTGGTTGATTTTTGTTATTGTTCTTGTTTAGTTTTTTTCTTGAATTTTTTTCCTTTTGTTCTGATTAATGTGGAAATATGCTTAACATGATTGTAATGTATAACCTATATAAAATTGATTATTGGCTTCAGGAGGGGGGAGGGAAGGAAGGGTAGGAGAAAAATTTGGAACTCAAAAATATGTTTACATGTAATTGAGAAAATGAAAATAAATTTAAAAATCAAGAAATATTTTGATGGTTGTATTTCAGCATAATTGATTTCCTTTGTAATTTTATGCACTTTAATTTACTAATTAAAAATATTCTTGGGGCAGGTAGGTGGCACAGTTGATAAAGCATTGGCCCTGGATTCAGGAGTATCCGAGTTCAGATCCAGACTGAGACACTTGACACTTACTAGCTGTGTGACTCTGGGCAAGTCACTTGACCCCAATTGCTTCACCAAAAAAAATATTCTGAGAAGGGATCCATAAGCTTTGCCAGACTTCCAAAGAGATCTATGACATGCAAAAAAGTTAAAGGCCTTGGCTTAGAGTGTAATGTAACTGACCTCCTTGTCTCTTCTCCTTCCTGATACTTTCTTCCTACCTTATCCCCCTCAAATGCACATGACACTAAAGGAGAAGGTAAATATTCCCAGTGTCCTTAGTTGGAACTTGGAATTTATTCTTTCTTTTTTTTAGAATTTTACCCAAGTTACATGTAAAAAAAAAACAAATTTTTTTCACTCTGATTTTTTAAAACTTTGTGTTCCAAATTTTTTTCCTCCCATTTTCCTCAACTCTACCAAAGAAATCAAGCAATTCAATATAACTCATTCATGTGCAGTCATGCAGAACATCTTCACATTAGTCAGGTTGTGAAAGAAAACAGACAAAATAACTTTAGAAAGAGAAATAACAAATAAAATTATACTTCAATCTGTATTCAGATACCATCACTTCTTTCTCTGTTGATGGTTTGAATTTTTCATATGTCTTTCTGATAGCATCCTGCTCATCATTTCTTTCATAGTTACTATTGTTAACTGTATTACCCTCCATCCTATTCCCTCCCATTGATATTTACTCTCTTTTCTATCTTTATTCACACTATCCATACTCCAAAATCTTTTGCTTTTTGCTGCCCCCTCCCCCAATCTTTCCTCCCTTCCTTTGCCTCTCACCCCCTTGCCCCCTTCCCCTCCCACTTTCCCTCAGGGAAAAATATATTATGCTACCCCACTTGAGTGTGTATATAATTCCCTCTGAGCCAATTCTGATGAGAATAAGGCTCACTCACCCCACCCCTTCACTCCTTCCTCATCTTCCCCTTCACTCCATAAGCTTTTTCTTGTTTCTTTTATGTGAAATGCTTTACCACCTTCCAATTCTCCTTTTCCCTTCCTTCCAGTGCATTCCTCTTACCCCTTAACTTTATTTTAAAGATATCATCATGGGTCAGCTAGGTGACACAGTGGACAAAGCACCAACCCTGGACCCAGGAGGCCCCAAGCCCAAATCCAGCCACAGACATAAGCCACCACACCCTTTCTGCCCCATAAAACACAAGGATAAACAAAAAATAAATGCTTTACAGATATCATCCCTTCATATTCAATTCACACCTGCATCCTCTGTCTATGTATATTTCTTTCAGCTGCCCTAATACTGAGGAAGTTCTTATGAGTTAGAAGTATTATCTTCCCATATAGGAATGTAAACAGTTTAACCTTTTAATATCCCTCATGATTTATTTTTCCTGTTTACCTTTTTATGCTTCTCTAGGGTCTTATAGTTGAAAGTCAAATCTTCCATTCAGTTCAGGTCTTTTCATCACAAATACCTGAAAGTCCTCTTTTTCATTGAAGTCCCATTTTTCTCCTGAAAGATTATACACAGTTTTGCTGGATAGGTGATTTTTGGTTGTAATCCCAGTTCCTTTGTACTCTGGAATATTCTATTCCATGCCCTCTGATCCTTTAATATAGAAGCTGCTTGATCTTGTGTTATCCTGACTGTAGATCCAAAGTATTTTAATTCCTTTTTTCTAGCTGCTTGCAATATTTTCTCCTTGACCTGGGATCTCTGGAATTTGGCTATCATATTCCTGGAAGTTTTCCTTTTGAGATCTCTTTCAGGAGGTAATTGGTAATTTCTTTCCATTTCTATTTCACCTTCTTCTTCTAGAATACCAGGGCATTTTTTTCCTGACAATTTCCTGGAAGATGATGTCTAAGCTCTTTTCTTGATCATCGTTTTCAGGTAGTCCAGTGATTTTCAAATTATCTCTCCTGGATCTATTTTTCAGGTCAGTATTCCAAGGAAATATTTTCTATTGACCGCTTTTTAAAAAAAAATCCATTTGGATTTGCTTTATTGTGTCTTGATTTCTCATAAAGCCATTATCTTCTGTTTGTTCTATCCTAATTCTTAAGCAATGATTTTCTTCAGAGAGTTTACGTACCCCCTTTTCCTTTTGGCCAATTTGGCTTTTCAAGCTGTTGACTTTTTTTCATAACCCTCCTGCATCACTTTCCTTTCTCTCTCCATTTTTCCTCTATTTCTCTAACTTTATCTTCAGAGTCCTTTTTGAGTGCTTCCATGGCCTAAGAACAATGCATATTTTTCTTGGAAGCTTTGGATGTAGGGGCTTTGACTTTGTTATTATCTCCTTCTGAGGTGTATTTTGATCTACCTTGCCATCAAAGAAGCTTTTGATGGTCTGATGCTTTCTCTGCCTTAAGATGAGTCTTAATCACTTTTTCTTGGCTTTTAACTTCTTAATGTGTAGCACTGATTCTAGGAAGCACTGATCCAATCTATAGCGGGATCCCAGGGTGTACAGTTAGGCTTGTTCTTAGCACACCTGGTCTGTATTTAACCATGGCCCACTTTCTCTTTAACCCAGAAGCAGAAGTCTGATTGAAATCTGATTCTCTATGGTCAGAAGCATGGTGTGCCTGTGCCCCTCCCCGACTGCTGCTCCAGTCTGCTTACTGATTCAGAATATGGGTGCTCTGCCTTAGCTCCCACAGAGACTGCAACTATTTCCTCACGGCCAACCACTGGACCTCCTCACTGGTCCATGAGCCGAGTTTCAGAAGAAGCTGCTGAAGATTCTGAGGCTCTGGAGGCACAGCCTGCCTGGGGTTTGATTTGTGCTGTGTCCTGAGCTCCTCTCTCACCTGAACAGCAGATGATCCCAGTCACCTAATTAAGCTGTCTTTGACTGGAAAATATTCTTACTCTGTTCTTTTGTGGGTTATTCTGCTCCAGGATTTTTCTTTTGGCATTATTTTTGGAGGTATATGAATGGATTTGTTGGGAGCACAGGAGAGTCTCAGCCTTTTCTCTGCCATCTAGGCTCCACCCCGTGGAATTTATTCTTTTGGCAAGAATTGAACACTGAGGGGATGTCCATAAACTGGGGAATGACTGAAAAATTATTGTATATGAATGTGGTATAGTACTATTGTGCTGCAAGAAATGATGAAGGGGATGGTTTCAGAGAAAAAAAAACCAAGAAGAGCTGATGCAAAATGAAGTGAGCAGAACCAAGAGGAAAATCTACACAGAAACAGCAACATTATGAGGATAATCAAATCTGAAAGGCTTCTTAATTTTGATCAATACAATGATCCACCACAAATCCAAAAGATTCATGATATAAAATACTCTTCACCTTCTGATAGAGAACTAATGTATTCAGAATACAGATTGAAGCATATTTTTTCCCTTTTTGAATTTTTCTTGATTGTTTTTTTTTTATCCAGAACATGGCTAATGAGAAATTGTTTTGCATGACTGTATATGTATAATGAGTAGTGTAATTCTTGTCTTCTCAATGGGTGGTTAGAGGGAGTGGAGGGGAAGGAAGAAAATGTGGAACTGAAAATCAAAGTAAAAGAAAAGAAAAGAATTTATTCTTCCATAAAAAATTTGGCAAATGAGGGTAAAGTACAGTTGAATTACAGCACTTGCAATACTGTACTTCAGATATAAGTTAGATTCAGTGGAATTTTGGGGACATGCCTGGTAACCTCACCACCATTTATAACATTTTTCCCCAGTGGGAAAATATGTTCTGAGTTCCCAAAAAACTGATTTATAAATGACCTCTTAGAATACAACTTATTTGTAAGATAGTGACTTTCTTTATTCTGCTTTTGCCTTCTGCTATCTTTGGTTTTATTTTCCTTGGAATATGTGTTGAGAGGAAAGGTACAGGGTGACTTTTAAAGCATTTCATGGAGGGAAATGCTTAGGTTCTTTTAGCTTAAGGAAACAGGGACGAAGTAGCAGAAGTAGAGATTTGGTAATGGGTGTGGAAGTAATAATATTGCTGTTGGTGGACAAGGCAAGTGTAAATGGTGAAGGTCAATATATTTCTGTGGGCTTAATGATTAAAAAAACTATTTGCAAAGCTGTGTGCATTTCTCTACATTTGTATTGATCTACATGCTTTGTGGATTTGCTTCATTTTGGAAATAACCAGCTTGATAATTTTGAAAGTACTGTTTATTACCATATGCTTCTTACATGGTCAGATCACTCATTTTTTTAAAGAAAATTTTCCTTTGCTGTCAAAATGATTTGGAGTGTAGTTGTATGAAAAATAAATTAAGTGTAGGGATTGAATGCATAGGCTGCCTAGTACTTTTCCATTCTCAAGAGGAAATTTCAGTTTTTTCCCTAACAGCTCAATCCTTAGTCTTATCACCAAAGTACATAACATGACTGATATTACATTTCAGCTACGTAAACATTGCTTTAATACTTCTCATTACTTTTGCCCAAATAACCCTGAGTAAATGTAGTATCTGGCACAATAGTTTGTAGCTGTGGCATCCTTTCAGAGCCAGTGGCCTTGTTGCACAAGACAGAGCTCTCGGACTTTTGGCAATGGTACAGGTTTTTTTTTTAAAGCTTTTCTTTATACATTTCACCTTCATTATCTGCAAAGCTCTATTGCCTAGTAAACTAAAGGCCAAAGTGAACAGCTTTTACTTCCATTTCTTTTCAGAACTAAATATCTTAATCTCTCTAACAGGATGGAATAGATAAAATACAGTAACACTAAACAGAATTGACTAAGGCCTTGCCTCTAAATGGAAGAGAAGAGTGTGGAAATTTATTTTGATTTGGGGACCTTACCTTTAGGCTGAGATTAGAAAGCCTTAGGCCTTCAGGGTCTCTTCCCTTCCCCCTCTGCTTCAGCTGAGCCAGAAAGCCCTGTGGACCGTGCAAGACGCCAGGTCAGACAGCTGGGGAAAGAAAAAAGCCCCCAGCTCCCTCCGACCTGAGAAGAACTATCCGAAAGATCCTGGCTAGCCTGTGCTGAGGCACAAGCTGCTTGAGCACCGGCACCCCCCGCCCCCCAACCAGCCACAGCCCTGGCTAGCGGATTAGCTTGGTCTGTGGGGACACAGGAAGTCCCGAGATTTGAGTGGAGAGAAAAGGTATATATAGACCTGGGCATTAGACTCAGGGGGGTTCGGACAAGGATGGGTGAGAGAGGCTGAGAAGAGGTTTGGACAAGGAGACGGGGATGAGACAAACAGTAACACAGGACTAGGAGCAAGGAGGAAAGGCTGGCGGACAAGATTAGAGGGGTGGCAAAGGCAGCAGAGGGCAGACTGATGGAGCAGACAGACAGAAGGTCCGTGAGAGAGAAACACAGGGGTTCAGCAGTGGCAGTAAGGAGAGCAAAATTAGAAGCAAGAGGATTTACAAAGTGAAAGGGGCTCGGAGTTAGAATAAAGGACCTGAGTGCCCTAAGGCCTCTTGCGGCTAAGGCCCTTACTGTATTCAAGAAGTTTGAAGCACAGCAGGTAGGAAAGAGACCACAGGTTGTATATTTTATTTCCCTGTATTCTTAATTTTAAATAGTATCTCATAAATAAACTCGGCTTTGATTATTTAGTTAAGAGCCTTCTTAATCTTTAGTTTATCAATTTGGGAGCAGTGTGGTGGAACTTTATAAATGGCCCATAATATAATAATAGCAGTCAGAGAGCCAGTTAGTCAACAGTCCCAGATTAGTACCCCAGTCAGCATTAGTCCCCCCAAAATCAGGACCAGTCATTCAAAATATTTCTACATTTGAATGGCGACCATGACAGGACTTACGGCCCAATTATAATTTTCCTAAACTTATCCTTTTTCATATAATCATAATTTTTAATAAATACAAAATTATATAATTTTCTAGACTTGATTAGCTTATTAATAATTAATTTTTTACGAGAGAATAAGAAAAGGTACACTTTTACAACCATATATCCATAAATATCCTCAAATTCTTTGATACTGAGGTTGAAGAAATTTTCTCAAACTCCAAAAGTCACATTTGGATTTTTATCCAATTAAGGTAGGCTAATTACAGTCATTCAAAGAGGTCAGGCAGATCTTCAAGGAAGTTTAGTTTTCTGTGTTATCTAAGATGGAGCCAAAATATACAATTTGTTTTGTTATAGTGGGAAAGTAAATGACTTGAAGCTGGTTTGTACACAATCTTTGTCTGTTAGGCAGTCTGACTTTCAAATAACCTTTATTTAAATTATCCATGTCAAGAAAAGATAACTAATATATAGCTTATAGTGATACAGCATTTAAAAAAGCAAAACATGCTCTCTTTACAACACCCTTATACAGCAGTTATTAGTACCGCCATTTTACACTCTTTGCAATCTTCTTCGATGCTTAACTGGTAAATGTGAGAACTAACATATAAACCTAAGTCTCCTGACTTTATTCTTTGCATTACTTGATGTATTTAATGCAGCTAAGGTGCCACCTTAAGAGTAGGCCCAATTAGGTTGTTCATAGGTTGAAGAAATACAGTGATCTTTACAGATATAGTCCAGTCTTCTTTTTATAATAAATCAACCAATATTTATTTAATACTTACTATGTGCCAGGAACTGCCCTAGGTCCTGGGATATAAATTGAAGGAATTAAATGATCTCTACTCAAAAGGAGCTTAAATTCTAATGAAGGGAGACAAGTATATACTACATAAAGTATATAAGGATATAAAGTAAATAAACACACATATGTATACATATATACACATCTATATGTATTTATGTGTATGTGTATATATACACACACACATTAGACATAAAGTAGTTTGGAAGGAGGATACTAGAAGTGGGGAGGTCAGGGGACACTCCATGCAGAAGATGCACAGGCATTGTGCACAGTGCACAGGCATTGTGATAAGTACTTGACAAATATTATTTCATTTAGTCTTCACCACAATCCTTAGAGGCAGGCACTGTTACCTCCATTTTATAATTGAGGAACATGTGGCAGATCTTGGTTAATTTACTTGCCTAGTGGCATAAAGCTAGTAATCTAGTTGATTCTGGATTTGAACTCAGGTCTTCCTGATTCCAGGCTCAGATCGAATTCTCACTGTACCACCTATCTGCCAAAGAAGGTAAGGAGGGAGTGTATTTCAGGAATATAGGATGGTCAGTCCAAAATCACTAAGACAAGAGATGTAATGTCTCCCTTGAGGAACCAAGGGAAGGTCAGTATAGTTGGTTAATAGAACAAGGGAGGGAAAGTAATGTCCAATGAGGAGTTTTTCCTTTAGTAAAATGGGATGCTAACACTTACATTTTCTACATCATAAGGATGTTTGAAAATTCAGTGATGTATATTGTAACAATTGGAATGATGCTACCTGCTGGAGACTTACTGTAGGAAAGCTCCACCATGAGGAGAAGGTCTCTAAGGGCAAGACCATGCCTCTTTCCTTTGGCGTCAGAAAGTGACATTTGCTTGTGGCAGGAAGAAGGGGGAGGCTGGTGTTCTGACTCACTCTCTTTTCATGTGGACTCTGGTGGAGAGCGGAGCTAGGAATGTTCTCTCCCTTTAATAGATAGATGAATCTAGGCCTTTCTCTTTCTCTTCACCAAATTCTTGTTCTCCTTAATAAATGCTTAAAAGTCTAACTCTTGCTAAAGCTTATAATTTATTGGCGACCACTCATTAGATATTTTAGACAGTATAGCTAGAATTTTAGATCCTTACAATGTGAAATTTTATAATATTGTATAATGTATGTGAAAGCCCTTCAAAAACTCTAAGGTATTTAAAATTATATAGTATGATAATGGTAATGATAATGACTTACCTCTTTAGCACATCCTTCACATAACACTGCATCTCCTTTATCAACTTAATATGTAGTTTTGTATTACAAATATTTTTCTGTGTGTTATATCCCTTTATTTGAAGGTGGTAAAGAAATATCAAACTGAGTATAACTGAAAGAGTTGTGGGTTGGCACTGCTTCTGTGTAATTAACAGCTCCTTTCTTCCTTCCTTCCTTACCTCTTTCCTTCCCTTCTTCCTTTCTTTCCTCCCTCCCTCCTTCTTTCCCCTCTCTCTGTCTCTTCTCTGTCCTACTGTCTCTGCTCTCTGTCTGTATAGTCTCTCTCTGTCTTTCTGTCTCTCTGTTTCCTTCCACCGCCCAGAAATGTGATTTCCCTAGTTAACTGGCATATGGAACTTACTCTCCTAAAGCAGTTCAATACTTATTTTACAACTTATACTGCTCTAAGGATAATTGCTTGAGAATTTGAAGAATTAATTGGCTTGTCCAGGGTTACATAGCCAGTGTGTAAAGGCAGGACTTTACCTGGATCTCCCTAACTGGAAGGCCAGCTCCATCCATTCCACAAGGCTGCAACTCCCCTGGATTGTAATCCCTGTAATAGATATGGCACAATATGGGAAAGGAAAGAAATGTCTCTGAGTCAGACAGAGATGTTAGTGTGCAAACCAGGCACAAATGCCTCTTCTACTGAACTTTAACTTTTGTGATGAAAGAAGCAAAGGAGCTTTAAAACTTCCAAATTCAGATGCCTTTTATATGTGTTTAATATAAATGAAAGAAGGCTTTGGTGAATACCCAGAATAACAAATTACTTTCTCTTATTAATCATGAGTAAATAATTGAAAGGTGGAGTTGATTACCAATATGCCTTTCAAATGTAACTTGCCCTCAGCTGAACTGGCAAATTCAAAGTGAATATGTGTAAAGTCATTGTGTAGGCCCCTTGTTTTAGGAATTGTATCTAACAGAGCTAGGAAAACTCTGGGACTTTATGATTTTTCTAATCTTCTCTCTCTCTCTCTCTCCATATATACATACATACATATACATATATGTATATATGTCTGTCTATGTCTATGTCTATGTCTATGTCTGTGTCTGTGTCTATGTCTGTCTCTAGGTCTATGTTTATCTCTCTCTCTATATATATATCTATATCTCTATATCTCCCCAGAGTTTTTCTCATTAAAATGCCCTTCCTTTTTCAGTTTATTACATCAATTTTCATCCAGCATTCATACTTTGGGGCTTTAAATATTTGTAAATACTATGGTTTTGGTTTAGTTATACCCCCACTAGCCAGAGCAAGTTGGTCAAATCCTTTGAAGTTGTAGAGAATAATTTATAAAATTAGTTTTAAAGTCATATATTTACTTGGTGAGTTTGACAAAGTATGACATTTTTTTGTTTTCTTAATTCATGTACTTTAATTAACAACAAAGTATAATTGCCTCAGCTTATATATGGTAACTGTTTAAAACATGCAACATGACCTTGCAAAGTATTTGTGGACACATCATAAAAAATAATGCTGCTAATTAAAACTTGTTGAGGATTTGTTTCATTGAGTTTAGGAATATTAGTCAAGATAGAGAGGGGACTATTTCTTCCCTTTTT